>NW_005871128.1:1236308-1297377 GCF_000147115.1 Myotis lucifugus
TCAGTCAATGTCATGTGATGGACGAAGCTGAGGGTATTCATTTCTAGTTCCTTTCCTCGCTGCAAAGAGAAAGGAAGAATATTTGTTGCGTACTATATGCCAGGCTCCACAATGAATGTACTTCATTGATGCCTCATAACAAGCTTTTACGGAGGAATTTAATAGCTTTGTTTTATAAATGAGATAAATGAAATTCAAAAAGCTATTTTAGTGTGTTCCAAAGTTTAGTCCTACAGTAAGTAGCAGCATTAGGTTGCAAATAAGCATCTATCAGGTTCCATGGCTCACTTGTGTTCCATTACTTCATCCTGTCTCTCTCCTTTGCTTCTAATTCTGATTAAGAAACACAGAAGAAAGGAGAGTGGAAATGATACTTAGGTGTGCCCTCCAGACAATTTACAGAGTTGTTCTGGCACGTTGCCATGGCATTTCTCTGACAGACTATAGCTGTGAGCTCATCTGATAAGCTAATCAAGGTCAGGCTACAGTTACTTCACAAGAGAAAAATTCAAGGTAATATAGGTGCTGCCAAAAATACTTTTTGCCTGGTCAGGGGGTGATTCATTGGATACAGGTTAGGTAATTGTGGCCTAACCTGTATCCAATGTATTATTTTGTTATTGAAGGTGCTGGGTTTAAGCATAAGTTAAGACTGAGGTTCTATCATTCAATATCTCACATGACCTAAAGATCTTTTTTTTCTTTTTAAGTTTTCAAACCTACACATGCATTTTATTTTATTTTTTCATCCTATGTTATAATTAATAATGTTAACTTTAAAATTATAAATTTATTTTGATTTAACTGAATAGGTCAATCTTTATATTGCACAATATTGTTCCTAGACCATAATGGTGTTACATATGTCCAAAGAGGCATAACCCACACACCGGATATGAAATGACCTTTAGACATTAACAATAGAACATTTTGAGGTGAAATACATGACATATATGACCAGTATTTTAATAGATGACTCATAGGACTGAATTTTTTAATTTTACCTTTGTTCTCAAAGAGAGATGATTTCTTAATCAAATAAATAGATTTCATACATATTTAAAATAGTGTTAACTTTATTGCCAGTAGAACTGTTTTCTAATAAACAACAACAACAACAAAAAACTGTTCAGAATAAATATGTACTTTATTCTTTAAAATATTTTGGGGTTATTAACATTAAGTCTTTTCCAGTAATTTGCTTTCAATATGAAATACATATGAATGATGTTTAATATTTATATAGTATTTCACTCTTCAGAAGACATTGTTACTTATCTCATTTACTCTTCACAACAATCGTATTGAGTAGATCTTATTTAGTGGGGGGAAGAAATCAAGTACTTGAAGTGATTTAAAATCACCTTAAAAGAAAAGTTTGAGTACATGGAAATACCAAGGGGCTTTGTGTCACCTTGGGAAAGTTTGCCATTTTCCTATAATAGAAGATAACAGGATGAGGGATGCTAACTACCTTTGCCTGGCCTTCAGCTGTGATGTCTTTGTACCTGATTTTGTCAACATTCTGTGTTCAGATGTCCATTAACCAAATTCACACACCTGGAAAAAATAAAATAAAATAGAGTTCCAATGTTTAAATATACAATAAGAAGTCACTCTTGCAAGTCCTAGAATACTTGAAGTCCTTTTCATCATCACTGACTCTTTCTGTAAAGGAATCTTTATGAGAGCTTTGTTGGTCTGAATAGCTGGGCAATGCCATACTAGACCCTGAACTCTCATTGGCTTAGCATCACAAAAGTTTATGTCTTGCTTATTTGATATCTAATGTGGGTTGGAGAGTCTGATCCATCCAATAACTGGTGGTCCAGGTGCCCTCGTGTTTTATATATCACCTTAGCAGGTGGCCTCCTTGGTCACCAGCCTCCAAGGTAGCTCCTGATGTTCCTTCATTTTCTGGTCTTCACATCCTTGTGGAGTCCTTTTCCACATTGTGCCAGGATTGCTCTGGGTGACCGACAACATACAGCACAAGTGATAGTATGTATCTTTCAAGACTAGAGCTTTATAAGCGATTACAGCTTCTGCCTTGAGTTCCCACTCTCTCTCTTGCTCTTGGATTTCTTGCCCTGGAGAAAGTGAGATGCCTCATTGAGAGTTACCTATATGATAAGAAATGGAAGTATCCATCCAATATCCATAGAGGAAATATGGCCTCTAACAACCACATGTATGTTCTTGAAAGCAAATCCTTCAGCCAGATTGAGTCTTGAGATGACTGTGATTGCACCTTGACTGAAATTTAACAGGCTCTGAGACAGAACAGTCTGGCTAAGTTTTTTGCAGGTTCCTGACCCTTTAGAAGGGTATTTAAGATAAGACATTTGTTGTTTTATTATTATTACTAGAGGCCCAGTGCACGAAATTCATGCATGGGTAGGGTCCCTAGGCCTAGCCAGTGATCAGGGCCGATTGGGATCTTCCAGCTGCCAGCCAGGGCCTTCCTTCCCCCGGCTGCCAGCTGCTGGCTGGGGCCTTCCTCCATTCCACTCCACCCCCTGGTGGTCAATGCACATCATAGCGATCAGTCAAACTCCCAGTCAATCAAACTCCTGAAGGGACAATTCGCATATTAGCCTTTTATTCCATAGGATTTTTTAATTTGGAGATAAATTGTCATATAGTGTCTTAAATTGTCATAGTAGAAGTGTGAACTAGAAAAAACATACTGGCTTCTAACTAATTTCACCCAGCAGCTACACATGTCAATTTTACCCATGATCACTTGGCCAAAACCAATCACATGCTATCACCCTAATTGCAAGAGCAGCTGAAAAGTGTAAAGGAACCTCATATCTGTCATGGAAACCATACAATAGTTAAAATAATTTTTAACTTGAATAGATTCAGAACAAGGAAATTTAAAGGAATTGTACTTAATGGCATATGGCTAAAATAAGCTGATAAATATATCCACTTCACATTTTGAATCTCTGCCAATCAAAGTAACTTAAAATATTGGGAAACGTTGCTAAATTAATTACTATGCTAAAAATCTAGGGTACAAAGGTATTAGAAGCCAAGGAACCTACACTCCAGTTGGAGAGAGAAACATATCAATAGATTATTTCAATATAATGTGGCAAGTGTTCTGACAGACGGTTATAGGATATAGTGAAAGTCTATAAGAAGGGCACTCCATTCCAATTGGGGGATTAGAGAAAGACCCAGGAGGAGATGACACCTACACTGAGTCCTAATGCATAAATTGAAGTTATACAGGTGAAGAAAATTGGGTAAGGATGTTCTAAGCAGAGGAAACAACATGAGCAAAATCAAAGATGCGTGAAATAGCATGGGCTACGAAGAGAGTGTTAAGCAATTGGGTAACTCAAGTGTAACTGCAGATGAGGAGAGTCTAGAGGTAAGGCTGGAGCATTAGATAAGGGTTGGGTTATGAAAGGCCTTGTGTACCAGACTGAGGATCTTGGCTGGCTATGACACTGTAATTTAAAGGGAGCCTTAAAAGTTTTCAAGGAGAGTGCTACCATTGGTTTGCATTTTTTCATGAGAGCATTCTGGGCTTACTGTAAAGAATAAACCCAAAAAGAGGAAGACTTGTAAAGGTTTTACACCAGAGTTTGAGTCCTGTTAGGGGCTCATTAAATCAAGTCTACTTCAATGGAAAAAAAAAGATAATAAAAGACAATCAAAATTATCTAAGTAATTATTTCTATAAGGTTTTCTACATGCTATAAAAGGAAGGAAATGAGAAAAGAAGAAAGGGAGAAAATAGAGAAAAAAATAAAGGAAGGGAAAAGGAAGAAGACTAAAATATAGGAAAAACTGTTGCTATTTTTGCTTTGCTGGATATTTAAATTTGAGAAATTTCTGTTTACATAATATTTCATATTATTTTGCTGAAAGATGTATGTGTGAATATTACATGTCATGGCTTTATTAATATTTTCCAACATTCTATACAGTTTTCACTAAAATCATTTTTATAGTAACTTATTGTGGGGATTGCAAAAAGTTACTGTACTCCTAGCCACCTTGGCCTTTAGATCTTTTTTTATCCTCATACTGAGACCCCAAATATGAAAAATTTGAGATCTAATAAACATTTTTTATATATTTAAATGAAATCCCCAATTTTTGCTCCAATTTAATTGCAATTTTCTAATGCTCATTTGAAAATTTATTCTAAGTGGCATTTTTATCATTTAAATAATCAAAGGAGATATCACATTGACCCCAGGTCATTCCTAAGGGAATTACAGGGAACATTTCTCTACAAGTTGACATGGTAACACTTCAAAATTTCTAAAACTATGGTTAGTTTAAAATTTTACACAGTAGAGTATAGAGATGTTATTTTATAAAGTTAGCACCTGAAATTTATATGTTATTAACCAATGTTAAACCCAATAAATTTATTTTTAAAAATTAAAATATATATACAAAATTTTAAAACTGGAAATGAATAAATATATTAAAAAACACTTTTATTTGCTATTTCTAGTTCACATTGGGAATACAGTGGTGGGATTAAATATTGTAATATACTATTTTTCTTTGCTTTGTTAATCCTCACCCAAGGATATTTTTCCCATTGATTTTTAGAGAGTTTAGAGGGAGGGTGAGAGAGAAAGAGAGAGAAATAGAGAGAGAGAAACATCAATGTGAGAGAGACACATTGATTGGTTACCTCCTCAGGAGTCCCAACCAGGGCCAGGGATTAAATCTGCAACCCTTTGGTGTACAGTCCAATGCTCTAACCACTGAGCAGGGCTGCAATGTTCTTTTCTAGATTTTTAGTAAGTTTTTTTATTCCTACTGAGTGACTCTAAAATGAATTTATAAAGAACAGGGTTTATAACCATGTGTGGCCTTGATTTTATCAGTACATTGCTAGAAATGGAGTCAAAAAGGCACTGTCTATAAGAATTCATTTCATTAGTTTAGAGTAAATTTGATGAGTCATCCACTTTTTTAGAGAACTACATTGCTTATAAATACCATTTTGAAGCCAATTCATCTTTTTTCAAATGTGCAGATTGTGCTAATCTTTTTGGATAGAAGTACGAAGATATGGTTAAGTGCTTATGAAACCATTTTGATATTGGGTGAAACTGAGTCAACTTTTCATTATGATAAAATATCTTAAAACTTAATCACTTCAATGAGAATACTTCATGTAAATGTTCTCCAATTTTAGAAAGCTTTAAGAAAATACATTAACAAATCTCACTAGCTGGTATAAGAAAGGACTTCATAATTATTGGGACAGTTACATGCTTGGTCTTGATATATATTTCAGACAACCGAAGCCTAGAATGACCTTCTTCTATAAAGTCAGCAGAGATGGTGATGGTGACTCATAGATTCCTGAAAGTCAGTAACCCTAGTTCATAGACTTATATGGTTTATTTTTCCTGGGCGTAATGGACTTTGAAACTAATCAGTGAAAGGAAGTCAAACTATCTCAGTGGAAAAGAGAAATAATTTAATAACTTAAAAACTCATAAATAAAAACGTGCATGCGCACACATACACAGAGACACATTTGGGGGATTATAGTATATAGCTAATAGGATTTTAATACACCTTAGTTTTTTTTCATGCAGGTGTAAGAAGGTACCCTCTGAACTTTAAAAATGCCAAAACTGGCCTTGACTTTTCCAAAGTCAAAATATATTTTCAATTATTCCCTGAGTAAAATAACTAGCTTTTAGGGAAGCAAAAAAGATGAATACAGTAGAGATGAGTAAATCCTTGAATTAACATTCACACAAGGAGCATCTCGATCCTTGATCATTGTAGCATAAGTTAATTCCCTTGGACAGACTCAATATATTCCTGCTCACAATCTCTAACCCCTCTGACCCTCTCATGGCTGCCTCCTTCTCAGGTCACATGTCACACCTTCAGACAAGGTCTCTATGAAGGCCCAGTCAGAATCATCACCCCCTCCCTTGTACTATGATACCATCCCATTTTATATTTGGCATTATAATTTAAAATTATACTCTTGATTTACTTGTTCATTTTTCTGTGTGTCCCTTAAGTATCATGTAAGTTTCATGAGGAGAGATCCTTTATTTTTCTTTCTGGCAGGTGCATCCTCAGTGTCTAGAACAGTGCTAGGCGTGCAGCAATTGTTAGCTACCAACTGAATTAGACTTCCACCAGGAGAAATACTTTAGTGATGAGTACATTTTTTTTAAAAAAGGCATTGCGGGCTTGAAATGTCTTTGATATAAACATTTAAAATAAAAATTCAGTAATTTGAATTATGTTTGTGATAATTTTGGTCAATATCTTAAGGAACACACACTTTAAAATGAATATTATATAATGACTAAACTAATGATTCCGGAGAACATTTGCAAATCTCTCGCCAGCACTGAAATCCCCTGGACATTAACATGAAACTGTTTGGCTCTTGTCATGAAAAACAAGTGGGATTTACAAACAGTGCAGGTTTTTCTTTTCCCCCTCAAGAAAGTTATACCAAGATCCTTCCAAATAACATGATATATTTCTGTAATAACTGAGGAGAATATGTAATGTACAAAATTCTTACTTAAGCCCTCTTTGCTCTTTGTTTCAAAGTAATTCTTATTTGTTGTTTTGAAAGTCTAAGGAAACATTTGTGATCCAGATGCAGTAAGGGAGCTGAGACTGAAAGTTACCAGGAGTCCACACTTTCTGCAATACAAAGGGCCAAACATACCCTCATCTGAGCCCAGGATGTTTCAGGAATGCCCACAGCGCCTCAGCGTTAGGAATCCTTTGTCATTCTGCCCATTGCCAGTGACATAACAATTCTGGTTACCTTGAGATGGAGCACAAGAGTAGTGTTGGGAATAGCTAAATAGTTTTAGACACTTTATTTAATGAGGAACAAGAAAAAAATAAACCATTTTTACTAACTCTGGACCTCAGTTTCCTGAAATATCCATCAATTTATAAAATTTCAACAATCAAAGTGCTGTCTTGCCCGGAGAAGGGCGGCATTGCTAATTTTGGCAGACACTTAACTAACTAAACCAATTTTATCAATTTTTCTCATTATTGTAAATCAAATAAATTACAGTAGAATTTACACATTAAGCTTTTTGGAGGTGTTATATTACTCTAATTACATAACTCTTCAACGTTTTAGTCAGTCCTACAACCACCTATGTGATTTGGCTATTAGTCACTCTTTTTCCCAGGGAGTAAGTAATAGTAAACATTCCCATTTAATATTAGAGAGCTGCTATTGTGCTGTTGGAACAGTTTCCCATATTATCACTTTGCTTCCCCAAAGGATGAGAACACTAAATAAATACTGTGTTTTGTTCCCCATTTCCATTTCTCCTTGGATAGTGAAACTATTCTAGTGTGTGTAATAAAAATATAAAGTGGGTAATTAAAAAACCCACAAACATTCCTGTGCATTTTTGTAAACTCAGCTGAAAGGGTCTGGAGTTTCAGCGACTAATCACCACAGCCCCGGGGACCTGTAACTCGTTGTAGGTACCTGGCCACAGAGAGGGGAAGAGGAGTGGCCGCAAAAGTCAAGCCTGGCATAGATTTTGTCTCCTGGAAAACAGGAGTGCATAAGACTTCTCTGAGTGCCCAGTCACAATCAGCAGCAATGGCAGTATCTACAGATTGTTGGTTTGAAGTCATTAAAATAGATCTTTATCCTCCAAAAGGAGGTAAAAGCAACATAGAAAAGCAAAGGATTCCGTCCAACTGTAGCAGCAAAATGTGCACACACACAAATAAAGCAACCTGAATCAACACCCAGGTTTTCTAGGGCTTATCTAATTTGGAGCTATTTCCTTTTTTTTATTTCATTCAGCAAATATTTATTGAACACCCACAACATGTAATGTGTTCTATTACATTCTGTGGAGGAAGCACAGTAGTGAATGAGACATGCTGCTTACCTACAAGGAATTTCTAATCTTGTGGGAGAGACTAGCATGTAAACAATAGATGACAGTATGAGGGTTACTGAAGAGGCATGCATGCTAAGTGTTAGAACATGGAAACATAAAAATTGGATCTGACTTGGGGTAGGAAGTACTCTTTCGCTTACAGCGGTTCTCAACCTGTGGGTCGTGACCCCTTTGGCGGTCGAAGGACCCTTTCACAGGGGTCGCTTAAGACCATCCTGCATATCAGATATTTACATTACGATTCATAACAGTAGCAACATTACAGTTATGAAGTAGGAACAAAAATAATTTTATGGTTGGGTCACAACATGAGGAACTGTATTTAAAGGGCCAGAAGGTTGAGAACCACTGGGTAGGTAGCCTTTGAGGTATTGTTGGTATGTGAGTATAATTTTGTAAAGTTCCAAAGGATGAAAAGAAATTAGACTAATTTGATGAAGTCACCAGAGTAAATTTATGGTTGCTTGCAAACATAGAAATAATTTTGCTGAAACATGTCATTCAGGGAATTCCAGTAAGACATGGGCTTTCCTGAATGTTTCTGGGTAATTTCAAGTAACAGAGACTTCAAGTAACCTCCTCTGATGCTTTGTATTGCTTTTCTGGCCTTCTTTATTCTGTGGGAATCTGCCACACAGATACCTGTTATGTTACATCATGGTAGAATCAATGTAAAAAGTTTAAAATCCTGGAGTTATTTGAAAATAAGTTCTGATATATCAGAGTGCCCAAAGGAAGATAGTCTAGCCATGGTCGGCAAACTGCGGCTCGTGAGCCACATGCGGCTCTTTGGCCCCTTGGGTGTGGCTCTTCCTAAACCTTAGGAGTACCCTAAATAAGTTAATAACAATGTACCTACCTATATAGTTTAAGTTTAAAAAATTTGGCTCTCAAAAGAAATTTCAATCGTTGAATGTTGATATTTGGCTCTGTTGACTAATGAGTTTGCTGACCACTAGGGCAATGGAAAGAAGTGAAAGTTATCTGAGATAAACATATTGGGAAGCCAGTTCAGAGCCTGTTGAGACTTTTCACAAAAGTGATTATAAGGGTAAAACCAAAGCAGTGGAGTTGAATAGGAAAAACAATGAAACAAATATATAGGACACTCTGGGGATAGATACTGGCAACCCAGCAAATGTAAGGAATTGTTGGGAAAGGAAAATAATCATCTGAGTAATAGATATTTTTTGCCAATAGAAAGAATATTGATCATCTCATTTGTCTTTTTCTTAACATAGAAACGATAGAAAGAAAATCAAGTGTTCTGAGGAGAGGGGTAATCATGAATTTGGCCAAGGCAGGTTGAGTTAGAATTACTAGAGGAATATATATGTGTAGCTGTTCACTAGGAAGTAGGACTTGCTTTGCCACATGCCACTCACAATTAGTTTGCTACTCAGAGAAGGATAAGCAAGTAATCTACACAGTTTTTGTGAGAATTACTTAGGCAATGTCTTCTGGGGTAATTAAAAGCATGCTAGGAAGTATACATTTGTTAATAGGTGAATCAAGTGGCAAATTCTTTTTCGCAACACTAAAATTTATTTATTTATTTTTTATTGATTAAGGTATTACATATGTGTCCTTATCCCCCCCATTGCCCCCTACCCCCCAATCATGCCCTCACCCTGGGGAGGAGCAGGTTTGAAGTAGGGAAGGGGAAAAAATCAAAAGAACTATACATTTTGAGATAGTTCATCTACACTAATAAAAGAGAAAGATGCAAATTGACTGTACCTTCCCAACGCCCACCAGCCAATCAGGAGTGACTATGCAAATTAACCCATCAAAGATGGTGGGTCAATTTGCATACACAGGCTCCTAGCAGCCAGGGGTGGGGTGGGACGCTTGCGTCATGGCCATGGCGGCAATGCAGGCTTTCCACACTGCCCAGCTGCTCCAGGACTCTGGGTAGTGTGGGAAGGCAGGAAGGCGGCTCCAGGAGGAGCAAAGGTGGTGCCGGCAGCCAGGGGAAGGAAGGCCCATATTTGCATGAATCTTTGTGCACCAGGCCTCTAGTTTGAATATAAAATCAGGAGTTTAAGCATTAACTCAGGTGAAGTAAACCTGTGATTTATAATCAGTCATCTTTTATGTTCATGTTTTTTTACATATCCCCCATGGATATCAAAGACTATAGAAAGAACTGGGTAGTGAATACAAACATTTTTCTTACATGTTATTTTATTCTTGGCTTTCTCCTGTGCGATATTATCACAGATATGTTTCCTTAAATTGGGAAAAGGATCACCTTGAGCCATGTATGAAGAAACAAAAAACTAGGATGCATAGTAAATATTTTATTTCAGGGCCTATGCCAGACTTATTGAGTCAGGTTTATGGAGTGGTAAATCTAAAATCGACATTTTCTTTCTTTTTTAAATATATTTTTATTGATTTTAGAGAGGAATGGAGAGGGAGAGGGAGAGAGACATAGAAACATCAATGATGAGAGAATATTATTGACTGGCTTCCTCCTACAAATCCCCTCCTGGGGATCGAGCCTGCAACCCGGGCATGTGCCCTTGACCAGAATCGAACCCGGTACCCTTCAGTCCTCAGGCTGACACTCTATCCACTGAGCCAAACCAGCTAGGGCTAGAATGGACACTTTCAAAAGAGCCCCAGTACACTGAGATGAGAATCCCTGCCATGGGAAAAGGTAAAGTCACCGTCCTGTTATATGAGGTTTCCTATATTTAGAGACGAGCTTGCGAGCCAGGTAATTTTACATTTGACACAAATTAAAGAGTGCCTATAAAGAGCTATCAGAAGAGAGAAGATGAAAAGACTTGACTTGAAATGGGATTAGACAGAAAATGCAGCAAGGAGGCGTTAAATGAGAAAAAAACGAAGCATTGAGAGTGTGGGAGTCCCAAAAGTCCAGTGATCACTCTGAAGTGATAGTTAACATTTTGAGCAGAGGTAGCAGTGGGCACATTGACTCAATTTATCATTGTTATAGTCAGTACACATTGTTTGTTATCCAACTTTACCAAAAAAGGACATTTCAGAAGTCTGGCATGATGAGCAGAATTCACTGCAAACAGAATTAGTAATGCAATGATTTAGAAAAATTCTAGAGAAAAATAGAATTAGTACTGCAAAGGTTTTTCTTTCTTTATTCTGCATTTTTTAATTTATGACTTTCTATGTGAAGTCATTCTTTCAGATTGGAAATGAAATTTACTTCCTATTCCTGTGTCCCTGGAACCATGAAATAAAGTCTACACCTATATTTTATGCCTAATAAATGTAGTTAATCGGTTATATCATGGAAGGCATCTGAGGTTTGCTATGAAAAGGTGTTTGACAGCACAAAAACACATGAAAGCCTGGCTTTGATTTAGGTCCAGTGATTCTGATTTATTAAATTATCATTTAATAAATGTGAGGAGTTGTTAGTCACAGAATAGAAACTAGGATTATGTGAAATTCTAAGAACCTCAACAACTTTTTGGCCATAATATTGAAGATATGAAAATACTGGATGGATACGGATGAAGACAAGGAATAAAAACTTTCCTCCAAGGGCTTGTCCACACTAAGGTTTGAGAAATTCAGTTTTTCACTGAAATAGGCTTAATCCTCCAGATATAAACAAGGAGGAAACATAAGCCTCTGGGAAGCTCCATCTAAATCCACTGCAGACAGATGGTTACCTACCCTTTTCTTCAATATATTGAAGTTTGCAAATATTCCGCTTCCAAAAAATAGGTGTTACAGAAATATTGTGAAAGTTGATAAGACTTGAGACATATTTGGTTACAGTTGGTTAGAGAAGAGACATTTTTATTGTGGACAATAACAGGTCAGATTTGGAATATGTAAGTCTAAATGTTTGCCTATACATTACATATATGTTGCATATAAACATAAAAACTTAGGTATACTCCCATGTGTTTTAAGGAGTTAGTGGCATTAGTCATAGATAATTTAATTCTCCTTTATACTCAGCTGAAGCTATTCAAATTTAAACTTTTCATTTGCATTTCAAGAAAAATATTTAGGATCTATCTTGGCTTTTGTGAAGAAAGCCATTATCTTCAACACTCCTGCAACTGAATCCCAGGTTATTATTATTTTTTATTGACTTAGAGCACTGATGAGTATTGATTGATAAAACATATTAAACACATTCTCTACTAAATCTAATTGTCTTCCTCTTTGCAAGCAATCGCTAAGTATTATGTGTTAATCTGAATACCCTGAATATATCTTCTGAACAGGATACAAGTTGTAGTTTTATGAGCATCTTTCTATTCAACATTCTAATTAAATGCTTAAAGTTCTATTTTTAGCATTGTGTGAGCATAAGAAAACATGATCTGTGCTCAGATTTAAAACGTAAAGAAAATTTACTGAGAGTTTCTGAATAATAATACAAGGTCATAGGGACTGATTCATTCGGAAGGTCATGGACTGCCATTTTCTTGAGGGAAAATGTCAGCCTATGCAGCCTGAATCCTGATGTTCTCCAGAGATCGAATGTGGGTGGTCTGCTGCTGTTGAACAGGTATAAATGAAATCTGAGAAATGAAAAACATTCATTTATTCATTCTTGAAACAATTATTAGGCATCTATTTATTGCCAGGCACTCTCCTTGATACCAGAAAAAACAAATATAAGAAAGATACCATTTTCTTCAAGGAGTTAGCAGTGTCCCAGAAAGGACAGAAATATAATATATTAAAAAACAACAACACAATGTTATATATCTACTATTAAATAGATATGAATAGTGTAGTGAAATGTAAGATCTAATGTATAAAATCAACTTAACAAATGAGAAGAAAACATTAACACTGGAAATAAATGGCAGGAGGGACAAAAGATGAAGCAAAAAAATGCTGCTGAGGCAGGGTACAAGCAAGCCAAATGTTTGCTACCTCCAGCTTTTAGTATTCTCAGAAAGACAAAAAAAAAAGTCTGTGTCCTTGAGAATTGCTTTCCCCTTTCTCTACATGCAGAAAACCTTGGAGTTTATTCACCTCTCTGGCAAACCACAATTTATGGAGGAATTCCCTCTGTCTTCATCCCAAACTCCTGTTTACCTGTGATACTTTTTGTTGTTGTTAATCCTCACCGGAGGCTAATCTTTTATCCATTGATTTTCAGAGAGTGGAAGGAAGGGGAAAAGACAGAGAGAGAGAAACATCAATGTAAGACACATGGACTGGTTGCCTCCTGCATGTGCCCCCACTGGGGCCGGGATTGAGCCTGCAACCGAGGGCAAGCCTACATGCCCTTGTCCAGAATCAAACCTGGGGTTCTTCAATCCTTGGGCTGATGCTCTAACCACTGAGCAAAAAATGGCTAGGGCTCCCTGTGAGACTTGAGCAAAGTATCATTATCTCCAAATTTCTCATCGAATGTAAAAGTTCGGTTTTTTAATTATTTCTTTGAAATGATTTTTTTTTAAAAAAAAAAAAGTCATTTAGAGTTAATATCATTAATTTTATCAATGTAGGACTACAATATTGCAGAGTTAGTTCCATGAATGAATGCTTATATCCTTTGCTTTCTGACTTGTGCGTGTCTTTTCTTCTTCTGTTGCTGCCTTAAGACTGGTTCTCAACTTTTACCTCCTCAGCAATGGGACATAAATGGGTAATAATCTTAAGTTGGTGGTCTGCCCCAATAACATTAAGCAAAGTTTTATTTATTTATTTATTTTTCAAAACAGGTTTAAAAATAGTGACCTAAAAATGTTTTGCTTCCTTTGTCTAAGTTCTCTTTATTTTCCATGGTCATGAATAGTTGCGTTACAAGGACAGTGTCTCCTAATTTCTATTACTAACTTAACATTATTAGGAAAGGTAATAAGAAAGTTATAAATCTTAGAATGTGGTTCCTATTGCTAGGGTAAAGGCTTAGGTTTTGCTTAGCTTTGGGATGAATATAGTATTACTGGAACCATTGGTTATTTGCAAGTTCATTTACTTAAAACTCTAATAGGAGAATATATAGGGGTAGGCAAAAGTAAGTTTACAGTTGTGAATACACGAAACACAGTGTATTCTTGTGTTATTATAATCATAACCTGCATGTCTTTTTCCATAAGAACAACTGTAAACCTACTGTTGCCCAAGCCTGATTTATCTTTATCTATGTGACTTCCTTTTAAAAGAGAATAATGCTTTTTTTTTTTAACAACAATAGTAAATGAAGTAGAATTCATTTTAAACATGTTCTTCATATTACAACCCATTCTCTTTTTTAAAATAACAAGTATGTCATCTGGAAACACTGATCACTTAGTGAAATTTAGAAAATAACTTAATATATAATTAAACATGGATGTTTATTTTCAAATTAGAAAATATGTCTGAGATGCTAACTAATCGGCCAATTATGTGTTATTTCTACTTCACTAACATGATAGGTCTTAAAATATTAATATTAGGGTCTGATTTTAAAATAAACCGGGTGAACAAAGTCAGAAATAAACTTGAGATTTACTTCGGGAAATTCTGTTCTGTTCAGCATCATAATATTTAATTCAATAAATTTGGTATGTATGACCATCAAAACACCAAATCAATGAAATATTGATAATTCTTTATCTTTAAATCTGATGCTTCCTCAATGAAAGAGCTATTGGCCTCTTGAATTTCTATGGAGAAATTGTGGCTTTTAATTAAAATATAATCATATGAAAAGAAAATATTAGATTACAAACAAACGTGAAATGAGTCATAAAATATTTAAAATCTAATAATTCGGACAGAGACACATTGTTTCCTCTAGTCATGTTTTCCAGTAAATGTCTCACCAAAAACACTGTGAAAATAATAATTATAAAGTCATTAACTTTCAGAATAAAGGGTAGGACTAGAAAAAAATAAATGAAGAAGGTACCAGTAATAATATAGAACAAAAGCATAAATGAAGATAAAATACAAATTCAATAAGATATTGATGTTTTTAAAAGACAGAAACATCACAATATAAAACCCCTCAGGAGGGGATTATTACACACACACACACACACACACACACAGAGACACACACAGACCCAGATTAATAAAACAAGAGGAAAAGCTTGCCAAAATGATCTGAACACTGATTTAAAACTTTTTGTTGTTGTTGTTAATCCTCACCCAATGATATTTTTCCATTAATTTTTAGAGAGAGTGGAAGGGAGGGGAAGAGAGAAACATTTATGTGAGAGACACTGAAATCCAGGTATGTGTCCTTGACCGGAATCGAACTCAGTGAACAGGCCAGTGCTCTATACACAGCCAAACCGGCTGCAATGGTAGGCAAACTGCAGCTCGCGAGCACATGCGGCTCTTTGGCCCCTTGAGTGTGGCTCTTCCTAAGCCTTAAGGAGTACCCTAATTAAGTTAATAACAATGTACCTACCTATATAGTTTAAGTTTAAAAAAATTGGCTCTCAAAAGAAATTTCAATCATTGTATTGTTGATATTTGGCTCTGTTGACTAATGAGTTTGCCGACCACTGCCTAGGGCCTGACTTAAAACTTTTGAAATGTATTTAGGTAAAGTTTCATGGGGAAAATGTTGTATCAAGGTGCTCTGGGCACAGACTCAAGATAAAAAAAGAGGGAATGGCTTAAATTAAAATCAGAGAGAACTATAATAGCTAAAAAAAAAAAAAAAGAAAGAAAGAAAGAGTACAGAAGATAAAAAGGAACACAATCTGTATATCCCCAAAATGCCTAAATATCAATAGCATAGGGATCTGTTATAGATACCGGTTGCCTTTTGTCTTCCCAACTACCACATCTCCCCTTCTTCACATATCAGCATTAGCTCTTCCTTTAGGAAACTGCCCCCTTTGCTATTCCATGTAAATGTGGTGGAGAGAGGAAAGAAAATACCAATCACAGCACCACCCATTCCCCAACCAGAGTGCTTGGCAAAGGGATGATAATCTGATCCAAATAGATATAACAAGCTTGTTTATTTTTTGCACTTGGGATGATTAGACCTAGAGATGCCTAAAATCTTCCCCTTTGCCACCGAGAAGAAAATCATCTCTTGCAGGAGAATTAGACCAGCTTCCAGAGACATGGATCAAGAGATGGAGAGAACCCTCATGATATTACTGGAATCCCTACATCTAGTTAGACCACCCCTTTCCAAGTACATGAGCTTTTCTTTGTTTACTTTCATTAGCTTTGGATGGTATTTCTGCAAAGTACTGACTAAAACAGGAACCAATCTGTGTAATACAGGTAGTGAGAAGGAAGAAGTCAGAAAATGGGGTGAAAGGATAAAATGAAGGGAAACATGGAGAAGGAACGTGGGAAACTGACCAGCTTTATTCTTTGACAGAGTTTACGCTCCTCAGCGAGGGTTATATAAAAGGATGAAGATGATACAGATGCTTACAGCCTGGGTGGTCCTCCCGAGAGCCCTGGCTGAATGAGTACACTGTTTGTTCCCTCAGGAGCCTTAAATCTACCTTTAAGGCTAACCTTACTGTAACACTAACAAGAAACCTGATCCTTCCTACAACGCTAACTGCACTCAAACACTAAACATCCTAACTAACCCTAAGCTAACAGGAACCCCAAAACTAACTCTGATTCCTATTATAGCCATAACCTCATTGTCCCCCAACTTTGACCTGAGGATCAACTGTAAAGCTAAACCCAATCTTTCCTTTAAAACTTATTCCTAAAACTAACCACAGTCTTATCTCTGTATCTAATCATAAAACTAACCCCAGCCATAGCTCTAACTCAAGCCTTAATACTAACCCCAAACCTGTCTTTAATCCTGTCTCTAACCATAACCCAAACATTTACCCAAAACCTATTTTTCACTAACTAACCTAATCATAATCCTAACCTCAAATTTACCTCTACTTCAGTTATAACTAAACTCCAACCTGCCCCAACACTAACTGTTACGCCCAAACCTACCTCAGGCACCAACCATAATATAAATTTCAATCCTACTCCTAATCCTAACTCTGACACTACATATATATCTAATTGATAGTCCAAATATATCTCTACTTGATAATCTAAAACTAAACACAACCCTATCTTGAGCTCCAACTCCTATATTAACCTCAATTCTACCTGTAATCCTAACTCAAATATTGGCACCAAACATATCTCTAACACTATCTATAACCCTAACAATAAACTAATCTCAAACATAACTCTAATTTTAATTATAATCCAATTCTTCCTTAAACTACAACCCTAAAAGTAATCCTAACCCTTTTTTATGCTGATGCTAACACTAAATCTAATTCTAATTATAAACTTATCCCCATGACTAACCCAGAATCTATCTATCTTTAACCCTTTCAAAAAAACAGGCCTACCTCTGGTCCCACGCTAACTATACACCTAATACAAAATTTACCTCAAAATGTAGCCTTAACCATGACCCAAACCCTACCTATTAACCTAATCCCATATCTACCAATAAACATAACTCTAAAACTAACCCCAACTCTAATCTCTATCCACGACCCTGTTTTTAATACTAACCTTAAATTTCAAAGTAACTCCAAACCTATCTCTAATCCTAACCCTAACATTAACCCCTAATTTTTAGCTCTATGTCTAACTCTAAAACAAAGCCCCAAACCTAATTCTTATCCTAACCTTAAAATTCACCCCAACATTATCTCTAACTCTAATCCTAACATTAACCTCAAACCTACCTCTAACGAACCCAAATCCTGCCCTAATCCCGACCATAATTCCGAACCTGACCCATAATTTATCTTAGCATCCACTAGTGTTCTGGGGATCACTGCTTTGTTTTATTCTCTTCCGACTTCTCTCACTTTGTTTTGATAATGAATCAAAAAATAGCACTGTGGAGTCAGGGTCTTAGAACTACGGCATCATCCAGGATTTGTTTGGCAGCAAGTGATAAAGCACAGAAACTAGCCTCACAGAAGTAAGTAAGTGCATGTTTTGAGGGAGGGCAAGGGGCAGGGTAACTGGCTCAGGAAGTGAAACATCCTGATGGCCTGGATTCACAGTTACCTGGATTTGAAGGTCCCAGTACTTGCCATCAGGCTCTGCTCTATCTCCAACTCCAGACTCTTCTGGCTGTTGGCTTCATTTTCTAGTTTCCTGCGACAACATGGCTGCCGACAACTCTGGGACTGTGACTTACCTGGACCAACTCCAGGGGTTAAGAGTGCTCCTTTTGGCCCTGGCTGGGTTGCTCCATTGGTTAGAGTGCCATCCCTTGTCCCTGCACACCTCGGCCTTGGGTTAGATCACCATTCAAGAATCAACCAGTGAATGCATGAATAAGTGGAACAATAAATTGATGTCTGTCTGTCTGTCCCTCTCTCTCAAATTTTTTTTTTTAAAAGAGTCCTCCTTTTTTTCTGGTTGTTCAAATGTGAATCCCAGTATAAGTTTAAATTGAATCTAGTTGATTTTGCTAGGGTCAAATTGCCATTCATAACTAATCATGACTACATTGAAATTATGATCTGCTTGGCCAGCTGTAAGTGATACCAACTTTTTGTTTTGTTGTCAGTTTCTTTTGTTGTACAGAAGCTTTTTAGTTTGATATAGTCCCATTTATTTATTTCTGCCTTTACTTTCCTTGCTTTTGGAGTCAAGTTCATAAAATGTTCTCTATGGCAGCCAACCAGATGGGAGATGATATTTGCAAACAGACAAAGGTTTAATTTCCAAAATATATAAAGAACTCATAAAACTCAACACCAAACAAACAAACAAACAAACAAACAATTAAAAAATGGGCAGAGGACCTGAAAATACATTTCTCCCAAGAAGAAAAATAAACAGGCAATAGATATATGAAAAGATGCTCAACCTCACTGGCAATTAGGGAAATGCAAATCAAAACTACAATGAGATACCACCTCACACCTGTTAGAGTGGCCATTATCGGCAAGACAAACAATAACAAGTGTTGAAGAGGTTGTGGAGAATGTAGACGGGTACACCACTATGGAAAGCAGTCTGGCAATTTCTCAAAAAATTAAGAATAGAGCTACCATATGACCCAGCAATCCCACTCCTGGGTATATACCCCCAAAACTCAAAATCATACATTCACAAAAATATATGCACCCCTACGTTCATTGCAGCATTATTTAAGGTACTAAGGCATGGAAACAACTAAAGTGTCCCATGATAAGAGGACTGGATAAAGAACATGTGGTACATATACACAATGGTATATTACTCAGGCATAGAAAAAGATAAAATAGTGCCATTTGCAACAACATAGATGGACCTTGAGAACATTATGCTAACTGAAATAAGTCAGACAGAAAAAGCTAAGGATCATATGATGTCACTCATATGTGGGATATAAAACTGAAACTCATGAACACGAACAGCAGTGTGGTGGTTGCCATAGGGAAGCGGGTGGGGGGAGAAGAGGTTCCTAATATAAGGTGACAGGAGAATATTTGACTTTGGGTGGTGGACACAGGGTGCAATATATACATCTTGCAACATAGAAACCCACTCCTGAAACCTATATGTTCATGTTGACCAATATCACCCCAATCAATTTGATATAAATAAATAAATAAATAAATAAATAAATAAATAATGTCCACTCTCGGAGACAGGAATCAAGGGGAGTAATGCCATTGGAGGTATTTATATGAAAAGTGGGAGGCTTGGGGGTTCCCCCCCAAAACAAGAAATGTACTGCTAATAGGAGAAAGAGAAACAGATGCTGGATGGCAAAACCCATTAATGTCCACTACAAATTTTGAGGAAGAATTTTTCTTCATTATGTCTAGCCCAACTTTGTCATTTTAAGAGGATATTGTAGATTTGACCATTATTTTAATACAACATTTCATAAATCTGGGGATGGATCGGCATCTTGAAAATTTGGAGACTACTTAACTAAAAATGCTTAGACAGGAAAGGATTGAATAGTTTCAGGAATGTAAACAGTGTCCTATCTTGGGTAATATAAGTGTTTGCTAGGAAAAGCTGACTCATGACTTCATTTTCTTTCTAAGATTTTAGAAAGATTTTTATTGATTTCAGAGAAGAAGGGAGAGGGAGAGACAGAAACATCAATGATGAGAAAAAAATCACTGACAGGCCACCTCCTGCATGCCCCCTACGGGGCTCCAGTCCAAAACCTGGGCATGTGCCCTGACTGAGAATCCACCGTGACCTCCTGGTTTATGGGTGGATGCTCAACCACTGAGACACACTGTCAGCCTCTTTCTAAATCTGAACACTACTTTTTTGTGTATAAATTTATTTCCTTTCTTTTGCTAATTTATCTATCCCAAGTATACATAGCCAAATTTATACATTAGATTGATTTTTCTAGTAAGAACATTATTTTATTTTTTAAATTCTTTTATTAATTATTACATATGTGTCCTTATCCCCACATTACCTCCTATCCCCCCGCCAACTCATGCCCTCACCCCCCTGTTGTCTGTGAAGAACATTATTTTAGAAAGCAATGGGAAAGTCTATACAAAATAAAATCATGAATTTAAGGATAATAGTTTTCAATGTCTCCTTTGTGCACTTGAAAAATTTACCTTTGTTTTACGTATTTAAAAAAAATTAACAAGAAGATGCAATTGGGGATAATTTAAAACTAATGAAAAAACCATTCACTATCATTGATGATGTGAGAAAAATATTACATTAAAATTCCATTCATGTTTCTGTGAATGAAATGAAAAATTCATAAGGGAAGGATCTAATCAGTCTATCAACAATCTAAATCCATCACAACATTATTCATTCACTGCACACTCTCAGTGTGTTCCGAACTTGAATGAATGCATTTTAAAAATCTACACTGTGCTATGAACATGAATGAGAACAGCAGTGGTTAACGGTTGTTCTTTGGTGCCTGAGGAACCTGGGCTCTGCCACTCGCTGCCCCAGGTGAACATTCCATCCATCTGCTTTCTCCACCTGGAAGATCCACTCTGATGGCAGCAATCAAGAGGAAAATGTTTATCATTTATGATCCTTTCATAAAAAATTTTAGGTGAATCTAGATGCACTGTTGCTATATGTATTCTCTCTCCTTATAATGTTCTTTTTAAAAACATTCAATTGTACTTTATTTTTTGTGCCTGTTTGTTCTCTTGTTTCCTAAAATCTTTATTAGTGAT
Source organism: Myotis lucifugus (assembly GCF_000147115.1). Taxonomy (NCBI): domain Eukaryota; kingdom Metazoa; phylum Chordata; class Mammalia; order Chiroptera; family Vespertilionidae; genus Myotis; species Myotis lucifugus. The sequence goes on from NW_005871128.1 coordinate 1,257,334, forward strand.
TTTTCAAAGTGCAACTTGCAAGCTTAATTCTACAATGGTTGTTTTAAAATATATCAATTGTTTAGTAAAGGCAGCCATTGCTCTTTCTCACTCTGCCCTGCTTATAATTTTTCATGATTCCTTGTATCTACTTCTAATTTTCCTGATTCTGTTCTCAAAATTAAAATCTATAGAGTAATTTTTATTTTTTGCCATTCACGAGAAGACATTTAGTATAATTTTGGCTCTTCTTATCTACAATTACAGGCTCAATATATTTTACGTAATATATATTCTATAAATCTTATTTGGTATAATAGCTTTCAGCATTTCCTTTGAATTCTGAATACATATTGATAAATTATTTGTTGTTTTTAATAATATAATTGGTTGCACTATTCAACTATAGTTATTCATACTTTGTTTTTCCAGGGTTGATGTCTTGATTTTGATATACTTATTGGTTTTGTGGATCCAAATTCCTCTCTCCTGGCAGACAGTATAATTTTATTAACTTTGTAAGTGAACATAAGATTGATTAGACATGAAATTCTTTAGTAATAAAGTTTTAATGTCTGATTCTATACACATTTGTCCAAATGTCTTTGCTCTTTAGTGCTGTGAAGAAATAATTTTAGTCAAACCTGCTCATTTTTCTCTCCGAAAAGTAACATGTTTTTCTCCCTCCCTGGTAATCATTTATATTATATGAAATTATGAATATATGCCATCTGATCTGAGTCTCATGTTTAGGAAATATTTCTATTCTTTTTTATTTTTGTAATAGTGCATATAATTCTTAAATTGTATCAGAGTCTGTTCTATTATCTTCTCTTACATAGTTTAATCTCATTCTCTTTTTCTACTGAATTCTGGGATGTTTCTCTTCATGGTGTTGATTCTAGATTATAGTGCCCCTAGAACAGGGGTGGGCAAACTTTTTGACTCGAGGGCCACAATGGGTTCTTAAACTGGACCGGAGGGCCGGAACAAAAGCATGGATGGAGTGTTTGTGTGAACTAATATAAATTCAAAGTAAACATCATTACATAAAAGGGTACGGTCTTTTTTTTTTTTTTAGTTTTATTCATTTCAAACGGGCCGGATCTGGCCCGCGGGCCGTAGTTTGCCCAAGGCTGCCCTAGAGTGTGTTTAAATCCTTCCCTTGAACTTCATCTCATTGTACTATTTTTCATTCATCTACCTTTTGTTCTCTGTTTCCATCTTAGCTCATTCATGAATCCTTACTCTTCTTCCAGAGGAGTCATCATATCCCTTCATTTTTGAAAAATTCAAAATGTTTCCCCAAATTTTCACCTGTTTCTTAGAATAATTTTTAACTTTGCCTTGTTTGTGAGTCATCTGTGCAATGTTTTGTTTTTAGTTGTATGCTGGAAGCCAGTCCATCCTTGCTGCTTGACACAGTCGCTGAGGTAATAAACATCTGCACAGCATATGTTTCAAGGGACCTGGCATATACGGCATACTGTTCTTAATAAGTTTGCTCCCCTTCTTAGTGCTATGTGTTTTAACCAGGGTCACCTCTCTCAGAAAGGTTGTTTCCCCAGGTGGGAATTTTTCCCTGGAGTTAGGGATTAACAGGACTAAGGAAGGGAATAAATGAGTAAAACCCCTTAACTAAGTGTCGGGCAGGTAGTTAATCACCTTAACTACGAACAATCACGCTTAAGCTACATAATCTTTACTTAGGATAATCTCCTTCAGTTACTTCCTTGTAGCTTAACAGAACAATAGAGTAGTGACCTTGGAATGGAGATAACCTTTGGAATAGAATGGATAGAATTAAAATCAAATGGTATAAATACAGATGTAATAGGAGAATAAAGGAAGAACCTGGCTAGAACCTGGCTAGAGAACCTGGCTAGGCTGCTGATCAACTGAACGCTGTCTCTGTGTCATTCCTTCTTCACTGACTCCGTCCACACCTTTGGGACCCCCTGGACCTGTTGGGGCTGGACCCCGACAGTCGTATAACTTTCTTCCCTCATCCTGCAATTCATTTTTATATTTACAGACTGATATACAGCACCCCTCCCCCCCAATTATTTTTTTCAGAGGAGTTTTACCTTTCCTTCCTGCTCACTTGAGTGCTGGCAACTTTTTCTTTTCAGATTCAATCCACAATGTCAAGTTGATGAGTACAGAACCTACCTAAATGTATGCAATTCATAAGGCGGGCTTTCTGGGCTAGTACTGAAGTATTTTCTCTACAAATTATGTGATACTCTAACTCAACTAGAATTAGCTGTGGTTTTTAATTCTTAATATAAAGTTGAGTCTAGAGGATTGAATCATTCAGCAAAATTGACCCCACCTCCCTCTCACTTTCTTGAGTACCATTTGTATTTTTTTACTTGGATAAATAAAAATTTCTTTTCATTCCCTCCTGTTTGCCTCCATGTTGTGTGCTTGTATAGGTACAGAAAGAGTGGAACTGATGAGAGTAGCAATAAAGGTAGACATATTTGGTAAGTTTTCTAAAATTTTAGAGGATGACCATCTTCCTTTCTTGGTCATTGAAGCTTTTTATATCTTGGAATTGGGTGCAGACAGAACAGATGTATCAGACTTTCTCTGTCTTCCTTAGTGCCATTTGTCCTGTTGTGCTTCAGGCAGAGAAGCATATGTAGTCCCGGAATTCCCATCCAGCTGCATCAGTGATGCATTTAGTAAAATTCCGTTCAGACTTAGAACTTTGCTGTTCCCTTTTCTCTGTGTTTAGGTCATGCTAACTATTCAGACAATCGTGAGCTTAGAGAAGATACATAAAAATACACATGTTCACTTCAAAAACACGTGTGAAATTCTAAAAGTAAATTTTAATGACACGATTCTAATTTATAATGAGAAAAATGAGATGATTTGTGTGCATTTATAAATATCTTATTAAATAGTAGAAGTCATACATAAACAATTATTTTCCTTGCTTAGTAGCATTGATTTATTAGTAGTAAAATAAAATCCCAAGCAAAAATAATTTGTCAGGGTATAAATGAATCCATGAATTATATATAGAATGTGTAGGAGAACTTTACATAAATTTGAGAGTTATATTTTACCTCCTACCTACCTGGAAGTTAATTTAATATTCTATACTTCAAGAAAATTTGGGGCATATTTAGTTTTACCAGATTATTTAGATACACAAACTGAAATTTTATAGTAAAGTATCTAGAAAATTAAGCCAGAAACATCTATTAACATCTACTTGTATTGCTCAGATTTATGATATGGTTACCATTTTTGAAATAATTTTGACCATAGACATAAATATTAAATTTATTTCAGAAACAATCTTAAGCTAATATAAGAAAAGAACTAGAGATAAAAATATTAAAAATTAAACAGAAGTTTCTTCATTCACGGTGAAGATAAGATAAAGGCTATATGAGAGCCCATAGCCTCTCAGATTTGAGAATAAGGATAGAGAAACTATTTCAAATAAAATTATATGGTAATTAAATTTTAAAGCAAAGCTTTGATAATCTGAATAAAATAAGATTTCTTTCATTTCTATTTTTGCTATTCCAGCAGAAAATAATACTTTCTAGCTACATAGATCTGTTTTTTTTCTTTCCACCACCAATTCTTGCTAACTCCTTTTTTGCCCATTCATAAAATTTAATCTCATTGGATAGTATTTATGGAATATAGTATTTGTGGAGGTGATATCTCCATTAAAGGAAGAGTCCATCTAAATCCTGGCCTTCATCATCTTGACCTGAACATACATGTTTGACTTCAAGAGCTGATTTCATGAAATGACTCTTCTCTGGATAAAACTCTGCCAAAAGTATGACAGGAGCAAATGATATGAGGTGCAACACCCCTTATACACACACCAAATTTAAACTTCAGAGGCTCAAAGTTTACTAATGTAATATTTGGTTCAACATCAAAGTTGTTTTAAATGTATTTCTCTTCCTTTCATAAAGTAAAAACAAGTGGTTTAGAAGAAAAAGTCACCTTCCATTATTCAGAGTTCTCCAAGTATTATTGATATGTCAAAATTAGAATTGGAAGCACCAACATAATTAGATCAAGATACCCTAAAAACTCCCTCTCTAAAATTGCCTCTATAAAGAGAGAAACTGTGCCCTAAACTTTACATTCTCTCTGTGGATGAGTGTATAAAATAAAATTCCCCTCAGGATAGAAATGTGTCCTTTGTCCTATATATAAAAACTCATTTGACAAATAACATGCATAGCTCAAAGCTTGAGAAATAGTGTTTGTTTGTTTTTATTACTTGCTATCTCTAATTAAACACTGGTATTCAATACTGTAGTCATGGTTTGGGTTTTCTGTTTTTTGCTTTTCCCTTGTGGGCCTAACTTGTGCCTGTTTGTGTTAGAAGTACAGGGGGCGGAGACATGAACAAGCAGACACAATCCCGGTCCTTGTAGAGTTCATTTTATTGGGAATTGAGAGACAATGAACAAAAGCAGTAAATAAACCTATAAATTACATTTTTAGATGAAATTGAGTGCTATGAAAAAATGGGAGAGGAGTCAGGGAATGCCTGATGGATATAGGTTCACCTTACAATTGGATAGTTAGAGAAGTGCTCATTGAGAAGGAAGCATAAGTTCTTACGATTGCTTACAAGTTCTTATCAGATGTTCCGTACAGTCCTCAGCTATATCTCAATGTCTAGCTCTCCAGTTTGACTTCCAATTTGAGTGACATTTTGCATAAATGCTTTTTCTGTGCTTTCTCTTAAGGGTTGTGCATATTTTTTCTTACTGCTTTTGTTCATTGTCTCTCAATTCCCAGTAGAGTGGAAGTACCATGGACCGCACACCAGAATCACTCTCAACATATTCTTAGTAGTTGGTGGATAAATACCTCAACTTTCTCTCCCTCCTGGGTGAGAAAAATCTGAGATGTGTTTACTACAGTATCACCATGAGGCCCCCCTCTTAATTAAGCTCAACTTACTGACATCAGTATCTTGCCCCATGACATTATTTTTATTAATTTTCTCTCCTTCCAACCTCACTTCTCTATTTCTCAACAGTATTTCTGGGGAACACTTTTCAAATAAATTGCATTTGCTTGAATCATTTTTTTAGAATTTTTTTTCCTCAGGGAACCTGAGCTGAGACTGAGGCCAGGCAGAGAAAGAGAGAGAGAGAGAGAGAGAGAGAGAGAGAGAGAGAGAGAGAGAGATAACATCATTTAAGTTGTTGCCCTAAGCAAGTGGAAGCCTGAATTTGGAGATTCAAAAGTTCAAATTCAAGAATACCGAAATTTTACTTTCAGCCATTTGAATTTGAGATGTCTATTAGATATTAAGTGCAGAGGCCAAGTAGGTACTTATGAAAGTGGAATTTGGTAGAGAAGTCCAGGTTGAAGTTATATTTTTGGAAAGTGTCAGCAACCACTTGATATTTAGTGAAGAGCCCAGATGAGATCACTAAGTAAATGAATATAGATAAAGAAAACATCCAAGGACTGAGATGTAGAGCATTTTAATAAATGTTAGGAAAACAACAAAACATGAGAGGAGACTGAAAAGAATGACCAGTGGAAAAGAAATCAAAGGGAGCCAAGGTATGAACTGTTTTAAGAGCCAAGATATTTAGCTGTATCACATGTTACTAAGTGAGATGTGGAATGAGAATAGACCATGAGGTTTAGCACTTAAGAATCATTAATAACCTTAGGATAATGCTTTTTGTTATAAGGAGATAGGGGAACAATAAGTAGAGTGGTTTCAAGAGAAAATAGGAGAGGAATTAGAGACATTGATATAGATCAGTGATTTTTAACCTGTGTGCCTCAATAATTTTTTAAATTGATGCTTAGAGAGAGAGGAAGGGAGTCTCGGAGAGAGAAACATTGATATGAGAGTGAAATATCAGTTGCTGCCTCATGCATACCCCCTTCCAGGGATCAAGCCCACAACCCAGGCCTGTGCCCTGACCAGGAATTGAACTGGCAACCTTTTGGTGAACAGGACAATGCCAACCAACCGAGCAACAATGGCCAGGTTACAAGAATTTTAAGTCATACAATTATTGACTATTTAGTCAAAGGTGCTGACCTCTTTTCTCTTAGCTTGTCAAATATAAAATAGAGACAGCCAGCACAATAGCCATCCAATGTGAAAAAATCAAAATCATAACATTTTTTTGTCAGATAGGCAAGAATATGTATTTTTGGTGCACTACAGAACTTTAGTAATTGGTTTATGTGTGCCATGGGATGAAAAAGGTTGAAAATTGCTGACATAGGCAATAACTTCAATGAGGTTTACAATTAAAGTAAGATACAAGAAATCGGAAGTGCTTAAATAGCAGAATAGTCTCGAATGATTTCTGGAGATTTCTTGTTGGTTGGTTCATATCGTTGCTTTTTAGGTGGGAGAAATATCATCATTCATATTTATATCCATGCTTTTATTCTTGCTCTGGCTGCTTGCGATAGCACATCCATATTTATTGTTAATCTTTTACAGTTTACCTAGCCTAGATTTTCTCATGCACTTTTATGTTTGCACTGTCTTCTATAAAACTTTTTGTAATATTTTTATGTTTGTTAATAATACCTATTAACTTTATCACTTATTGAAACCATTCTCTTTTTGGGGGAAGACTGAGGCCTACATAAGAATTTAATATGGCTCTGAGAAACATTTAATAAGACTAAAGGAAGGCCAAGTATTGGTTGAAGAAAATTTCAGATATTTTAATAGTAGAAAGGACTAAGTTATGGCTCAACCTGTTTAAATAAAAGTGTGTGGGAATAGTTATACAAATTATCAATTTTTTATAAAAATTAAAATATTTATTTGAATTTATAATCATTGAAACAATTTGAAAATTAGAGAACTCCTAGCTACAATTATAAAAATGTAATATTGTAAGATACTTATAAATAAGAAATGATCTCATGACTGAGATTATACCTGGGAATTTTCTTCACCTTCTTTAAAAGAACAATATTTAATCTCCTATTTGTATTCCTTTTATGGAACTATTTATGTGTTCAAACAATAAGCTAAGATAAAGCATGAGAAAAGATATACATTTTCAAACAAAAACTGGAAGAAATGGAAACTATGTGAGGCTAATAAGAATTAATAAGTATTTGGTTTATTTGAAAAGAAAAGTGATTACAGGGAATATGGTGAAAATGATATGTACATATCAGAATTTGCAAAGCCAGCATTACTTTTGAAAATGTCAATTACCAAGAATTCAGGTTCATGTCCTTGGCTCATTCTAACTAGATAAAAATAATGGCTGTAATAATAAGATATGTGACATTTATTGAAAATAAGAAAGGTTTTATATGCATTATTACATATCAGTAAGATTTTATCATTTAGTTAATTTCAAAAAATTTAACATGACTTGTTCCTCTTATAAAGATCACATCAGAAAAGGGAAAAATAATTGAATGATTAGAGTGGGATAATTTTTTGTGAGTGTTATCAACATAGGGTCAATTTCCAAGTTCAGGATTTATCGTGCAATGAAAAATAATCCAGAAGACAGGAGTTTCATTATATTCCTGTCTTTAAAACTAATTGATGTCTGACCATATAAAGTATGCTAACCTTCTTGGCCTTGGTTTGTTTTCTATAAAATGAGAGGATTTAGGAAAATGTCCAAATTATAACTCAAGAAACTCTTTTACTTAGGTATGAAAATTTATATTAATCAATAAATAAACACATTTTACTGAAAGAGTAAGGGAAATTTATTTTACACATGTGTGTTCCTAACTTGTAAAATAAAAACACTTAATTATGAAAGCATTTTTTGACATTTCAAATGAAATATCCTATATAATAAAAAGGTAATATGCAAATTAACCCTCACAAGATAGCTGCCTACAACCAGGCCAGCAGTGGGGTTAGTGAGGGATGACCAAACGACTGAACAAGCAGGCTGCGTGAGGCAACCAGGCTGGCAGGGGGGTTAGTGAGGGACGACCAAATGACTGAACAAGCAGGCTGCGTGAGGCTATTAGGCCGGCGGGGTGCCGTGAGGGGCAACCAGGCCAGCAGGGGGGCAGTTGGAGGTGACCAGGCCAATGGGGGGGTCAGTTGGGGGTGACCAGGCCAGCAGGGGGGGAAGTTAGGGGTGACCAAGCCAGCAGAGGGGGGCAGTAGGGGGTGACCTGGCTGGCAGGAGGGCAATAAGAAGCGACCAGGCCAGCAGGAGGGGCAATTAGGGGCAACCAGGCTGGTTGGGGGGATGCAGTTGGGGGAGACCAGGCTGGCAGGGGTGGCAGTTGGGGGCAATTATGCTGGCAGGGGGGCAGTGAGGAGTGACTAGGCTGGTGGAGGGGGACAGTTGGGAGTGACCATGCTGGCAGGGGGGGCAGTAAAGGGTGACCAGGCCAATGGGGGGGGCAGTTAGGAGTGACCAGGTTGGCATGGAGGGGGCAGTTGGGGGGTGACCTGGTCAGCAGCAGGGGGCAGTTAGGGGTGACCAGGCCAATGAGGAGGGGGCAGTTAGGGGCAATCAGGACAGCAGAGGGAGGCAGTTAGAGGTGACCAGGCAGGCAGGCAGGTGAGTGATTAGGAGCCAGCGGTCCAGGATTGTGAGAGGGATGTCCGACTGCCGAGACATCCCCCAAGGGGTCCCAGATTGGAGAGGGTGCAGGCTGGGCTGAGGGCCTCCCTCCCCCGTGCACAAATTTTGTGCACTGGGCCTCTAGTGTAATATATAAAAGAGAATGTTTTCTTTGTTTTGAACTCAGTTATATGTAGAAGTTAATAAGTTAAGGATTTGAGTTTCTCATGAGTTTAATGATTTTCTCTCTTTTCAATGGTTTCCATATCAAGTCTGAAAAATATGGATGTTATGTCTTTTAGACTTGCCATTTGAAAAAAACTAAAAGTCCAGTTAGATTATGAATATGTAGGAGACGAGGACCAAATTAATACTTTCATAGGGTTGTTTTAGGGAAAAAGGATGGAAACAATAGGGAGAAAATTTTAACTTAATTTAGGGAGGAATGCCTAAGAATTATTGCAAATAATGTAAGAAGGCTGAAATAATGACTTCAGTTCCTAAATGCTTTAAATGTTTAAATAATTCACTATAACGGGGGTATTTTACTAAAGATTTTTGCCTTGACTATGAGATCAAAATGGTGATCCATAAGTTTCTTCTAACAGTAACATTAGTATTACTCACTGTGTTTCATCCTCTAAAAAATCTAATATCAAGAGTATTCATGCAATAAACTATTTTTATAATTTCTTTATTGATTAAGTTATTACATATGTGTTCTTATCCCCACATTACCCCCCATGCAATAGACTATTGCTGAAATGTCAATCATCTGTTTTTTTATGAAAAAATTCTGCCTCAACTCCAGATATTGGAAAAAGCACACATTTTGTAATCTTTGTAATACTAGAATAAATTTAGCTTTAAAACTGTGCCAATCTTTCTTGTTTTAATATACCTTTTTTGGATCTAGTTGAGCTTTAATGACATCATCATGGGATATGGCTAGAGATTTTTATTTGGAAGAGCTTTGAACAACCATGATTTCTACCTTAATAAGGCAGGACATTTAATCTTTTTAACAAGAGCTATTTTTTTTTCTTTACCAAAAGAGGCAGAATTCTGAATTTTATTTTTAAACTTCCACTTAAGAATGCATTACTCATAAATTTGCCTAATTGCTGATTAGATCTAAACCATTAGGTATATATATTTTTGAAATGTGGGGTTTAGGGTGCAGACTTCTTCTCATGGATTCTTACCCAACAAAGTTTGAAGAATAAACTCATGGACTAACAGATTTCTTTAATACAACTGTAGAAGTTTAGTGGAAGCATATACAAATTCCATCTGGGCAGGGGTGTCCCGGAAGGGGACTCCCTGGGAAGGGGACCCCAAATGGGAAAGTCCTGCTCTCTCTCTCCAATGGTAAATATCTAAATAATCTGAATCTTCTGAGTCTCTTTGTCTTCGGTTTATAAAGGCTGTAGCTCTTTGTATGAATGTGACCTTTTCTAATTGGCCCCTTTCCTTAATTTGGGACCCCTGTGCTTTCCTTGTTGGTCATTCTGCTACATAGTATTAGTTTAAAAGCTCAAAGTCCACATGGTGGCCCCCCTTTTCTCTCCCTTATCTTACAACATTCCTCTATCCTCTGTGAAAATATGTTTCCTTCTTCCCTATATCCTGTGACTTTTCTTTATCCTCTATGAAATTATGTCTTCCTCCCCCACTTATCCTGTGGCATTTCTCTGTCCTCCACATATCCATCTTACCTGTTCAGGTTGGAGTTGCTTTTGATCTACCTTATGGCTGGCCAGTTGTCCTGGTCTGAGATGTTTCATTGCCCTTATGGCTCTCCCAGCTGCTCAGGTCAGGGCTGCTTTTGATTTCACATATGAATGCTTTAATTGCTCAGGCCAAGATGCCTCTGTCCTCTCTAGACCTCCTCCCTTCCTGTCTTCCTGATTAAGCTAGCTAGCTAACCCTTATCATTTTGATGGGAGCAGGAAAGTTATTTGAGATTGTTTTTCTATTTGTTATTGATTTCCAGCTATCACTTTCTGCTCTGATACATATGGATAAATTTGCACCTCACATTTTGAGCTGGTGTCATTCTTCGTGTGTGTGTGTGTGATATGTGCATTTCAGGACCTCCAAATTAAATCTGTAATAGAATCCAGCAATAACAAATATTTATAGCTGTATATAGATGGACTCAGTGATGAGCTGTGTTTCAATCAACATCAGTCTTAGATGAACTATGTAAATGAAAGTTGTTAAGTTGACATTCATGCAAAAGTATTACTTACTGAAGTTCACATGGAGCTAAGAAGAGTACTTAGAACAATCTTGAATTACATTGTCACTTAAATCATGTCTCTGGCCCTAACTCAAGGCATCACTCAGAAGGGAGATGCGAAGTACTGAAAAATATTTGCAAGTTTAAAATTATTTTTATTTTACTTACCATGTATCTTTTATTATAAATGTATTTTCTAAGTTAACTCTTTACATATTAACATTGTGCTATGTTAACATAATGATAAAATAATCCACACTGTCTTTTAAATCCATTAAATTAGAGGCCTCTAAGGGAGTTATAAACAATTCTACCATATGTTATTGGTATGCTTCATGAGATACAATTTAATCTCTAGGCTACCTGAAATTGCATACTAAAGAATAATATATTAAAAGAGGCTTAATCATGCTATTTAAGCGTCATTGAAAAGGTTTGTTGATCAAGAAGATTTACCTAGAAAAGGATTATAGAATACCTCATTGAATTCAACAGTTTTTCCAGAAAATGTCCTTTGGTTTCTTTTTTAGAATGATTCCATTGAAAACTATCAAACTCAGCATAGCTTCTTTAATGTTAAATAAAATGTGGTAGATAAGAATTATTACAAAGGTATGTTATTTTTTAAAATGTTTTTATTGATTTCAGAGAGAGCAAGGGAAAGGGAGAGAGAAATAGAAACATCCATGAGAGAGAAACATCAAGCAGCTGCCTCATGGACGCCCCCTACTGGTGATCAAATCCGCAATCCAGGCATGTGCCCTGACCTGGAATCAAACCTCCAACCTGTGAGCTCCTGGCGCATGGGACAACACTCAATCAACTGAGCCACAACTGAGGCAGAAATGTGTTATATTTTAAGCTGATACGATAATAGATATTGTTGGCTACATTCCTTAAATTACTAAATACAATTAGTCACACAATTATTAGGAGAAGTCTTTGTTAGTGCTGTAATGAAACTTTGGGGTGTATTCCTAGCTCAAAATAACACCTTTTGCGGGGACCTGCTCTCCAAAACCATAGGACTGAGTGGCCTGCAGACAGACCCTGTAACCCTGTAATTCTGACCCTTGCTGAATATCTCAGGGGTGGACATCTGCCCTGGGGCCCTCAGATGGTTTATTCTTTAAATTTATGGTGTGAACTGAGAGGCTGTAGCTAATCTCTTCCATCACTTTCATTAGACTAAGACCAACACTCATATTCTACTTTTTCAGGGGGGATCTGAGAACCCAGCCCACAGGACTGCAAAAGAAGAGAAGAAAATAGTTAAGCAAGGAAGGAAATGGATGGCCCCAATGGTTTTCTATATTCTGATCACAGTCCCTTCCTGTGGCCAGATATAAACAGGTCTCAGGGCTCCGAAAGGCATGCTTGTATCTTTATAAGCTTTCCTACTCATTTTCATATGTTGGAGTTGGTTTCTTTAATGCAACAAAAAGACCTTGACCAGTGCAACCTGACTTTGCCACAATGTCCTGCATTTAAAAGCCCTTTTGGACATCGATTGGCATTGTTTTTACTTCTTAAGAGTATTACGAAGTCTTTTATTTTATAGCATTTCATTTGATCATGAGGTCATTAAAAATAAATATAATTTTTAAACTTACAGTAAATTTTCAACAGTGAATGACCTGGGCCATCAATCTCACATGTATTTTGCAAAGTATAAAATGATTATACTTCATATCCCTGCTAAAATACCTGCAATTGATGCTCTGCTTGGTTCTGGAAAAGGCATGTTGCCTAAATGTTTATAGGAGAAGCTGGAGCTTTCTCCCCTATCCCTTCATTTTGCTCAGTACTTCATTTAATTTACGGGCTATGTGTTGCCTGTCCCTATCTGCTCTTGAGTGGAGACACATTCCCAATGTCTTGGTATGTTTAAAAGCCTTTCATGGTCTAGTCTATCTTTTATGACTTTCCTTTCCAACTCTGTTCTCCACCCTATGGATATCTCTCAGATTGTTTAATACAACATATCTCCCTAAACTTCGAGCCTTTGCACATATAATGTTCCTGATGTTGAGTTTCTTGGCCAATTTCTACTCCTTCAGGGCACAGTTTGAATATCACTGCACCTGGGAAGCTTTCTGTGATTTCCAAGGTACTGGGACATGTACTCCCATGGCTTGCTGGGACATGTGTCACAATACCACCTTGTTTTATTGTTATTATTTATTCAATGATGTCTTCCAGCTAGGCCATTTCTGTTAGAGCAGAAATGACACTGTCCTGTGCCCTGTTTAGCACAGGGTCTCTCTATAAGGAACCAACAACAAAACAACAAATGTTAAATTAATTAACATTAACAGACAGAATAAATACCTGTCTTTACCGACATCCCATGAATACGCTGGATGTCCAGCATTTGTTCATATATCCCTAGGCCAGTATTAAGGATGAAAGATGAAAATGACATCTCCCTAGAACCTCATCATGGCTGAAGTTCTATCCTGAGTGTGAGGTTTGCTTCTAGTGCGATTGGAGGAATTTTGATCCCTCAAGACTACACATATTTGGAAATGACATTGAGGTGGACATGGATAGATACCTTCCCATGTCATTTCACCTTTTTCCTTATTATAGGCATCTCAACTTTGTTCAAGTGGCAATTTGTCCAGCTTCCATGATGAATCATGATTTTTCCAAAGCAACCGTATGAGTCCTGTTTCCTTTTCCCAAAGAATTGTATGTAGTTGGATATACCAATAACTTCTAGCCAATGGAATTTAACAGGAGTTCAGTTTTGGACATTTGGATAAAGAATTTGCCCTCCTCATCCTGGCCAGATAGCTCCTTTGTTAGAGGTCATCCTGGTTTCAGGTTTGATCTCTGGTCAGGGCACAATCAACCAATGAATGTATCAATCTGTGTAAGAATAAATCAATGTTTCCCTCTCTCTCTCTCCCTTCCCCATTCTCTAAAACCAATCAATAAATAAAACACTTTGCTCGTTAATGAAAAACAAAAGCAGCATCAGGAAAAGATCCTTTCTTAAGACCATTTTCCTCTTCCTGGTGTCAATGTGTGGAGAAAATCTGATACCAAGATTTGAGGTAGATATGTTTCAATTATCTGATGACTAACTTGAAAAGAAAGAATCATATGCTGAAATGTCAGAGTGAAGAAAAGCAGGAAATTGGGTTCTTTTTACTTCATGAACTGCTGACCTGAACCTGAGACAAAATTTATTGTGATTCTTGTTAAAAATAATGTGTCCTTGTAGTTTAAGCTGTTCTCCTCAAATCAACACATCATAAATGATGCAATCCTTTGGTCCAACCAAAAGGTACCTGACAAGGGGCCACCTGGTTTTAAAGCCTCAGAAAAGATACTACCAAGGTGCTCATGTGTTCTAGGGGATATCTTCCTATGATATGTCACTGGCGTTGTGACTATAACTCTTAGTTTCCATTCAGTGTGAATCAGATTGTGGCTAGATTACTTTCAGGAGCGGGGGAGGGTAGAAAATTAAAGTACATGAAAGGAAAGAGAGGCAGGAGGAGAGAGGGAAGACAAAAGTCAGTGTGGACTGTAAAGACCTGGGGATTTGGGGAACTTGGGAAGGTTGAATGGAATGAGAGAAAAGAGTGTGAAACAGCAGCATGTGGAGCCCTTGGAGTGCAGAGGGTGCTGGGCGGGTTAGTAAATGCCAGGTTTCAATAAGGTGACAAACAATCTTGTGGCATCTTAAAGTTCTCGGCATGTAAAGCAAACTACAATTATTTACATAAGTTTTAGTGGGTCTTGCCACCTAGTGAAATCTGGGGGGAGAATTAAAAACGAACCAGCAACCGGATGGTGCCATCAGTTAGAAAGCAGAATAGGAAGCCTCAGACTCTTCTGCCCCAACTCAACCACAGTACATGGACCAATCCCTTTCGAGAGAACTTTAGAAACCAATTAAGAGGCTCCTGCATCCCAGGCAAACATGAAGTGAGCCATATCGGAACTGGTAGGAAAGTTTGTGGTATTTACTCACCATAGTTCACCCTGTTGGTACACCACAGAGCAATTGGAAGGAAATTCCCTAGTTTTGATTGCTCTCTGGGAAGAGAGAGAGAGAGAGAAAGAGAGAGAGAGAGAGGAGGCTGAAACATGCACATGACATTCACATTTCAGGGGGCTGCGCACGGGAATTGTTTCTGTCTTGCCTGAATCTAAGCACTGATAGGGAAGGGAATGGGTGGAGGCCTCTGAGAACAGTGGCAGTGTCTGGAGTATCATTTAGTCACTCACTGTAGTCCCTCCCCCGGGAACTAGAGAAAAACCCCAACACCCAGTTTCTTCCTGAGAAAGGAATGAGTTAGAGTGTGCGTCCAATGTTTCAGACTCTACATTAAATTTTTATTAAGATGATGGATTTTATGCTGTTTGTGTTTTTACTGTAATTGAAAAAAAACCAGTTGCTAAATGTACTTGCACTAATTTGAGTTTACATAAGATGCTGCTAAAAAACAAGAGAAAAAGTAAATAGTGGAGTCTACTTACTTTGTCAATATATATCTTGTTATTTTAGGGGATTTTTACTGAAGTAGAATGTATAAAGTATCTTTTCGTTCTGATGATTCATTTTTTCTAGTTTATTTCTCATTTTTTTGAACTGCTAGTTAATTTACCTAAATTATTGACACCATATTTGACATTTTGTTAAATTCTCCATTAGCAGCTGGAACCCTTTCAGCTACATTTATGTGATGCCAAGCAGCTAGTAGATTTGGTTAATTTGTGACAACAGTCCATCTGGTTACTTTGGTGAATAGGTCCTTACTCAATTCTCTTTTATGCCTTCCCAGAATCATGATTATCCTGTGAGCATGAGTTAAAAATACAGCATCATTAGGAAACTTCCTGAAGGGACTTTTATACCAGTAAATGAGATAAGTTCCCTGTTTGGTGTTCTTTGATTCTAATTAACTTTTAGAACCAAAGTATGTTTGCAAAATCACTATTAGCTGACTGGGTTCAGGAGGGGTCTTTTTTGACTATTTGTCATTACTTCTGTTAGTTATGTTAACAATGGGTTTTATACTTAGCTTTAGGTTTGTTGATCTTTTATTGCTTCAATATACTTTTCATGTGATAGTTTGTCAAATTTCTATATGATGTGCAACTTCTTCAGATTTAGGGTAAACTGCAGATTCAATTAAAATTCTAGTTCTCATTAAGAGAGTTGAAGAAAAAATCTGACAGTTCACCTTGCCTAAAATGTAATCATACTTAATTCATATACATCACCCATTCACTTTTACTTAATTGATCATTTTAGAATAATTTTGTTCATTATGAATAAGGAAGAAATTGCTCATTTAGCTTCATCAATAAGCAGTAAGCTTGTAAGCCAGATCTCTACCTGCTGAGCATAAGTAATAGTTGAACAAATACAAGTGGGTGCATTTTCTGTAACTCACTTTTAGAGACAGTTGCAGACACTTTTCCAGATGTGTAATCTTATCCTCTATTTAATGATGAGGTTTTTTTCAGATTTAGTGTTATCTTGTATTCTTTAGTCTTGATTTAAAGTTAATTTATAATGTTCTATTTTTCTCACATAATTTTGGTTTCTAAACACTAATATTGATAAATGAAAAAGAAATTAGAATGTGAAAATTACATATTGTATGCTATTAGTCTATGTTCACATAAGTGTCTCTACAGCCTTCTAACTGCCGGCCGGGCCGGGGTCTTCCTTCATTCCACGCCAACCCCTGGTGGTCAGCACATGCCATAGTGAGCAGTCGAACTCCCCTTTGGATGAACTCCTGAGGGGACAATTTGCATATTAGCCTTTTATTATATAGGATGCAAACAGAAACATGACTTTACAAAATGGTGCCTATGATCACTTATCACCACAGTTATTTTTTTTAATCTTGAATCCTTTTTTTTAAACTTAAATAAAACATGTCCTGATTCTCGCTCCCAACCTCCTGAGATGAATTATTGACCATAATCCAGAGTAGCAGTGTAGTGCTCCACTATAAATGGTGAGCCAGAGGCATGAGTTGTTGTAAGCATGGTCTCTGTAGGCAAAATAAATAACTCAGCAAATGCTTCTTTAAAGATTCTACTATATGTTCCAAAACCTGCACAAGCACAGAGAATAAAAATGTGAACAGTCACTCCTATTTGTTCATTCACCATGTACCAGTACCTGGAAATGCCAATGTGGTATATTTTAATTCCATATACTATACTTATATGTTTTAGATGTACAAAGAATGATATTGTAATTAATAAATTATAAATGCATTTAAAGATTTTACTATAATCAAATTATAATAGTTTTTATCAACAGAAATAACTAAAAGTATAATGTCTTAAGTATAACTTCTTTTAAGTTTAGCTTTTATTAAATTCCTTTGACATTCTTTGCCTTATAGAAGGGTCTACATACTTGAAATGTTTGGTAAGTCCTACTTCATATGCTTATCATTGAAAAAATTAGTTTTATATGGTCCCCATAATGACACTGAAAGAAAAACAGGCTAGGCTGTTTTGTGCTTCTTCCCTAATTGAGCATCCTATATAATAAAAGCCTAATATGCTAAGTGTCCAGTCATCCATTCAAAGTATAATATGCTAATGGTATGCTAAGGCTGCTCAACCGCTCGCTATGAAGTACACTGACCACCAGGGGCAGACACTCCAACCAGTAGGTTACCTTGCTGCTGGGGTCCGCCTGATTGGGACTGAGTGAGATGGGCTGGACATGCCCTGGAGCCCTCCCACAGCCCCTCCCCAGCTGGCCAACCTCTCCCATCCCTCCCCAACCCTGACTGTGCACCGGTGGGGTTCCTCCACCTGGCCTGTGCCCTCTCACAATCCAGGACCTCTTGGGGGATGCCGGAGAGCCAGTTTCAGCCCAATTCTGCTCAACACAGGAGCTGCCCCCTGGTGGTCAGTGCTCTTCCACAGGGGGAACACCGTTCAGCCAGAAGTCGGGCTCACATCTGGTGAGTGCAGTGGCGGTGGCGGGAGCTTATCCCACCTCTGCAGCAGTGCTAAGGATGTCCAACTGACAGCTTAGGCTCGCTCCCCATCAGTCAGACACCCTCCAAGGCTCCCAGACTGCAAGAGGGCGCAGACCTGGCTGAAGGACCCCCAACCCCCGAGTGCACGAGTTTCGTGCACCGGGCCTCTAGTCAATGTATAATGGGAGCGGGTAAATAATATGGTTTTAAGGTCAGGGACATTGGGTTATGGAATCCTTGGGAGAGTTATAAGAGCAATAGTTATCAAATATTACCAATGCATATATAGAATGTGGTGATCCTCATGCCTTCTCCATTATTCTTTCTTTAACAGCCATTTATTTTATTTTTAAACTTTATTTTTATTATTGGCACCATTACAGATGTCCTCATTTTCCCCCTCCTTGTCCACCTCCCTCCAGCCCCTGCTCCCCACCCCCCTCTGGTCATAATAACATTATTTTCTGTGTCTATGGATTGTACATATATGTTCTTTGGCTAATTTCTTGATTTTCTCCTTTCTGATTCCCCTCCTTTATGGGCCTCATTAAATCCATATTACAATGTAAGATGAATTCATGTGCCCTAAAGTATTTTCTATTTGCTCAGGATGGACTCCAAAAGAAAAAAAACAACAATGTTCCTTATGGTATTAATAAAGTATAAGGACACCTAAACTCACTGTAGTTATGTTCAATCTCTGAGCTATATGAGTTGTGGACTGACATCAAATCCCAGAGGATTCTGTGCAATATAAAAGAGCTCATGAAAACAGGATGTAGATTATTGAAACTTTTTTTACATTAAAAAATGTAATTTTTTCTATTTCAAATTTAATGTGTCTATTTTACAAAGGGGATAGGATTTAAATCTTAAAATTTGGGTAATGTAAAACAAGAGAAAAACAGAAAAAGCCAGTAATAATTATAATTGATGTTTACTGAGTATTTCATTAGGTGCCAGGGATTGTTCTGATATTTGGATTTCACCACTTAGCCCTTAGAGCATTCTATGCCAATACTGTTTTTATCCAGGTGTTACAGATCGTTCCTAGAGAGTTTTAAGTGACTAGCCAAGGTGATACCCTAGTAATGTCCTTGATACCCACCCAGTTGGCATGAATTTATTGATTGTTTACTGGGAGTCAGGCATGGAGATATCAACATGAACATGTATTATTCAATTAATTTTTACATTAATTCTGTGGGGGTAGAAAGTAGTGTCTCCATTAGTTTTAGGCCATTAAAATAGGTTTACTAAAGTCACAGAGCTATTGCATATTGGAACCTGAATTAGAATCCAGTTCTGTCTGGCTCCATTTTCTCTCCCCCATTTCTTAAATGTGTGTGTGTGTGTGTGTGTGTGTGCGCGCGCGCATACAACATAAAAAACCATTCCAACACAAAAAGCATTAATGTTTTCAGATATGTGTTTGAGAGGGGAATTTGGTACTTCATAAAAAGCTATCTTGAACAGTATCCCTAGCCAATCACACAGAACTATTATTTGACTATCGACTGTCCTTGTCCTTGTGTGTTTCTACAGTACATTCCTATTCCCATGAAAACCACACTATTCTGGTGCCAGTACTTCATCATCTCTAGCTTCCCCATGGTGCACAGTACATGATTCTAAGTAGATGCTCTTAGGGGAGGAGGTTGCAGGACTGGGTAAAAAAAAAAAATCAAGTGAAGGGATTCGGCAATACAAACAAACAAACAAAAAACCCTCATAGACACACACAACCATATATTGATTACCAGAGGGTAAAGGGGGGGATAAGTGGTGATATAAGGAGACTTGACTTGGTGCAGTTAACACACAATATAATATACAGCTGATATGTTATAGACGTGTACACCGGAAACCTATAGGATTGTATTAACCAGTGTCACCCCAATAAATTCATTTTTTTTTAAAAAGTAGATGGTCTTGTTTACACTTGGTGAGGAAAATGGTGGTGGCGGTATAAAAAATGATGAGTCAATTTCCATTGTGAACAACAAAAGGAGAAAAAGGAAAGATAAATGGAAATGAACTAAAAGTGAAATTGTGATTTGGAAGTATAGATAAATCCATATAATGAAGATATCAAAATCCTGGCCAGAGAGTTCAGAGAAGATACATAAAGATGGTCATAACAGTTATTATTTATCCAAATAAGTAGTAACTTGACAGTTGGCAGACAGGAGATTACTTAGGCACTGGTTAGAGTCTGAAAGATGATTCGGTAGGTGAGTTTGTTTGGGCCGAAGGCACTTTGGTGAAAACAGACAGTAAGGGAGGAGACAGTTAAGACTCAGAACAAATGCAGAAGTCATGGATGAAGTAGTAAGAGGATTACCAGGACAGTGATGAATAACAGAATCACAGCAGAAAGAATATGTGGACTTATATCATAACATGAATAATGATAGGGCCAGGGGAAAATAAGTCAACCAGAATGGGAAGAAAAAGGTTTGCAACTTGTATGTAGAAATTTAAAAAAGGAAGTTAAAACCTGGAGAACAAATAATGTTAACTTCCAATTTGGGAAGAAGAAAGTTTAGTAAGCGAAATCAAAATGCAAAAGTTTCACATGTGACATTGTAGGATTTGGACACCCTGAACACATGAATTCAGTTTATGACACTGTTTCATAGCATCTTTAACTTGAAATGTAGATTGAAATATAAGACTTTCTGTATCTTACAGCCTGTAACTATTGAGAAGTCAGGGCCATAGTATTCATTTTTTTCTCATTGGAGCCACATGATTTCTTTAGGAAACTACTAGTTGTAATGTTGATAGACATTCTAAGTGAACCAAAAATTTTTCCCAATAACAGGTCTCAATTGTTTGCAGCAATCAAACAGATAGCTCCTGAAATCTCGTCTATATTTCATATGTCTGTTGAGGTCTCATTCAACTTGCTGGATCAAGTGGAAGCAACTTTCTAAAACAATAAGTTTATTTGTATTCTTAAATCTTTGTAGATTGTTTAATTCAATGTTTTTATCTTTTTTCTAAAATGACTTTCTTTAATATCATAACAACTGAAACATTTCTAAGGGCTTCCATTTCCTTTATAAATTCTGTAGTATATATCTCTCTATATAAAAGTGTAATATGCAAATCAACCAGACAGCAGAACGACTGGTTGGCTATGACACGCACTGACCACCAGGGGGCAGATGCTCAACGCAGGAGCTGCCCCCAGCCCACAGGCCCTGATCACCTAGTTGGGACCTGCTGGCCAACCACTCAGTTCTTCCCCCCAGCCGGCAGGCTCTGATAGCCCAATGGGGAACCAGGAACCAGGGGTGGTTGATGGCTGATATGGGCGGAGCCAAGGCCCTGATCGCCCTGCCAGTCATCCCACACACAGAGGGTGACCTGCAGCAGTGGTGGCAGGGGGCGGGGCCAGCTGCCAGCAGCCAGGGAAAATCGGCCCCGATTGCAGGCCAGGCCTAGGGACCCTACCCATGCATGAATTTTGTGTACCTCTAGTCTAGATATAATAAACTACAATTATTTGACCAGTGACCATAAATTTAATAATGGTTTGTTTTTATGGGTGCTATTTACACTAATATCTCTAGTAATACTAACAAAGCAACAAGAAAGTGCTTGAGATGACAGGGTCCTTAGAGCCACCTTACTCAAAATATATAGTTCATAGACCAATAACAGTTATTCCGTAATCCAGAAACTTCGAGAATTTCTTCAAAATGTATAATATGAATTAAAGAAAAGTTGAATTTATGCATGAATTTAAATGAAATTCATTTAAATGAATGGAAGTAAATTTTAAAATGTATGATATGAATTAACAGAATAATGAGTTATAGAAAAGACATTATTTTTTTCTGAATATATATGCAATGATGTGGAGGCAGAATTATTGAAAAGATAGCATCAGCACATTTTTCACCATCACCTAGCATGGTGATGCATAGCATAATAGCATATTTTAGTTACTATATAAATTCCAACTTTGTATGAATGGATACATGGATACTTGAAAGCAGATTTTTAAAATCCAAACCACTGTATATAGTTTTTTGTTTCACACAAAATGAACACTCATATGTTGAAACATGTGTAGTACTTTCCTGTCTTCAGAACCACCCATTCACCCTTTTCTCTAAATTCTGCATATATGTCTGGAGTGACAGAGAATTTACTTCATCTCTGTATAAAATTCCTTATTGAGAGCTGTGACTCAGTGAGAAAAATTAGGTAATTTAATGTTTTCCATAATTAGCCCAGCTAATTGCTGCTTCCCATAACCTTTATGTTCTAGGGCTCTTTCCCATACCACTCTCAAACTAAGGTGTCATTCAGAGATGTAGTATGAGTAAGCTCCAAGAAAAAGACACTTTTTCCCCCTCAAAATCATATTCCAATCAATATCCTAATTATACACACATTTCAGTATCTAAGCAAAAGTGCATAAAGTTTATAGATACAATTTCTTATCTATATCTATACTAATAAAAGGGTAATATGCTAATTAGACCAGGAGATCAGACATCTTCCTACCATCTGACTTCCTTCCAGACAAAGCCATGGTGGTGGGGGCCGAGGCAGAGGCAGTTAGGGGCAATCAGGCCAGCAGGGGAGGGCAGTTGGGGGCCATGAGTCCAGCAGGGGAGGGTAGTTGGGGGCCATCAGGCCAGCAGGGGAGCGGTTGGACGGCGATCAAGCTGGTAGGCAGGCAAGTGGTTAGGAGCCAGCATTCCTGGATTGCAATAAGGATGTCCGACTGCTGGTTTAGCGGGATGGGGCCTAAACCGGCAGTCAGACATCCCCTGAGGGGTCCCAGATTGGAAAGGGTGCAGGCCGGGCTGAGGGACCCCCCCCCCCACATGAATTTCATGCACTGGGCCTCTAGTATATATATAAAAGCCTAACTGACCGTTCAACTATTCTACCCTTTGACCAGTAGCTATGATGTGCACTGACCACCAGGGGGCAGACACTCAATGCATAGGCATGGAAACATGGAACAAACTGATGAATCTCAGAGGGAAAGGGGGATGGAGGAGGGCAGAAATAGATTAACCAAAGATCTTATATGCATACTAGAGGCCCAGTGCATGGATTCATGCACCAGTGGGGTCCCTTGGCCTGGTCTGCGGGGATTGGGCTGAAACCGGCGTGTGCATGGATTTGTGCACCGGTGGGGTCCCTCAGCCTGGCCTGAGGGGATCAGACCAAAACCAGCAGTCCAACATCCCCCGAGGGGTTCCAGATTGAGAGAGGGTGCAGGCCAGGCTGTGCACCGGGTCGCTAGTTTTTTAATACTAGACATGGACTTGGATATTCTATTAGGGGTACTTCTTAATCTTTGACCAGCAAAAATTTTAATATTCATTTTTATTAATTTTTAAGTTGCTGGAGCAAAGTTAGACATGCATGGAGCAAATACTCTCTTTTAAGAAGAGAACCAAAATGAAATATCTATATAACATTATATAATGGATCATATTTTATGTTATAATGGAGAACAGAATGAAAAGGAACACCCACTTTAACAACTAAAAGTGCCAGGGTTGTTGATTTCTAATTTAAACTATGATATTTGCATTTTTTAAGGAAAGGAAGCAAAAATTTGTAAAAAACAACAATTGTCTATTTTGTGTAACTTCAAAGTAGAAATGTATGACTCTAGTATGGCAGGCTCAATTATTAAAAAATGTTATTTAACCAAAAAATATGAAAGGAAAAGCAAGGAACTTGGCTATTAAAGGGAAAAATTGTCAAGGCTTGCAAAATTATTAGCTGGTGAAATGCCAACCTAAAAACAAGCCAACATAGTCTATATTGACAAGCCATCCCTTTAATAAATGTTCCATCATTCTAGGCACGTATCTATCTTTAATCATACATTTTGTTGTTGCTCTACATTTCAGTACACCACAGAATATTTCCTGATATAAATTGCTTAGGCACATCAAATTTAAATGTCTACAATGAAACTCATAATCTTCTCACCTCCACCCTGCCCCTCCTGCTGTGATTAATTTCTTCATCTCTGTTAATTGTCCAACATCTTCCCCAGAACAGATGCGTCCTAGCCCATTTTCCTGAACACAATTTGGTATATCAAATTATGTCCTTTTTTTATTTCCAAGATCTATTCTAACAGAAACATTTGGCCTCAGCATATAATTAAAAGCTTAACAATACTAATAGTTGCTTCAAAAAACATCCCCTCTTTGTCCATGTGCAGCTATTTACATTCATTTGCATGCAATTCACTTTCATACCCATTCACTGGGGTATGAATATTACTTAGTCCACTGGGCAATTAATTAATACAATCTTTACATATTCACTTATTAAAATGCACTGCGCAATGCCTATTTCCTTGGGAGTTCTCACTGAAGCCGTGGGGTGTGGATTTTGAACAGCTGCAGCCATTTATGCCATTGCTCTTGTTGCACAGAAGAGCCAGGTGTACGTTCATTTTTTGTTTTTTCTCCTTGCCTTGAGTTGAAATTTTAAAAATCTCACTTTCTCTGACATGATGTCCAAAAGGATGTTATCTTACCTTACTCAATGGGAGCTCAAAAACTATGGTATGTTTATCCATCACTGATTACGAGTCAAATTGTAAGTATGGAATAAAGATCAGAATCTTCAGTGAAATTTTTTAAATAGCCAGTATTATAGTTTTGTTGTTGGATGACAGAGAATTTTATTAAGTTTTACTCTGCTAAAAGTATAATTTTTTTAGCTGATTCATGTTGTAAGCTCTATACCAAGTACTATTATGTTCATTAAGACAGTTCTAGGAGACAGGTACAGACAGGTATCTCAACCTGATACATGGCAAATCTGACACACGGAGAGGTTAAGTAACTTTCCCAAGGTTAAAGGATGTTGAAGCTGGAATTTTAGTTAGGTTTTTAAACTCCAAAATATATGATTTTTACCTCCATAAAATTTATTTTTGTTTGAAGAGAAATTTATAATACAAATAGCTTGATCATTTAAGAACCAGGCCTTCTTTTAAATTCCTTTCAGGAAACAATATTTTATGCCATTCCATACTTTTTAGCAGTGAGTTAAAGAATTTAATGTTTTGTGATCTAAGAAAAGTGAGATATATTTTATAGACAAAGGTGCATTTTTAGAAATTAATTAGATACTTTTTAAATAAAGGATTATTATACAGTATTACCAAAATTTATTTGAGTCATAGTCCTGGACAAGTCTAAAATTAGTAATAGTGGGAGAAGATATAAATAGTCTTTCCTTCCACTTATTCAGTTATTGTAACTAAGGTCAGAGTTAATAAGTGAAATATGATTTAACATTTTTTAGTAAAGTTAAGCATGTAGCAGATTCACTTATGTTCATCTATATATATAAAAGCCAAGTGACCAGAGCTACCAGTCACTATGACATGCACTGCGGCGGCCAACTGGCCCGATCAGGGCCCCGATTGGCCCCTCCAACCTCCTGTAGTCCTTCCCCCCAGGCTGGCCCACCCTGATGGCCCCTTAATAGGCCCCCCCAAATTCCAATCAGGGGTGGGGCCAGCCAGCCAACCTCCCGTGTCCCCCCAACCCCCTCTGCCCCATCTGGGCAGGTGGCCGGACTCCACCTGTGCACAAATTCATGCACCAGGCCTCTAGTTAAATATAAATTGCTATAAAATAGAAATCAATATGGTTTGTAGCAGAGATTGGAGTTTTCCTAATTATAATGTACCTATGCCCTAGCAGAAAGGTTTTCCTTCAGTCTTTAACTGAGGTGCAAACACATTTAATGTGGTCCATTCTATTATCTAAAAGGTCATTCGGTTGTTTTCAGTCTTCATTCAAGACACTCTCAGACACTAACTCTATCAGGGATGTGTGTGAGCAGAATGACATGAAGTACCACAGTGGAAGAAAGTACTCTGATTTACATATATTGAATTCTTTTTTTCTCTCCAGGATTAAATAATCAGGATAAATTCTCTAATGTAAAAAACAAAATCTGAATTATGCAAATTTTATGCAATCAACAAATCACTCAGTAACCATTTATTGGACACTTACTATATTCAGAATAGAGGCCCTGCCTTTAGAAAATAAAAAGTAAAATATAGGTTCTTTAAGATGACACAATTTTAGGAAAGATAAACTATATTAGATGGTAAAAAAAATAAAAGTTGACAAAGTACTATAGGAAGAGGGGAGAGAAATGGCTAGAACAATTTGAGGGATACCAAGTTTAAAACAAGTCCAGATTTAATACCAAGTTTTAAAACAAGTTCAGATTTAAATCAAGGAACCATCATGTTAATTTTAAAATAAATTGTATCTACAATAGCCATCAAATTGCCCTATAAAAATTTGAATAAGAATTCTTTAAAATAACAAAGCCCTGGAGAGTAATGGGCTCTTCCATTTCCAAGTAGCCAATAAAAATAAGAATGTTAAACTTGAATCTAACATGAAAAGAGACCGGTGTTGACCAACATACAGAGTGACGGAGACACTCACCTTTGTTTATGAGGGTACAAACTGGCACTGCAACAGTGTTTTGGAACTCTTTGGCAATTATATCATAATGGTGGTCATATACACAGTCTATGATAGCAATTTCAGTCTAAGATATACAACTAACAGAGACCTACACATACTAGTATATCTGTCAAAGGCATATAGAAGAATGTTAATAACAGCCTTGCTTACAACAGTCCTGAATTAGAACCAACCAAAATGTCCATCAATAGTAGATAAATGGTAATCTAATCTATATCGAAATACTGTACAGCAATGAAAATTATAGAACTGTATCTACACATACAACATGGATGATCTCACAAACATAATGGTGAGTATTCTAATAATATTTTATTTCTTGGTCTACAAACAAGTGTCTGTATAATTTGTCTAGTGATATATTTATGGTTTTTATACTTTTCTACATGTGATACTTCAATAAAAAGTATATTAAAAGAAACAAGAACAGTAGCAGCAACAATAAAACCCATTAACTACGAGACAATTATGCAAATTGACCTTTTAAAAATAAATACATTGGAACTATCTTCTCTCACTCTGTGGCATATATTTTTATTTTAAATATTTTTGATTAGTTAGTTTTATTAGGTGGCTTTATTGCTGTTAAGTCTGTCTGCTGTTTCTGCTGAGAACCAAGATGGCGGCATAGGTAAACACAGGAGTTAGCTGCTTCGAACAACCACTTCAAAAATACAACTAAAAGACGGAAAGGACATCATCCAGAACCACAGGAAGGCTGGCTGAGTGGAAATTCTACAACTAGAAGAAAGAGAAAAGCATACCGAGACTCAGAGGAGGTGCAGTGCGGAAGTAAAATACTAAGGTGTGGAGTGCATGCGGAGCCGGCTGGCGGCTGAAGGCGCGGTTGTCGTTTTCAATCGGGAGGGAGTCTCAGGCTCTGAGCTCCAGTTCCGGGGGAGTCTCTAGGGACCCAGACTCATACGGGAGAAGCGGGACTGTCTGGCATCGGTCAGAACCCAAGGGCAGCTTTCTCTCCGAGGGGCTTGCAGCGATTACTGGGACACTGAGAAGCAGAGCCTCTGAGGGCAAGACTGAGAGCAGCCGTAACTGCTAGCCCCACCCTGTTGATCCTGTGGGACCTGCCCTGCCCAACCCCTGCAGGGAGGCTTTTGCTGGATAGCCTCAGGCAAAGGCTAGATTAGCACCTCCTTAGAGATCCAGGAGCCAGGAAGCCCAGAGGTCAGAGTGGGACCATCCAGTTTGCAGCTCCGTGGAGCCATAAAAGACACACTCAGGGGGCAGACTCAGTGAGCAACAAAGCCCCATCGAAGCAAGTCTAGCCCCAGAGGGGTGTCTCCAGCACAGAAGTTCTCCCACTGCAGACACAGCTGATTCTCACAGCCAATTGGCCTGGAGGTCAAATCCTCCCAGCTTTACATACTACAATCAAGGCTTAACTACAACAAGACTGTGCACACAGCCCACAAGGGAGAGCACCAAGAGTGTCTACCTCAGGTAATTGGGACACTTAGCACAGAAAGGCACTCTATTGACACAGCGAAGCATAAAAAATGCCGACACAAAGAAACAGGACACAAATGACAAAAATGGAGGAAAGCAAACTGCTGGATATAGAGTTCAAAACCACACTTTTAAGGTCTTTAAAGAACTGTCTAGAAGCCGCCGATAAATTTAGTAAGGCCCTCAAAAAGACTGGTGAGACCGCCGATAAACGTAGTGAGATCTTCAAGAAATCTAGTGAGACCCTCGATGTTGTGATAAAGAACCAACTAGAAATTAAGCATACACCGACTGAAATAAAGAATATTATACAGACTCCCAACAGCAGACCAGAGGATCGCAAGAATCAAGTCAAAGATTTGAAATACGAAGAAGCAAAAATCACCCAACCAGAAAAGCAAAATGAAAAAAGAATCCAAAAATACGAAGATAGTGTAAGGAGCCTCTGGGACAGCTTCAAGCGTACCAACATCAGAATTATAGGGGTGCCAGAAGAAGAGAGAGAGCAAGATATTGAAAACCTGTTTGAAGAAATAATGACAGAAAACTTCCCCTACTTGGTGAAAGAAATAGACTTCCAAGTCCAGGAAGCACATAGAACCCCAAACAAAAGGAATCCAAAGAGGACCATACCAAGACACATCATAATTAAAATGCCAAGAACAAAAGACAAAGAGAATCCTAAAAGCAGCAAGAGAAAGAAAATCAGTTATCTACAAGGGAGTACCCATACGACTGTCAGCTGATTTCTCAACAGAAACTTTGCAGGCCAGAAGGGAGTGGCAAGAAATATTCAAAGTGGTGAATATCAAGAACCTACAACCAAGATTACTTTACCCAGCAAAGCTATCATTCAGAAGTGAAGGTCAGATAAAGAGCTTCACAGATAAGAAAAAGCTAAAGGGGTTCATCACCACCAAACCAGTATTATATGAAATGCTGAAAGGTATCCTTTAAGAAGAGGAAGAACAAGAAAAAGGTAAAGATACAAATTATGAACAACAAATACACATCTATAAACAAGTGAATCTAAAAATCAAGTGAATAAATAATCTGATGAACAGTATGAACTGGTGATTGTAATAAAATCAGGGACATAGAAAGGGAATGGACTGACTATTCTTGGGGGGGGGTAAGGGGTGTGGGGGGTGCGGGAAGAGATTGGACAATAATCGTGCACCTATGGATGAGGACAGTGGGAGGGTGGGGTGGGAACTGGGTGGAGGGGAGTTATGGTGGGGAAAAAGAGGAACCAATGTAATAATCTGAACAATAAAGATTTAATTTAAAAAAAAGTCTGTCTGCTGTTTCTAGTTAAAATATTTTTAAGTTCTACAATTTCCCTTTGAACATTTTTCCAATTCTTATTAATATTTTACATAATATTATGCAAATACTTGAACTTAGTCTAATTATTTAAAAAATTTCAGAAAGCTTTCTTCTTCTTTTTTTATATAGACTTTTTGTCATGTGCTATTGCCATCTTGCATGCCTGATGATTTTTTATTAAATGAGTGACATTTTGTATGAAAATTTGTAGAAATCATTTCATGCTCTTGATAGTTATCTTCTTCCATAGACAATTTGCCTTTGCCTTGGCAGATAGTTTTGGGGCAGAAAAACCTCAATCCAGTCAGTAAATGAAGGCATTCGAAGCCAGGTTACATTCTTTAGGAGACCTTGTCTCCTTCAGGTTTATTACTACTAGAGTTAGCAGAAGGCCAAGGTTGCTGACTTATCTCCAGTGTTACCTCTGTTCAGCAAGACTACTCAAGTTCCAACTCGGCTACTCCGTTCCTGTTGCTTTTCCTTCTCGGTCCTTAGCTGTTGCTTGCAAATTGCCAACAGCTTTGAGAAGAGAAGGGGTGCTGGCTGTCCATTTCCCCAGGATATTGACTCTCAAGTCCTCACTGCCTTGGCAGCTTTCCAATGCCCTGAAGAGCTGTGTGGCACTTCTGGTTGTTTTAGGTGGGAGGTTTGCTCTGCAGCAAGGTTATCTACCATTGCAAGAAATGCCAACACTTTGTAATCATAAAACCAATGTACCCTTCAGTACTATAATATTTAGTACTTCAGGGAAAAATTAGCCCTTCTTGAATATTTGCCAACTAAGAATATGTGTGACTGAAATTGCAGAGTTCTATAAATATAAATTTTTCTCTTCTTACTGAAACTCTACTCTTATCCACTAAACTGGCTTTAATTACTATCTTTATTCTGATGAACCCCCAATATTTATCTATATCTGAAATGTATCTCCTAAATATAGATCCATGAATCCAAATGCCAAATTGATACTGACAGTAGGATAAATCACAAGTGTTTCAAACTCATGTATACAAAATGGAATTCCTCATCTTCTACCTTTTTACAAAGGAAGCCACCTCATTCTCCTTTGCTCCATAGGTCAGGAAGCAACATGATCTTCTCCCCAAATGCCAAGCAATATACCTGGTAACCATCCTCAGTTCTTCATTTCCCCTTACCCTCACATGTAATTCCTCACTGAGGCCTCATATTGCAACCTCATTATTATTTCTTGAATTCATTCATTTTCCGCCTTTCTTTTGTCAGCACCTTATTTCCTTGGAGTTATAAAACATTCTAAAAATCCACCCCCCTGTTTCCAGTTCAAGAGTATGTATAATATTCACATTCCCCCATAAGTCATCTTTGAAAAATAAAATTAGGATCTTGTAACTCCCTTGCTTAAAAGCCTTCAGTGATTCTTCATAACCTGCAGGGCAATGCCCAAGTGGGTTAACATGGTATAAATACATTTCATGATTCATGAGTTGAGTGTGAAATAAAGATTGAACCTCTAGAAGCTTAAAAAAAAACATGTAGTTAGAAATTTTGATATGGAGAGGGAGAACACAATACAGACTTACCATTTGGAAATTAGTCTCCTAGAGATAAGAATTGAAGTTGTGAGAGTAAATAATAGAGAAAAGAGCGCATAGAAGAAGAAAGGTAAGAGGTGAGAGAGGTAATGCATTTCCTTAAGGAAGAACAAAAATAAGTACATTGTGTCCTGACCAGTGTTGCTCAGTGGTTAGAATGTGGGCCCCACACACCGAAGGTCACAGGTTCAATTCCCCGTCAAGGGCACGTACCACGGTTGGAGGTTTGATCCCCAGCCCAGGTCGGTATGCGTGCAGGCAACCATCCAACAGGAAGAAAAACAGAAGTCAAATGTCATAGGATAGGCTGCATTTTGTTAATTGGTACAAAGGGGCCAAGGATGAGGACTGACCATATGTCTCTGAGCGGCTCTGAGGACGGGGAGAGACCCAGATGCAGCTCTGAGAGGCTGCACTGGGAACAAGTACTTGTAGTGACTTACCTGTAAAGAATAAAAGAAAAGGGAAACAGGAAATGCCTCTGTAAATAAATCCTACTGCAGTGACATTACAGCTACTAGATGGAGCCATCAGTAGAACTGCAGATTCTAAGACCCCGGGGCCTTGCACTCCCCTAAACTTCTCCGCAGACCCGCCTTAACTAGGAATACCTATTAATAACAGCACCGTTTTGGTCTTTGACAGCTCCTTCCTGTACAGAAGCCTCGGTGCCAAGGAGGTTGAGCCCCTCCCTGGGAGGAATCATGCCACTCACAGACAGGTGAAGAGTCACCCCTAGTTTTCCACTTTCCCCACTGTGTTTTTCCTCTCTGAAAAAAAAATTTGGATTTGATTTCCATAAATTATCTCCTCTGTGTTTCCGTTTTATAACATTCTTCTATGCACAGTGTCTCCCTGCCCATCTGTGTGTGTGAAGAGACTGTTTTCCTAAATCCCTTCCCAGATGAATTGTTAATTGTGGTGTCTTAATTATTCCCCACACTGCCTCGCTGATATCAACACCACAGTGACATCAGCTAGTCTCCATGCGATTTCCCACCCACATTAACATAATGAGCAGGTGCCGATGAAAACATATTTGTCAAATTATAGACTTTCATATTTTCTCGGGGAAACAAAAACTGAAATGCATTTTAGACATATTGTTGTGTATGCATTTATAATCACTTTTCCAAAGTTTGCTTTCTGTTGCTATTAGATAACCTTTTGGGTGGCATATTTCACTCTACAGATGTGATTATTGGCAGTAGCCCATCTGTCAGACTTTGGAAAACAAACAAAAAAAGAGAAGTGGCACATTTGCCTGCTGTTCTTCTGAGTGCAGACAGAGAGATTTATAGATAGCTTTGCCAAGGTGTGGAGGTGGAGAAAGGCATATTGGCCCAGGAAGAGAAGGATACAATACTAAAATTAGGAAGGAGGGCCAGTGCCACAGTGTGGGGTGCAAAGAGAGTGAGAAAAGGGGGGGGGAATCTTAGGATTTCATGCAGAGTTTGTAATACGTTTTTAGGACTCCAAGTCAACTACCCCGTTTCTAAAGTCTACATTCAGTAGTGTTTCTGGATGACTTTTTGTCTACCTGCTTTCTTGTGGGAATGAAGTTTAGGCTATTTTCCATGTGTATTCAATTGCTTTATTTGTTATTTTTCAGTAAGGAAAACTGTTTTATTTCACCTTACCTCATTCATTTGTATTTACTTGAGAAGATGGTGCCCATTTTATCCTTTGTAAAAATTTATTTTTGGTCTAAAAAAATCTCACTTGGAAAAAATATATTCATTTCCTCATTATAAAGAATATTACAATTTACTTGCTGTTTAGAACTCATCCCTGAAGTGACAAAGTAAGCAGTTTCAAAGGCTTTCACTGACACGGTGTGGCAAAGTGTGGAACTACAGTATTTTTCTAAAGATATTTCCTGACAGGTTTATTTATCATTTTATATGTATGTAATATAACAAATAACAATCAAGGACTTATCTTACATATCTATATGCATGTATTTATAGGTTAAGTTTTAAAAACCCGAGAAACTGGACAATCTTTTATTAGCATATCTAAATTATATCATAACCTACAAATAATTAAAATTATATATAAAAATCATGCAGTTACTTTTTTTGCAGTTACTTTTTTAACACTGCCATTAATATTGTGGAACTACAGTATTTTTGAAATGTTGTGTTTTCATTAACTCTTTTAGCTGTTTGTGAATTTTAAAAATTCATAAAATGAGTAATTAAGATTGCTCCTTGGCATTTCCATTCTGTGTTTAAGATTATTGAGAGACATCATTATAATTCAAAATTTTCTTTTTAATTTTATAGCATCCTTTTTAATTGAAGTGGATTTTTAAATTTTGATAAATTATACATAACTGAAAATTTGCACTTTCACTATTTCTAATGGTACAGTTCCACGATACTAAGTACATTCAAATTGTTGGACAACCATCCCCACTATACATTTCCAGAACTTTTTCCATCTTGTAAAACTGGACCTTTGGTCACCTTAAACAATAATACCTTAACCCCTCTTCCTCCCAGCACCTGGCAACCACCGTTCTTCTTTCTATAGTAATGAATTTGACTCAGTGCATAACATAAGTAGAACTAAACAATCATCACCCTTTTGTGTCTGGCTTATTTCACTTAGTATAGCATCTAAACCTTGTTTTAATGTCACAATATTAAATAAATTTGAAAATGCTTAAAATAAAATTGATATACTTAATACAGATCTTTCCAAGATGCTCAGTAACACACACTATACCACGCTTAATTACCTCTTGATATCACAAAATCGATTATTATTTGACATTTCAAGACATATGTGTATGTTTAATAAGAGTTGCAATCTCACTTCTGAAGTTTACATGTTTTTAATTGTCGTATCATCAACAGATTGACAGTATGTCACCTTACATAGTGTGAGTTTAAATTTTTCCAAGTACAAATGTCAATTTGAGAGAGAAACATTTTCCATATCCGGGTCTGATAGATATTAAACTACAAGGAAACAGTTTATTATAAGTGCAGAATAAAATGGCAACGGTGTTTTTAAACTAATATTTCCTTTTACTATTTGCAAGTCAGTTAGACCTTTGACCCATACAATGATTAAGGCTATATCTAATGACTGTATATATATATATAATATTTAAAATCCCTCTTTGCATCACAAGCTGCAGATACTCCCATACATCTTGAGCAACCTTTCCCTCTGTTAGTCTTGGAGAAAAGATGGGTGATATATATATACAACCAGATTCTTACAGAAGGAGAGAAGGTAACCTTACAGAAGGGCAAGAGAGGGGGGAATAAACAGATTTTTATCTTCTTGGCACCTCTGCATCTCAAAAAATCTCTACTGTAATAAAGTCTGTGCTAGAGCTGGAGTGTCATTGACTGCATTCTTGCCTTCAACAATGGCCTGTCATCCCTGTGTTCTCAACTATTCCTCTTTTGTTCATGGTTAATGAGGGCAGCCTTTTCAGTTCAAACTCACTACAAATGGACTGGAATATTGATGGATCATGATCATTCAGAAAACTGGTTTTAAAAGTAATGCCAAGTTCATGTCTTGGGACCTACCAAAGCTCATCAGAATGTAGTGTATGGAGAGTTGTGAGCCAAGAGAATAATTGCCATTCAACTACATTATGTCAGTTGTCAGAGTTTACTCAAAGAGGAATGAAGAATATAAATGCTTTCTTCAGCTAGTGGGCTTTTCTCTCCCTTTAAGGCAGAGAAATGGGTAAATGTACTCATGAGTTTTAAGGTTTAGGAATAATTCTCTGAGGCTTGGTGCTCTGTTCTCCTAGCCCAGCAGGGCAGTGGCCCTGACCTGATGAGTTGCAAACTTACTCTAGAGCAGTGGCCCCTTATTTGGAAGTAGAGTCACTGCAGATGAAATTAGTTCAGATGAAATCCTACTGGAGTGGAGTGGGTCCCTAATCCAATAGGACTGGTGTCCTGATAAGCAGACAGCCATGTGAAGGTGGAGACACAGAAGAATGCCATGTGATGGTGAAGGAGAGATCGGGGTTATGCAGCCGCATGCCAAGCAATGCCAAAGCTTGCCAGCAAACAACCAGAGGCTAGGAGACAGTCCAAGCATTTCTCTGCAGGTTTCAGAGGGAGCATGCCCCGTTGACTCCTTGATTTGGGGCTTCTAGCCTCCAGAGCTGTGAGACAATACACTTCTGTTGTTTTAAGAGACCCCAATTATTGTACTCTGTTCTGGCAGCCCTAGGAAACTAGTAGAGTTATGACATAGAAAAAAAACCAGTTTCCCACTATTAAAAATGTTCAAGCCAGATAGATCAGGCAGATAACTGAGGTGACTTATGCATCAAATGGCAAGTTATATTGAATGGTCTCTGTTGAAGTCTTGTCAAATAGATGTTGGCCACTTCCTTTTCATCTTCTGCTTCAATAGAGGGCATCGTATAATGGCATAGCATGGCAGATACGAGTTAAACCTAATCTCTAGCACTTATAGCTAGATGTCCTTAGGTAGGTTTCAGAACTTCTCTAGCCTCAGTTAAATATGAATATTAATAGTCATCACTTCATAGTGTTTTTATGAGGTTTAAACTAGTTAGTAACTTAAACTGCTTAGAAGAGTGCATGGCAATAGAAAGTAATATAAAAGTGTTGGTTGGGAAAAAAAACTTGCTTTTATATTGGTTAAACAGAATGCATTAACACTTTCTTTCCATCACTGCTATTTCTCTCCTCCAAAATATGGAGAATTAAGAGAACTGGGGGGGGGTCAATCAGGGGAAAAGGAGACGTATTTAATACTTTAAACAATAAAAAATAAAAGAAAAAAACTAGAACTGCTTTCTTTTAAAATATTGTGGGGTTTGGGGTTTTTTGTGTTGTTTTTTTTTGTTTTTGGTCGATTTAAAATTATACCACTTGGACCATTTATTAACCAAGTATCAGTGGCATGATGCTTTTGACAATTTCCTTATAACAAGGCTTGATAATGTGTTAGTCCATGCTAGGATGGGTTTGTGCAAGAGAGAGAGAGAGGGAGTGTGAGAGGGAGAGAGAGAGAGATTCAAGTGTTTCTGAGAAAAATAATTCTACAGCATCATTTTCAGATAATAAAAAACTACAGTTCACCCTAATGAAGCTCACCTGAGTTTGTGGGTCCTAGGGTGATGGAGTTAGATAAAGATGTGAAGTTTTTTTGCAAAATTAAACCCTGGGAAAAGTAACCCTATTAAATTAGCATCTGTTGGTGACTGAAGGCTAATTTCAGCTTCAGGAGCTAGTGAAAGCATTTTTCAGTATATGACACTCTTAATAAATGATACATAATTGTCAAAAAGAAATCATCGCTCAGTGCCTTAAATTTAACAAAATGTGCTTTTGTTTCTTCCCTGTATAAGGTTACTAATCACTGCATCATTTGGGTGCATCGGAGACAGTTCTGGCAGGTTAATGATACCCCAGGCAAATTCACAGTTACTTTCCGTGAAACAAACCATCAATAAATGTGGTAGCAGTGCTTGCAACTATATAATTCTGAAGTCGGTGATTATGTAACTGTTGGATATACAGACAGAGGGAGGGCAGAGGATCAAGGACTGGTTGTTCCTCCCACAAAGAGCAAGTCGGTGAGATAGCGCAGCTCTTAAACATAAGTGTACACTGAAAGGCAATGAGGCAGGCTCAGCTGTGAAAGCCTGAAAAGTATGTTTGAGTTAAGGTGATGTTTAGAGGCCATGAAGAGTAATAGAAAGAAGGATTGCATTTCGAGAATTTATATGGACTTTGTTATAACTCCTTCATTTTCCCCAAAGAAGGTGACCAGTGTGGTGAAAGGTCAGCTCTTCGCTTGGTGTTTAATTCCAGTTCTTCTGCTTTATGAGCCATTTGTCCTTAGACAAGTTCCATGAATTCCCTGTGTCTCAATTACCTCATGTTGGTCATGATGTCCTCTCTTTGGGATTGTTATCCAAATTCAATGACCTCAGCATACAAACCATCTCACTCAGTGTTTGGCAATAACAGGAGCTAAATAATTGTTGACTTTTGTCTTTGAAGCCTCTTTATCTATTGAAGTTCCAGACACAGCGTTTGAGATCAGATAAGGGTAAACGTCACGGATGAGGCAAACACGGCAGTTCACTGGAAATAGCTAGCTCCTAATTCAACTCAATTCATTAAATATTCCTTGAATATCTACTACATGTTGAGCACTGAGGGAACATCAAAAAAAGTCAAAGGTTGTTCTATAACTTCTGGGAATCATAATTCAACATGAAGTAAAAGTTAACACAGCTCTTTGATCCGTTGAGAATTGTCTTTCAAGGCAAGTGAATTGATTTTAAGTATATATTCAGCATTCACACAGATTGATGAATTCAATGAAATTCAGCACAACCTTAAATTATCTTTCCTTTGCAATATTTATTTGTGGACTTTATAAGAATATTAATTAGCTTGACAGTGTTTCCTCATGAGTATCTATTTTGTTTCTTTGTTTAGTTTACTGTCTTATTCTCTCTGGGCTACTATAACAGAATACCATCATCTGGATGGTTTACAAATATAGAAATTTATTTCTCACAGTTCCAGAGGCTGGGAAATCCAAGATCAAAGTGTTGGCACATTCGAGCCTGGTGAACGACCACTTCCTAATCTACAGACAATAGACTTTTTGCTGAGTCCTTACAAGTAGTCAGAGATAAGGACACTAATGCCATTCACGAGGGCTCCATGCTTATGACGTAATCACCACCCAAAGGCCCACCTCCTAATACCATGACGTTGAGGGTTAGGACGTAAACATATGAATTCTGGGAGGACACAAGCATTCAGTCCATAATAGTTACTATTCCTTTTTCTTTCCAAATTAGTGTGTGTGGCAGTGTGGAAGAACCACCACATGAGGACAGTGACCAACTACTTCATAGTCAACCTTTCTCTGGCTGACGTGCTCGTGACCATCACCTGCCTTCCAGCCACACTGGTTGTGGACATCACTGAGACCTGGTTCTTTGGAAATTCCCTCTGTAAAGTGATTCCTTACTTACAGGTAATTGTTTTTGATACATTTTTGGTTCAAACACAGAGCTACGGAAAAATTACTTTCAATTATAGTCATAGTGCTCTATTGACTAGTTAGCTAAGAAAGTAATATACTTTCCCAAGGAATTGACAAATAAGGAAAACAAAGGAATCAGCAAACTTAAGGAAAGAAATACTTGAGACTTTCTATGTAAACAAGTTAAGCTCTGGGTTAAAATAAAGCAACAGAATCAGTAGATGCTGCATAAACTTTTTACTTCTTTCACCTCTAATTTTCTGATGATAAAATAAGGAATATGAACAAAGTAATGATTGAAATTCTCCCAGTCCAAATAATAGACAGATATTTGTTTTTATAAGTGGTTGCATTTCATGCTGAGAAATTAGGAACCATGTGATCAAAGCAGTACAGTAAACAGGTTTTAGTGCAGGTTCTGAATAAAACCACCAGGTTTGGAATATCTGTTCTGCCATTCACCAACTGTATGCTATCAAGCCAGATACATAAGCTCTTTGTGATTCACTGATTTAAAAAGGATAATAATTTTAATTATAACTATAGTCTATGGTTGTTGTTAGTCTACTTACATAAATTTATATAAATCACTTGGCATAGTGATTACCTTCTGGAGGATATTATAAAGACTTAGTATGTTCTCAGTAACTATCAGTCATCATCATCATCATCATCATCATCATCATCATCATTAGATGCTTTATTGTTCAGTAGTAAAAGCAGCTTTCCCACGATTAATTGTCCTACAAGAAGATAAGAACAAATACTTTCAGAGAGTACATTTTAAATTATATTCTGATAGCTCTAAATCTTTAACAAAAAAAATTCCTAAGCTAGGGGCCACAGCCATAATACTCAAAGACATGGATGCCCTTTAGCAATTGGGCTGTGAGTAAAATGTGGGCCATTCTCTTTGTGTTCCCTAACCTCATACCCATATCCATCCTCCACCATCTCAGTTCGTGCTCCATCCAGTCTCCCAGAGGGTGATCATAGTATTTGGAGAAAACAAAAATGTGCTCCTAATTATAAAAAAAAATTCTCATAAGGAAACCAAGCAAAAATATTAATGTAGATACAGACCTTACACCCGTCAGAAAAAGTAGTTCAAGATGTATCATAGATCTGAATTTAAATACAAAACCATAAAACTCCTAGAAGATAATATAAAAGAAAACTTACATGACCTTCAGTATGTTGATTTTTTAGATACAACACCAAAAGCATTATATTTGAAAGAAACAACTGATAAGCTGACTTTTTCAAAATTTAAAACTTCTGCTTTGTAAAAGACAATGAAAAGACAAGCTACAGATGGAGAAAAATTTTGCAAAAAGATAAACATAATAAAGTACTGCTATGTAAAATTAAGGGAACTCTTAAAACTAATTAATAAGGAAATAAACACTCCAATTAAAAATAGGCCAAAGACCTTAACGAACATCACACCAAAGAAGTTATACAGATGGCAAAGAAGCATCTGTAAAGATGCTCATCTTCATACGTCCATCAGCGAAATGCAAATTAAAACAACAACGAAATATCACTACACAACTGTTAGAATGGACAAATTCTGGAACGCTAGCAACACCAAATGCTGGTGAAAATGTGGAGTAATACTAACTCTTATCCATTGCTGCTGCTGGGAATACAAAATGGTACAACCACTTTGAAAGATGGTTTAGTGGTTTGTTGCACAATTAAACATAGTCTCACCAAATTATCCAGCAATTGAACTCCTTGGTATTTCCCAAAGGAATTGAAAACGTATGCCCACGCAAAAACTTGCACACGAATTTGTATAGCAGCTTTATTTATAATTATCAAAACTTGGAAGCCAAGGTGTCCTTCAGTAGATGAATAAATAAATAAACTGTGGTACATCCAGACAATAGAATGTCATTCAGCACTAAAAAGGAATGAACTATCAAGCCATGAAAATATAAAGATAATCCTTATTACTAAATGAAAGAAGACAGTCTAAGGAGACTAACTATATTCTGTATAATTCCAATACTATGGCATTTTGAAAAAGGCCATTATGGAGAAAGTAAAAAGATCTGAAGTTGTCAAGGATGGGAAAGGTGGAATAGGCAGAACACAGGATTTTTAAGGCAGTGCAATCTATATATATAAAAAGCCAGCGACCATAATGCCAGAACGACTGGAACGACCAGTCGCTATGACGCCCACTGTGGCCAGCGAACCGGCCTGATCTGAGGGTGGGGCCGGCTGGCCAACCTCCCTCGGCCCCTCCCCCAGCCAGCCCCACCCCTGATTGTACCCCCCCACCCCAATAGGGGGCAGGGCTGGCCAGCCAACCTCCTGCAGCCCCTCCCCCGGCCGGTCCGCCCCCCAATGGGCTCCCAC
>NW_005871128.1:1297477-1338395 GCF_000147115.1 Myotis lucifugus
GGCATTCTGAAAAAGGCTAAAATTCTGAGAAACGTGTAAAAGATCTGAAGTTGTCAAGGATGGGAAAAGTGGAATTAGGCAGAACATAGAGGATTTTTAAAGCCAATGCAATCCTATGTATATAAAAAAGCCAGCAACCGTAAC
This sequence comes from Myotis lucifugus, assembly GCF_000147115.1. NCBI lineage: Eukaryota > Metazoa > Chordata > Mammalia > Chiroptera > Vespertilionidae > Myotis > Myotis lucifugus. Next base: position 1,297,622 of record NW_005871128.1, read on the forward strand.
ACCAGGACGACCAGAATGACCGGTTTCTATGACGCCCACTGCAGCCAGCGATCTGGCCTGATCTGGGGGTGGGGCTGGCTGGCCAACCTCCTGTGGCCCCTCCCCCCAGCTGGTCCCACCCCTGATCACACCCCCCACCCCAATAGGGGGCAGGGCCAGCCAGCCAATCTCCTGCAGCCCCTTCCCCCGGCTGGCCCTGCTCCCAATGGGCTCCCACCACCCCAATCAGTCCACAGCCCCTCTCCCCAGCCAGCCCCACCCCTGATTGGCCTCTCCCACCCCATTGAGGGTGGAGCAGCCAGCCAACCTCCCACAGCCCCTTCCCCGGCAGCTGACCCCCAATTGGCCCCCCCTTACCCCAGAATGGGGTGGGGCTGGCCTGCCCACAGCCCCTCCCCACATCCAGCCCCACCCCCAGTAAGCCTCCCCACCTCAATTGGGGGCAGGGCCCACTGGCCAATCACCTGTGGCCCCTCCCCCCAGCCAGCCCGGCCCTGATCAGGGTGGGCTGGCCAGCCAACCTCCCGCTGTCTCCTCCTCCCGACAGGCCTGGCCCCAATCCACCTATTAGAGCCAGGCTGGCCGGACTCCACCGGTGCATGAATTCGTGATAATATATAATGGTTGATATATGTTCTTATACATTTATTTAAAACCATGGAATGTACAACATCAAGAGTGAAACACAATGTAAACTATGAACTTTGGATGATTAGGATGTGCAATGTTGTTTCATCAGTTATAACAGATATATCACTCTGGTGGGGGTGTTAATAACAGACAGGCTATGGATATGTGGGGGCAAGGTATATTGGAAATCTCTGTACCTTCTCCAAAATTTTGATGTGATCTTAAAAGTATTCCAAAAAAATAAAGTCTTGAAAAAAAAAAAGTTGGGGGAGACTACAAATAGCTCACTAGTAGAAATTATACTAATTTGGATCTGAAATGCTACAAAAATATTTGTAACCCAGTAGTTTTTCAATGACCTCTTATACAGAGAAATGATCATTTTTTAGGTCAGATTCTTGATAGAATAGTAAGTAGGAAATATTCAGTGGAAATTATAAGCTTCATGGCAGGCATTAAGTTTGATAGGATTAGTTTGTGTCAGTTGGCTGAAAACCATGAAAGGGTTACAAAAATACACTGCAGCAAAATTCTTTCAGAGAAATACTACATTGAGCAACATAAGAAAAAATCAGTAAGAAAGGGGTCTTTTGGTGTTTTCATGGAAACACAGGGGAAATCATACTAGCAGAGAATTCTAATATTTCACCATTGCTGTGGTACTTACAGCAAGCTTTGTATTTCTCTTGATTCCAGTAACTATCCAGGGGGAAATTTGGGGAATCCTATTAAGTTTCAAGATGGCTTTAGTTGCCCAGAATCTTCTCTTTGCTGGGAGAGATGATTTTAAGCTCTCTTTATGAAACAGAACAGTCCCTTGTTAAGAGTGAGGTGATGCGTGAGGTGTGTATCATTCGGTAGTAGGTGCAGTCCTGCTCTAATACACCATGGCCCCTTGTTGTAGACTAGGTATTCCAGGTTCTACTGCTAACACTCAAGGACTGACTGGAAGCAGTGGGAAACAGGGAGTGATGCCGGGTATCCGTCTCTCTGAAAGTCATGGACAATAATCTTCTACGCAGCACAACTTAACAAATCCTACACTTGAAGGAATAGTCACCTCCTAATAGATTCTGCTTCTCTATTAACAGTGTCCAATCTAATCACCTCCTCAGTTGATCCTCTTCTCCATAGGCTGAGGAGACAACTACAGAGTAACCACAAGATCTGAGTCAGATGGAAAAGACCAGATCTATTCATTACCTCATTCAATATTACCTGTTTGTTTGTTTTTTAATATATTTTTATTGACTTCAGAGAGGAAAGGAGAGGGGGAGAGAGAGAGAAACATCAATGATGAGAGAGAATCATTGATCAGCTGCCTCCTGCATGCCTCCTACTGGGGATCGAGCCCATAACCCAGGCATGTGCTCTTGACCAGAATCAAACCTGGGACCCTCAGTCCACAGGCCAATGCTCTATCCTCTGAGCCAAACCAGCCAGGGCTCAATATTACTTGTTTATGGAAAGTTGCAAATCCAAAAAAATATTGACACACTGGTAAAACTAGTATCTCCAAATTCTCACATTATTTATTACTCACTTTCTGTAGCATTTTCCCAAATGGAATAAACAGTGTCAATGGTCAATAAGCCAATAACTTAAATTTAAGTAGTTTTTTTCTTTAATTATAATATTCTGAAACTGATGGCTTTTGCACCTAAGAGGATACTTTTGTCCTACTGAATATTTTAAAACATATTACAGAATGCCCAGCCAGTTTTTAAGGTTATTTTGTTAAGTTTAATATTCTTTGAACATTTGCTAATTCTCTATAATTTATAGGTTCCTTTTCTTCTAAATATAATACAATGCAACCTTTAGATTTATGAACGATGTACTATAACACTTTGGCAAATGCTCAAAAATCTTTAAAATCTCACAAATATAACAAGTCTTAGATGAATAATTAAAATGACATTTTTATATCTTTAATAATTATACAAATATAAGACCATTAACATTTATTAGGCTAGTTGCTGAATAATCATCATGATTTTTTAAAAATTATATATATAATTTATTTTTTTCTTGCACTTACAGCAGTAGCTGGCTTCTTTTTCTGAGTGATTATTTTTTTAATATATTTTTTATTGTTGATAGTATTACAGATATCTCCCATTCCCCCTTTTTTCCACCCTCTTCCAAGTCCCTCCCATCCCCCCAAGTCCGAGTGATTATTTTTTATGAGCACAGAAAAGGTTCTGCACAGGAAATGCCAGGAAAAAAACAGAAGCCAATAGAGATGTGGGTTGTGGGTGCTTGATGGTCAGACAGGCTCCTTCACTCACAGTCACACATTCCCACCTTCCAATCAATTAGCGCCTGTCATCCAAATCTGTGATGTGGCAAAATTTCCACTTCTACCTGTCATGGATCTCTGAGGTCCTTTTGTCATTTCTATGTGCAAATATAAAACAGACTCATTCTCTACCAAAGAAAGCTTCCAGCATCACTCTGACCACAAGATGCCCACAGGAAGAGTGAATGACCAAGCACCTGACAACAGAAGAAATTCACATCATCTCACTTTACTTCATTCTCAACATTCATAACCCCTCCTAGGTTCATTTTTCAAATGATTAACAATCTGGTTAATTTGAACTAATATCAAAATCTAAATGGAAAAGGCACCCAGAAGAGCACTCCTGGAAGTGAAAAGCAGCAACAAAACTCTTCATTTATAATCTCTTATGATATGAAGAAATTTTATATCCCCCCAAGAAAATCAAGCAAATTGAATGCTAGTGTGTATAATACACCAATAAATATAGTCATCAAACAGTACATATTAAATCACTGATTGTCAAGGGTCCATTCAGGGGATTCTACTGCTGGATCAGACATACTACGAGTAGCAGCATAGTCTCTCACACAGTGCCCCGTAACAGAGAAGGCACTGCACTTTGGCTAACTGTAGGCACCGGAGGGCAGTCTTTCAGTGAACTGTTTTGAATAGATTATTACTATCTAAAAGTAGAGAGAAACACTAGCAATGACTCTGTAATTTGAACCATACTATGTCTAGCTCTTTCACCCACATTGATTAGAATTCATGAATAATAAATCACTAAACCTTGTTGAACATTTTACACTTCTAATTTCTTGATTGGCTAAATATAGGCCTGGCACAGCAGCTGTGAAAGGTCAACTATGATCAAGACCATAACAATTCTACCCCCAATTTAGCAATAGTATTGAGGGGCCTTGGGTGCTTGGCATATTGGCAGGGAAGTAATGGCGGCTGGTAAGAGAAAGGGATTGGTTTGGGAAAGAGGTTTGAATACACTCTAAGTAACACCAAGAAATTCCCAGGAGTTATCAACCAATCTAAGCCTACTCTGATAGAGTTTAGCCCTTTAAGATTATATTTATAAAGTGAAATTAGAGAGTTTTCCAGTTCAAATTAAACATATGTGTTATTTTTTCCAGTTGAGGATATGATTTTCTCTATCAGTGGAAAGTTTCAAGACAATATAAGGATAGTAATCACTCAAAGACTGCCAGATTATAAATTAAAACATTTTGCCTGAAAAAAGTTTGCAATGTTTCCATTGTACCTTTTTCATGCTTAATAAGAAATATGATTTTTTTCCCAAAACATGTGTAATATTATTTTTGGCAGATATTTTTTTTTAATTGGAAAGCACTGCATGGAATGTTTTTTGGACAGTTTTAGATATGGTTATTTGTTGTGACTGCCTTTCTAATAAGGTAAAAATATTAAGAGTGATCCATGTAATACCGGGTGCCTCTCTCTCTTTTACTCTGTCCTTTCTCTAGACCGTGTCCGTGTCTGTGTCTGTCCTCACACTGAGCTGCATTGCCCTGGATCGCTGGTATGCCATCTGTCATCCTTTGATGTTTAAGAGCACAGCCAAGCGGGCCCGGAACAGCATCATCATCATCTGGATTGTCTCCTGCATTATCATGATCCCTCAGGCCATCGTCATGGAGTGCAGGACCATGCTCCCCGGGTTGGCCAATAAAACCACCCTCTTCACAGTGTGTGAAGAGCAGTGGGCAGGTACGTGCACCATGGCCCGCAGCTGACATTTCTGTGACAGCTGCACACTGGTAGTGCCCGCGGCACAGCCACTGGAAGGCTGGCCTTGTGTATGTTATGGCCATTTGTCCATAGTTTTGTAAAAGCATGAAAACCAAGTGGAAACCTAAAGTCGTTTCACAGAATAACTGCCCCTGTCCTGGTCCTTTAGAAATGCTATGTATTGTTATCTAGTTTTCAGATAGAATGGAAGGAGGAGTTTATTCTGCAATTCAGATCTGGTTATGTTACCTTTTCTTAAATTCTCTAAAATGAAAAGGACTCATTTATATGAATTGAAATATGCATTCTGGAATTATTCATATTTTATAAGATGGCACAGGATTATCTGGCCTCAAGTGTCAAGTTCCCCAATGGGCTTCAAATATGACTGGATTTTTCATTTGAAAACCATGTGCTAACTGGACACCCGACTGGAGTTGAGTATGTGGACCAATGCTGTTCTCTGTGTCAAAATATCTAAGTTTGCTTTTTCTGTTCATAACATATTAAACCAATACAATTTATCTCTGGCACAATTATGACATAATTTAGGAATTATATGAAATATGAATCCTTTTCCCTCCTATCTGATATATAAGGTAGTTCATTTTAAATAAGCAGAAGCTTAGAGGTTTATGCTCCTTGGTCCAAAACTCTCAGTGACAGTCTAAGGCTTTCCTGTAACAGTGGAAACACTTTAATCAGTGCCGGGTGGTGACACAAATCTGAACCCATCAAAGAATGACTGGAAATTTTAAAAATCCTGCATTTTAGCATAGCATGCACTAGTTCCAAAATTATTGCATGAAATTTGAGGGGGAAAAAATCTGTCCTCTTCTGAATAAGTGTATAACAATGGCTCGTAATTACGGAATTTAAACATTAGGAAAACACTGTTTATTAGAAAGCTATACATGTATGCCTATTAGAAAGATGTACCCCAAAACAAGCAGTGCACCCATGGGATAGCTTATGAATATGATATTTTCAAGTATTTGAATTAATTTATGTTAATTCCTACCTGGGTACTTTATTGGAACACTGAAAAGAGAAAAAGTCAACAACTGAGAAATTAGGCACATGCTTTCCCTATTGCACGATAAAGTTTAAAAGTCGCTAGGATTATGTTGTACATTTTCTAAAGTCCTATGATAGCTATATTTCACAATTTGCTTTTTCTATTACCCCAATTATTACATATCATTTTTGTTGCTGAGATTTACTCTTCTAACATTTGGACAAAAGTTTACAGAGGGGCTAACATTTCAGCAATGCGTTAAGTTGAGCAGGATTTCTTCAGACAGGGAAGAGGTAAAAGGATGTTCCAGGAAGCAAGAAAACCTACACAATGGGCAGAAGAAAGGAAGAGGGTCCCAACTGACAGTTTCGGGAATGTAGGGCTATGTAGATTTATGAATGAATTGTATTTGGATAGAAAGTGGGTTGGGGCCCATTGTGATGTGTCTCTTATGCAATTGCTTTATAACGAGTTACATTTGCAAACATCCTAAAAATCTCTTGGTCAGAATTCTTTAATTAATTCATGATGAAACTGAACCATAAATTCTTTGGTCAGTATTATGAAGCAAACAAATAAATGTAAATCTAAGCTTTCAGTTCAAAGTTGATATTTTTTAATTTTATGGAAATGGTAATTAGATAAAACACCCACTCACTATTCATTATGTGTCAATTAGATAAAACACCCACTTACTATTCAAATATTTAATAGTATTTTTACTAAAGTATTTTAGGAGTTTCATTTATAAGTTAATAGGCAGTTTTTATAAACTTTTCCTTATGTATATTGCCCTGAATAATCAGATAATGTTAATTCCCATTAACAAACAGTATGCAAAGGCAGTGAATTTTGACAGTTGTTACAATGAAGTAAATAGCCACATCATCTTCTAACTATGTTTGAGCAATACATATATAAAACTCATTTCAACCTTGAGTATTTTTATTATCTAGCTCTAGCAAGGACATTTTCAAAAATATTTTTTTAAAAAGCAATTATTGTTGAGTTCCTAAAAATCTAAACTCAGCCTTCAGAAGTCATTTAGGAAAATTACTTAAAAGTGATTTTATAGCCCTAACCGGTTTGGCTCAGTGGATAGTGTCAGCCTGCGGACTGAAGGGTCCCGGGTTCGATTCCAGTCAAGGGCATGTATCTTGGTTGTGGGCACATCCCCAGTGGGAGGTGTGCAGGAGGCAGCTGATCGATGTTTCTCTCTCATCGGTGTTTCTGATTCTCTATCCCTCTCCCTTCCTCTCTGTAAAAATCAATAAAATATATTTTTTTTAAAAGTGATTTTATATAAACCCATAATTACTTAAAATTATTATAAAGGCTAAAATTAAGTGGCTCCAAATTGAATTTGATCATCTTCAAAAGCAAACAATAAAATCTAAAAAATTAGCTCTTTCAAATCCTATATAATAAAAGCCTAATATGCTAAGTGTTCGATCATCCGGTTGGCCATTCAACCAATCAAAGCATAATATGCTAATGGTATGCTAAGGCTGCTCAACCGCTTGGTATGACGTGCACTGACCACCAGGGGGCACATGCTCTGACCGGTAGATTAGCTTGCTGCTGGGGTCCGGCCAATTGGAACTGGCAAGATGGACCAGACACGCCCTGGAGCCCTCCCACAGTCCCTCCCCAGCTGGCCAACCTCCTGTGTCCCTCCCCAGCCCTGATCGTGCACCAGTGGGGTCCCTCAGCCTGGCCTGCGCCCTCACGCAATCCAGGACCCCTCAGGGGATGTCGGAAAGATGGTTTCGGCCCGATCCCGCAGGCCAGGCCCAGGGACTGGTCCACGAATTTGGTAATATTTTCAGTATGACAGAGTTCTCAGTTATTTTGCACAATGAATGAGACAGACAGTATTAAATGAAATTATTAATCACAATTTTTCAAGAAGAATCTGAAAGAATCCAAAGTAGGTTTTTATTTTGCTCATTAGACATTTAGTTTATGATACTTTTACATAGCATGAACTTTGCTAATTTCGGCTATTTATAAGTCCATATTCAACTTAAAATGTTATAACTCAGATATATGTATGATACTTACAACCTTAAAAACATCATAGGAATTATATTTTACATTGTCAGCTCTCTAAAGTTTAAACATTTTAAAAATCCGAAGGCCATTTTGCACAATTTTAAAAAATGTGTTGTGAACTGTTTTTTCTCTTTATCCTAAGTTATATCAGTTATGTAGTTATAAAAGCAGACAGTGATATCATAATTGTTTTACAACCAATATTGCAGTGTGAAAAGAGACAATAAACAATGTGGTCTCTTGATTCATATCTATCAAATAACCTTTGGAAAAGTCTGGAAAATGCTGTCTCATTCATTGTGCAAAATAACTGAGAACTCTGTCAAACTGAAAATATTACCAGAAAGATGTGATATTTTATGGAAGTCATTATAGTCATCATTTCCTGTGGCTTGATGAGAAGAAGAAAAAACAACCACAAACCAGAACTTTTGGTAGGCACACTTGACACTCAAAAACAAAATGTATTAATATTTATTTTAATGATCTTAAAATATGTATTTGTATACGTTCATTGTTTGCTTCAGTAACATCAATTCACATTTCTAAAACTTAAAAATTCTTCCAGAATTATACCCATACGTTTTTGATTGATTGGTTTATAAATGCATCGTTTCACAGGATGAATCTATTGGGAGGAAAGCAACTTTCTTTTTGTACTCAGTGATATGATTGTCTCATTATTCAATCATCCAGTGTTTAATGAGCAGGCACTATTTGTCAAACATAGTTCTGGACACTAGGAATATATAATTCTCTCCTTTTGGATTTTATTGCCAAATTGCTCTTTAATGGTCTGAAAAAACATAATAGTGGATCTTTTCTTTACAGCCAAATCCATGATGGCATCTGGTTTTTATGAGATTTTGAAAATCTATAAATATGTATGTATGTGTATTAATAGGAATATTTATTAAAATATTTATTAGGGAGAAGATACTAAAATATATTAAAGATTCAGGTAAACATTAATGGATCCATAAACTTTGATAAGGTGGTTCAAATTAAATATTTGGGAAATTATTTTTAATTTACTTGCCATTAAATCCCTGATAGGAGTACTATGAAGTAGAAAACATTTGCAGTTTTTAGATAATTAGATTAACATGTTGGCTCACAAATGGACCTTAACTCATCTGAAAGAAATTAAGTTCTCCTTAGCCAGTCTGGCTCAGTGGTTAGAGTGTCCGCCCTCAGACTACAGGGTCCCAGGTTCAATTCTCAATTGCAACCAATCAATGTTTCTGTCTCTCCCCCTCCCTTCTACTCTCTCTAAAAAAAAAGAAATTAAGTTTTGTCTAATATATGATATTATTCTTTAAGCTCTGATTTTAAAGCTGAAATAAATATCCACGTTTGCTCCTTATTTATTGTTTTAATATGTATGCAAGAATTTATTCAGATATGCCTATTCATCAGTTGAGTAGAAACACCAATTTTTAATGGTCGTCAATCTTCAAAATGCTGTTTTCTAACTTAGATTATTCTTTAGTGGGACAAGTTTCATGTAGCTACATTCTAGGTTATATATAAATGTTTTAAAATACATTTAAGACATTGCTTGTCAAGTGCAGAGAGACTACAAAGACAATTTCAACACAGACAACTTAACATTTCCATGGTATTTCTGGGTTTCCGATCAGCTTAGACTCTAAGCATGAAATGAGGAATTTAAGATTATCATGTTACCCCAATTATGTATAATAATATCTTTATTAAAACAAACTATCCCAGCCTGAAAGTATAATTTTGCTTGATCAACTTTTCTGTGTGGGTGTTCATTAGCATAATATGCATTTACCAGCCAATTACATCTTTTCCCAAGTATTTATATAAATATACCGACCTCTGAATGAGCTTTCTCTCCCATCTGTTTAAAACTTCAGACTGTTATCACAGTGATGGGAACCATAGCTATAGTAAAAAAAAAAAAAAAAGCCTATTAAAATCTACCTTCCTCCACTTACTCAATTCATTTAGTCTGAGGCAGACATCAAGGCTTCCAGGTATGCAAGCTTCAAAGCTATATCTTTATGTGGGGAGCTCATGGGACACCTTCTTTAAAACAAACAAAAGTTCAAAGCCACTTAGGTGCCTGGAAAGTGCTGAGGTCACTGTTCTTTGAAACTGGCTCACCAAATGCTGCTGGGGCTGTGGCGCTTCAAAGGGAATGGCTGTTTGTTATTCCTCCAGTCGGGCTGCTTGGGTTCTATCACTTTTTATGGAACTGGCCTGTTTTACAGGATAAGCTTGAAAGGGAGTTAGAAACTGATGAGCTAGGTGTCAGCCGCTTGGGCCACAGAGAAGCTAAAAATGACTCATTGCGCTCTTAGACCCCTTAACTGCACACACCCCCTGCTGTCTCCTCTGAAGATTATGGTAGGGAAATATTTCTATCAGAGAAAAAAGACTGAGACTTAGAAGGAAGAATAAGGAGAATATTAAACTCAACCAACTCTAGAAGATAAGGCTATGAAATCAAGTGGAGGATATTCAACTCAAAGCTTTGTCTAAAATATATTCAGTAAGAATTGAATGATTGTTCAGTAAATGTTATCATTAGGATGGTGATCATCACAATTATTATTTGTTGATCCTGACTATAAATTGCCCTTACCACATTTGATGGCATACCTGAGTCTTCATGCTTCTATACAATATGCCCATTTTGAAGTAATGAAAATTTTAAAAAATGCACGGAGGTGATAGAATTATCCCTCAATGATAGTATGGAACCAACCCCATTGTCAATATCAAAGACAAAATGACTTGTGTAATTTTTAGAAATGAATTTAAAAAAAAACCTTTGTTTTGTTAGCTTTTAGTTAGAATTATTTCTAATTTTTGCATTTAATATCTATGGGATCTATGCAGAATATTTTTCTGGTTTTTGTTTTATATTTAAGTAAAAGTGACTGGATCACTGTAATATATTCAATTACTACTGTAAGAAAAATATCCTTTAAAGCATTTAAAAAATCAGTAATATATTTATTTTAGGAAAGCAAAATAATCTCTATATATAAAAGCCTAATATGCAAAGTGTCCCCTCAGGAGTTCGACCAAACAGGAGTTCGATCACTCACTATGATGTGTACTGACCACCAGGGGGCGGCATTAAACAAAGAAAGGCCCCAGCCGGCAGCCACTAGGGACCCTACCCATGCATGAATTTCGTGCACTGGGCCTCTAGTAATAACAACAACAATAATAATAATAATAATAATGATGATGATGATGATGATGATGTTAAGCCATAAAGCCAGTCATTAATTTATTAACTGTTTGTTTAATAAATGCCTAATTTGTGATAAGATTTACTTGTGTTCATAGAATTAATGATAAGTAAGAAATAGTTATACTTCTACAGATGCTTGTGACTAATAAGTGAGATGGATGTAAAAAAGACAATACCCATGTCGTTTTAAAAACTAACTTTGCCTGGCCAGCATGGCTCAGGGGTTGAGTGTTGACCTATGAACCAGGAGGTCACAGTTCAATTTAAGGCCAAGGTACCTGGTGGGGGTCGTGCAGGAGGCAGCCTATGGATTATTCTCTCTGATCATTGATGTTTCTATCTCTCTCTCCCTCTCCCTTCATGACTGAAATCAATAAAATGTATTTTTAAAAAACTTATAAAAAATACTAACTTTAAAAATCCCTTAAAAATCTCATTTTTATTAAAAGTACATGCATACATACATATGTACACAGCATACTTAATTAATTTTGCATGTGTTCTAGTAAATTAACAAAAAGAATTATCAAATGTTTGCTGTATTTATTTTTCCAATTTTTTCCACATTTGAAGGTACAGTTTATATTTTAATAAGGAGGAATCAACTGAGTTTATATTCTCTTGCTATTTTAACAAAAGCATTGGTAATTAGGTTTTGATTGAGTCATGTCCCTTCTTATTAATGTGAGTGTAGGACAATCCAATTTAATTTTTATTAATTAACCCCATGTAATCAAAACAAATAAGGGCTTTCGATAAATGAACACTTGACTGGATAGACTCTGACAGCACAAATTAAGAAATAGCTCATTGTTATTCCTCTCTGGGTCATTAAATGAAATTAAGACTTCACATTTTGTACGTACATAGACTGAATAAATGTGAGTAGTTAATGTAAATTATTTTTCCCCTTTGTGTATAGATGTGCCAGTGACACTATATAGAAGGTAAATCTCAACAATAACAAAGTTACCTTTAAAAATATCTATGAATTGTAAGATTTTATTATTTTGACTTTCATTCCAGGTGAAATTTACCCCAAGATGTATCACATCTGTTTCTTTCTGGTGACATACATGGCACCTCTGTGTCTCATGGTGTTGGCCTATCTGCAGATATTTCGTAAACTCTGGTGCCGACAGGTATGTATTTCAAACAATGCCCTTGTGTTTTCTTCAGGATGTGCTTAAAAACAAAATTCAAGAGAGGATGCTTAGCAAAGGATTGTGCATTTTCCTAAAACGCTGAGGCTCACTGGCCCTGGCAATATGTCCAGGCATTTCTTTAGAGTGATAGTTATGGAATGTATTTTATGAACTGCCTTAATGACTTTAAATTTAAACCTCTGTGATTAATTGATTTGATTTTTGTCTAGGACTGATATTATAAATTTTACTTTTTATGAGAAATAACAAATTAAAATTCCATTAAACTTTCCTGATGCATTTTTATTATATAGGTTAAATATCCAACTTCAAAGATTTTTTTTTAGAACAATAGAAGATTCAAGCAGAACTCAGTGTTTTAGAAACTGTTGATAGTGCTGATTTGGGAATACTGAAATTGTTAGATAATGTTGCTTTTTCCTGTTTATGTAGTAAATCATCATTCATCAAACATTTATTGTATTTTTTGTATGCATATCTGATTAAAAGCTAAATGTCTATGTCATTGATGAATTCCTAGCCTACAGAAGGGAGACAGTCAGACACAGAATGAAAATTACCTTAATAAATGTAAGCACAGGGAATCAGAGGAAGACTTAGTGGAGGGGACTCTATGTCAAAGCAGGTAGCATTTAGGCTAAACCTTGATTTGTAGGATATCACCAAACAACACATGTAGTGGTTTATAAAGGCACAGACCAAGGGTAAAGCTCAGCCTCTTCTATTTGTAAATTGTATATTTAAGTGACTTTACTTACAATATCTCTGCCTCTAAATTAATTGCCAGTACTTTGAGCTTACCTGGCTTGTGAAAAGCCATTCCTTCCGTCTGTTTGCTCTGACACATTTTACCCAACGGAAAGAATTTGTTGGGCCACTTTAATTCATTAAAATAATTTCACAAACCTTTTATTTGGTTTTTGTCTGAGGATGAGTCTTAATTTGAATCTTCTTCATCCTCTGTTATCCAAAGCAATTTTCAAGTTCATCTTTTAGTGGTTGGATATGAGCAACAGCTGCATTTTTCAGCCCTGTATGTCTCATAATTCCAAATGTTCTATTCCTCTATGTTTGCAAAGAAGTCCTTTCTTTTATGATCCCATAAATGCAACCAGTATCAACACTTATTAGCATTCTGTTCCCTGACCTTTTTAACTAAAGTAACAAATGCATGCCACTGTAAAACGTAGGTGGTGATTTTCCAGATCCTAATGATGGTTTCCTCAACACTCTCCACTGACCACAAAGCCAATGCCACATATCTTAGGCTGTTTGTTACTGTTATATCCCACTTCTTGATAGCTATTATCATACTAGTCAGTTTTTATTTGTTTTTTAAGAGACCCATCACCACAAAGCATAAGGATTCTTTTTTTTTTTAATCCTCATCCAAGGATATTTTTTCATTGATTTTAGAGATAAAGGAAGGGGTGGGAGGAGGGAGAGAGAAAGAAGCATCAACATGAGAGAGAAACATAAATTGATTGCCTCCCATATGCGCCCCAACCAGGATGGAACCTACAACCTAGCTATGTGCCCTGACCAGGAATCAAACCCGAAACCTTTTTGGCGTATGAGACGATGCTCTAACCAAGTGAGCAGCCCAGCCGGGGCATATTAGTCAGTTTTTGCTAGGTTATTCAGCTATAGAAAAACAACTCCAAGTATGTGGCTTGTAATAGTAGTTTGTCTCACTCATGTTCCATGCCAGTGGTGAGGATGGGCAGAAACTATGCTCCACATGTCCACACAATCGGAAGGACCGTCACTTCCTGGAACATGCCATTCTGGGACTGAGGGAAAGGGCTAGAAAGCTGGAAGAAATATGTAATGTCTCTTAGAATTCTGCTTTGAACTGGCATATGTTATGTCTCCCCAGTTTTCAGTAGTCAAAACAAGTCATGTGGTTAAGCTTGACCATGAAGAAGGGAAGTGCCCTTTACTCACAAAGGGCAATGGGGATCTTCTTAGAAGCTGGGGAGTGAATAACTCCCCATAGACTCATAGACTCAAGGCCCAGACTATATGAGTTTCAATCCTGACTCTACAACTTAATCCTGACTCTACAACTTAATCGATAGATGATTTTTGTTAACTACATACTTCATCTTTAAATATATGTCTTTATTCATTTCAGAGAGGAAGGGAGAAGGAGAGAGAGATAGAAACATCAATGAGAGAGAATCATTGACCAGCTGCCTCATGCACACCCCCTACTGGGGATTGAGCCTGCAACCCAGGCATGTGCCCTTGGTCGGAATCGAACCTGAAACCCTTCAGTCCACAGGCCGACGCTCTATCCACTAAGCCAAGCCAGCTAGGGCTCTTTCATCATCTTCAAAGTGTGGTTATATAGCATCTACATCACAGTGTTGCTATATTTAATAGATTAATTAATTCAAGTGCCTCCTATATGGAAAGTGTTCAATAAATAAAATACTTAAATAGTATATGCTATTATGCAGACTTTTAACTAATTTTGTGTGTATTTCTAAAATAACAAGCATAGGTTGAATTAATGTACTATATGACTACTTTCTTCACTAGATTTCTTTTTGTAGCACTTTTCACTAACATTATAATGACTTTTTTTATTTGCCTATCTTCCTTACTCTACTAAGTTGAAGACAGTACACTTTCACCTTCATCTTGTATCCTTCCATTAGTACATGCTTAGCCCATATCAGTTGCTCAGTAAATAGTTTATGAGAAAAAAAAGTGAGTAAAAGAATATATGCTAAAAGAAAATGGTTAGCTACAGGAAAACAAGGGGAATCCATTGCCCAGTTATTCATTAAAAGAAAAGGTTCCGAGGAAAATTAGAATTTGAAAATATTCTTGAAGAAGAATAAATTTTATTGAGCATGTAAGAATAAAAATATTTTAGATTTAGACTGAGATTTAGATATTCAGTGTTGAGCATTTTCTAGTTCTATCTTTTTACTGGTTAATGTGCATTACACATAATAAGTGCTTATGGTTTATTCATTTATTTACAGATTGACCTAACTTTAAAACTACTTGGGGATACCTGAATCTATCTTCTTCATAGTTGCAACCCCAACAATTAACCTGGTACCTTGCCTAAAGAACGTATTCAAAAAATGTCTGTTGAATAATTAGATAACTACCAAACCTAGCCAATTTACTTCTTGGTTGTTTAAATTTATAGTGCTCCATTTCTCAAGCTCTAAAATAAGTTCAAAATTGGATTACAAGTTTAGAAATAATCTACATTCTTTTGATGGGTTGTCCTGGTTAGTACAAGCCACATGATTCAGAAGATTCACAGTAAAACTCCTGGGCTGTGAAACTAAAGACATTTACAAAATATATCGGAATAGAATATGGCAAGTCCAGCTGAGTTCACTTTAGCAGCTAAAATAAAGTAAATTAACCCCAAGTGAGTGCCTATATAGAATTCTGCTTGAGCAGCTCTCAATGTCCAACTGTTAATGTCTATAAACAGAGTGGCAAGGCATGGAGTGCCATAGGCTAAACAAGTGGGCCATTAATGAATGCCTGTCCTATTTACTCATATTACAAAGATGCATGGAATCTGTTACATACTTTGGAATTAATAAGTGTAAGACTATTAGTGCCCAAAGTGTGTGTCCTTGTATGACTTTTTCAAGACCTTTAAGAATCATTAAAAGAATTATCCAATGCTTTGCTACAATCAATGACTTCAATTCTCTCTTTGACAGTGACTCAAAGAACTCACTCAGTCTCGAAATTCTATAGACTTTTTTCTAAAATTCCTCTTTTTAAAGACCTGCTTTATCTTAGTTTACTTGGCCCTGTGTGCATATAAGCATTCTTTCCAGTTCTAGCCCTCACCTATTATAATACTTTGATCTTAATCAACATGTGGACTCATGTTCATTTATCCTGCAAATATTTAAAAAGCACCTACTATGTGTCTGGTACTCTGTATGGAAATGGAGATGAAATATGATAAATATTTGAGTCTGAGACTAAATTTCAACATTCAAAGTTCCTTCCAATTATGAAAGACCTTCCTTCTCAACTTTTATCAGTCTCTTCTACTTCCCTTTATTCCTCAACACTCTTCTAAGAGAACTTAATTAATATTAGGTGATGTCAAGGCAATCTAGTATGAAGAAATAGACAGAAAATTGTAATTGCAGAGGCAGAATGAAAAGACACTAACTCAAGTCCACACATAGAAAAAAGAGCACCAGTAATGGTAACTATGAATGTAAATATAAAAGAGAGTATAAATATATTTTTGTTTGTAATTATTTTCTCTTAGTTGACTTTAAAAGATAATAGCATGAAGCAATAATTATAAAACTCTGAAGATTCAGCTTACAATGTATAAAGATGTAATTCAGCCCAGCTGGTGTTGCTCAGTGGTTTGACCTATGAGGAGGTCAGGGTTTAATTCCAGGTCAGGACACATGCCTGGGGGCATGCAGGAGGCAGCCAATCAATGATTCTCTCTCATCATTGGTGTTTTTTTCTCTCTCTCTCTCTCTTTGATCTCTGTCTCTCTCTCTCTCTCTCTCTCTCTCTCTCTCTCTCTCCCTCCCTCCCTCTCAGAAATCAATAAAAATGTATTTTAAAAAGTTGTAATTCAAAGAAAAGAAAGAATGAAACTATATTTGAGAAAAGTTTTTGCAAATTATTGAAAGTAAGTTAGAATTAATCTGTGGTATTTCTCTTTCTCTGTCTTTGCCTTATTTCACTTAGCATAATATACTCTAGGTCCATCCATGTTGTTGCAAATGGCAAGATTTCATTCTTTTTTTTATGACTGAATTATATTCTATTGTCCATATGTACCCAATTTTCTTTATCCATGTGTCTATTGATGAACACCTAGATTGCTTCCATATCTAAGCTATTGTAAATAATGTTTCAAGGAACATAGGGGTGCATATATCTTTTTGAATTAGTGTTTTGGATTTCTTCAGATAAATAACCAAGTGGAATTTCTGGGTTATAAGATAGTTTCATTTTTAATTTTTTGAGGAACCTCCATACTGTTTTCCATAGTGGCTGCACCAATTTACCGTCTCACAAACAATGCACTAGGGTTCTTATCCTCCCTAACACTTGTTTATTGATTTATTAGTGATAACCATTCAGACAGGTGTGAGGTGATATCTCACTGTGGTTTTGATTTGCATTTTTCTGATGATTAGTGATGTTGAGCATCTTTTCAGATGTCTGTTGGCTGTCTGTATGTCCTCTTTGGAGATATGTCGATTCATGTCTTCTGTCCATTTTTAAATCACTTGTTTGCTTGTCTTTTTGATGTTGACCTGTACGAGTTATTTATATATTTTGGGTATTAATCCCTTATCAGATATATCATTTACAAATATATTTTCCCATTTAGTGGGTTGCTTTTTTGTTTTATTGATAGTTTCTTTTTTGTTGCAAAAGCTTTTTAGTTTGATGTAGTCCCACTTGTTTATTTTTGCTACTGTTGAGTTTGCCCTAGGAGACATATCCAACACAGTATTACTAAGATCAATGTTAACTAGAATCTAAAAAGACAAAATAAATAAAACAAAAGTAAACTCATAGACACAGAGAACAAATTGATGGTCTCCAGATGGGAGGACGGTTTTGGGAATGAGTGAAAATGGTGAAAGCGATTAAGAAGTACAGATTGTCCGTTATAAAAATGTAAATGAGGATATGCAGCACAGGAAATATAGTCAATAATATTGTAATAACTATTTATCGCAATGATCATTTGGTAAAGATATGTAAACATAAATCACACGTCATACACCTGAGAATTAAATAATGTTGTATTTCAACTGTAATTGAAGAATAATATTTTAAGTCTTATTTTAAAAATGGTGAAATTTTAAGTTTTGTTATATAGGTTTAACCGCAATAATAAGAAAAGTAGATGAAAAAATGTTGGCATTAATCTAAACAGAAAGACTCAGTAAGATAATTAAATTGCTATACTAGAAAATGTCTACCTAACACAAATAAAGCAGAAATGGGAAAATAGAGGACCAAAATAGACATAATATATAGAGAGAATATATAAATGGCAGATGTAAATTATACCTTCTTAATAATTACATTAAATATAAATGAATAAAACACTCCAGAGATTGGTAGGATATGTGAAACAAGCAAAAAACCATGATCCAACTCTATGCTATCTATAAGGGACACAGCTCATGTTCAAAGACAAATAGGTTAAATGTAAAATATTGTAACCAAAAAGAAAGCTGGAGTAGCCATATTGAGACAAAAGAGACTTTAACAAAAATAATTGTGATAAAGAGGGACATTTCATAATGACAAGTCAGTGCATCAGGAAAACATAAAAATTTTAAACTTCTCTGCACATAACAACTGAAACCCACAGCACATGAAGTAAACAGTACAGAACTGGAGGGAGAAACTGACAATTCAACAATAATAGTTAAAAATGTTAATCCCCCTTTTTCAACAGTAGGTAGAAACACTAGTCTGAAGATCCATAAGGAAACAGAAGACTTAAACAAAACTACCAACCTAATGGACCTAGAAATATCTGCAAAAAATTGTTCAAAAATCAGAATACACATTCATCCCAGTAGCGCATGGAATCCCAAGAGCACATAGAATCCTCTCCAGGTCAGACCATATGATAGGCCATAAAGTGAGCCTAGAGTCACTTAAAGTGATTAAAATAATAAAAATGTACATTAATGAAATGATTGAAATAATAAAAAGTGCATTATTCTACTACCATGGATTTATACAAAAAATAAACCATAGAAATAAAATTAGGAAATTCAAAAATATATGGAAATTAAACATTACATTTTAAAATAACCAATCAGTAAAAGAAGAAATCACAAGAGAAATTAGAAAATACTTTGAAATGAATGAAAATAAAAACAATACACCAAAATTTATGAAATGCAGCCAAAGAAGTGTTTGGAAGGAAATTTACAGCTGTAATAATAATAAAAAATCTCAAATCAGTAACATAACATTCTATCTTCAGAGATTATAAATAGAAAAAAATATTAAAAACGAAAGCCAATAGCAGGAAGTAAATGATAAAGATTAGAGTGCAAATAAAGTATAATAAAACAATAAAACATTCAAAGTGGCACAGACAACAGTGTGGTGATTATGGAGGGGGCGGGGAGGTGGTGGAGGGTATAGGGATAAATTGTGATGGAAGGAGACTTGACTTGGGGTGATGAGCATGCAATACAATATACAGATGATGTATTATAGAATTGTACATCTGAAACCTACATAATTTTATTAACCAATGTCACCGCAATAAAGTCAATAGAAAGGAAATGAACATTTAAAAAAATAAAACTGATGGTTGCCAGAGGGGAGTGGGGAGGAGGGATGGGTGAAAAAGCTGGAGGGGAATACTAGTATAGTCAGCAATACTGTGATAGCTACACGGTAACAGCTGGTTACTAGACTTATTGTGGTGATCACATGGTAAGGTCTATAAATGTTGAATCACTATGTTGTGCACCTGAGACTGATACAATATTGTATAACAACTGCACCTAAATAAATAACTAAGCAGACTTTATTAAAAATAAAAACAAAACATTCAATAAAACGGAAAGTTCTTTTAAAAGATCAGAGATAATGACAAACCTTTAACTAAATTAGCCAAGAAACAAGAGGAGATGTTATCACGTCTTTTTGTATTTTTTCCTGGTGACAGGGACCAGAGCCATGCTCCCTGGGACAGAGCCCCTTCATGGGGACTGTTTCTGATGGTTGCAGAAGTCATCAGATGCAGACTGTTGAACCTCTCCTTCAGGGGAACACTCAATAATACAACTGCTAAGGTTCAAGTGATCTCTCAGAGATCATTTAGAAAACAGTTCAAGGCCATTTAGCAGATATTTATAGAGTTATTCATACTAAAGGTCTTCTGGAACTTTCCAATGCCATTATACTTTTAAATGTCTATTTAAAAAGAGACTCACAGCATAGGAAAGATTCTCAGCTCCTGCCTCCTGCCAACCAATGGTAAGAATTTTGAGGGGACCTATATGAAAAGGTTAGTCTTCATGACAGGATAGGTAGAATCAGAAGATAAATCATTATCTATTTTTTTTCTAATTGAGGGCAGGTTTCTATTAACTTCTTTTGCTTCTTTTTGAGAGAGAATAGTTATGGCCAAAAGGAGCATCATGTTCATTCATCTGTGTGAGCATCAAAGTAAAAGTCTCTTCTCAAATTAGAAATTATCTAACACACTTGGATCTTGTGATGTATAAAGCAACAAAACCCATCCAACATCCATTCGGAGAGGCCACAGGGACACATTGATCTGTCGGGGTTTGCAGCACAGACATAAAAGCAACAGCTGAATGATCTTAATAGAACTAAGATGGCCGTATGGTGTGCTTGCTGGCACATTTTCCTTTTTAAAAAAATTACACATGCTGAATTTTATTGTTTTGCTCACTAAACCCTATCAATCTCCATGAGCTTATAATTAAGAAAATATTATACTTGGAGGGACTCCCTGCTTTTATCAAGTAACTTTGAAAAGAAATGGAAAAGTACAAGTTGTATAACTGTCTTTACAAATTCCAGGTATCTGAAATGTTAATGTAAGACCACAAGGGATTCTCAGTGTTTTTGTGTGCATGTTAAAGTGCCAGACCATAAAACTGGTTTCAAGAAATTTCATAACAATACATAGTAAGCAACAAAGAATTTTTTTTCCTTCCTTCATTCAAAGGTTTGCATGGGCCAAACTTGAGAAGCCGAAAAACCTAAAAGCAAAAGGTAGCTAAGTCCTATCTCTCCAGCGGGCAGCAGATGGCAGTAGTGATACATGAAAAATCTATTCAGGTGGCTTGCAGTTACCTGCGTTTTTCCTTCTCTTTAAACTTTGGTATCTGAGCTGAACCAGGATTCCTAAGAAGATAATGGGGTTGTCATCCCTTTACTGTTTTAGCCAGTTTTCATTTCCCTCTTTTTTTTTAAATTAAGAGTTTGTTTTTATTTTGTCGCAGTGGTTCTCAACCTTCCTAATGCCGCGACCCTTTAATACAGTTCCTCATGTTGTGGTGACTCCCAACCATAAAATTATTTTCGTTGCTACTTCATAACTGTAATTTTGCTACTGTGATGAATCGTAATGTAAATATCTGATATGCAGGATGTATTTTCAGGGGGCGCGACCCACAGGTTGAGAACCGCTGATTTAGAGCAATTTTGGCTCACAGCAAAGTTGAGTAGAAGATACTGGGAATTCCTACTTGTCCCAGTTCCACTTAGGCACAGCTCCCCCATTATCAACACTGTTCAGAGGAGTGGTTACAATTGATGAACCTACACTGGCACATCATAACCACCCAAAGTCTATAGTTTACCTTATGGATCACTCTTGATGTTGTACATTCTATAGGTTTGGACACTGTATCCAAATACATTGTATAATATATAATGACATGTGTCCATTATTATGGTATTATACAGAGTATTTTCACTGTCTTAAAAATCCTCTATACTTGCCTATTCATCCCTTCCCCCTTTAGCCAATAACTGACTTTTTTAGTGTATTCATAGTTTTATCTTTTCCAAGGTGTATTGTAATTGTATCATATATGTAGCAATTTTAGATTGGCTTCTTTAAGTAATATGCATTTAACGTTTCTCTTTTTTATAGCTTGATAGCTGATTTCCTTTTTAAAAAATATATTTGTATTGATTTCAGAGAGGAAGGGAGAGGGAGAGATAGAAACCTCAATGATGAGAGAGAATCATTGATCGGCAGCCTTCTGCACGCCCCCTACTGGGAGTCGGGGGGGGTTTCAAGCCTGCAACCCGAGCATGTGCCCCTGGGCCCAAATCGAACCTGGGACCCTTCAGTCTGCAAGCCCATGCTCTATCCACTGAGCCAAACCAGCTAGGGCGATAGCTGATTTCTTTATAGCATTGAATAATATTCCATTGTCTGGATATATGACTTCTCTTTTAATAAAGAGATAGCTTTTCCATTTGTAGCTCTTTTTAGACCTTGACAAATGTGTGGTGTTTCCACATTTTTTTTTCCCATTTGAACTCCTATTTGGCACTTGGACGCATTATTCAAGAACATGCTCCATTCAAACATTCTAGGGAAACAGGCTCTTGAACCTCTCAGACCACGGGTGTCTGGGACACGCTCCTCCTTACTGTGTCGTATAATTACTTCTCCAAAGTGGAACTTTCCGAAGTCAGATAGCAATAGAGGGTCTCCACTTCTTTCAGATCCCTGGCACATCATCTGTGGTTCAGAGGAAATGGAAGCCCCTGCAGCCTGTTTCACAGCCTCGAGGGTCAGGACAGCAGACCAAGTCCAGGATTAGCGCCGTGGCTGCTGAAATAAAGCAGATCCGAGCCAGACGAAAAACAGCCCGGATGCTGATGGTGGTGCTTTTGGTGTTTGCAATTTGCTATCTACCAATTAGCATCCTCAACGTGCTAAAGAGGTAAAGTTTACCTATTATTTGAAAATAAAGTGACCTGTCATTTCTTGCTTCTTAAGAACTTCTTTTTTAAAGAGAAAAACGGAAGCCCTCTGCGTAGATAGCTTGTCAGGCTTGATAACTGTATTGCTGTTACCAGCAGGTAAGGCAAACATCCATTTGGCGTGCTCAGACTGTAAATGCTCTTGTCCATGCAAATTCTCTGTTGAATGGCAGACACAAAGCAGAGGTTCCCTGATCTCTTCAATCTAATTGCAGAAAAAAAGGTCTAATGCAAAAGAACTCATTTACAGCGGGGAGTTCTCTTTTGATCAGAACAAATGGATTTTCCAAAGTTTTCAAAGACATGGGGAATTGTGACAGAATTCCATCTCAAGTCTAAAAAAGAGATAAGAATGTTTTGTTAGCATTCTAGTTATGCTTAAAAGTATATTTGTGAGCACATGCACACAAAAATGAACTCATGACACATACTGTGTTTGAACGTTTAAACAGAAAGAAAGAAAATCCATTTCCTAAAGTCATTGAATCAAGCTCAGGGTGAATATTAATTTTTAAAAAATCAGTTCAAAATTTTTCAGCCAGAGAAAGTCTGTCATGTGTTACATTGCAGACGCATTTCAGTTAACACAATTGATCAACGCAAACACAGCCGATGCAGGAGCAATGAATGGTACACTTGAACTTCATGGCCAGCCAACTTTATTGGGAATCATCAGAACCGCTGCACGTAGACTGGTCCCAAAGTAATTCTAATTCTGTTTGTAATAGACTTAGAACTACAACTAGGTTTGCTGCTCTCACTTTTCCCCGATTCAGGGTCAATATCATGTTCCTCGCAGCTGGGGACTCTGGAGAGAGCTTTGGCTGGAGTCGCACAGACAAAAGGTGGTAGAATCAGCTGCAAAGATTTCTCATTCTCTTTGGCCCTTTTATTGATTGCTTTGTGGCTTTTTCAATGGCGGAAAAGTGGAAAATGCACTTTTGTTTAGTAACATTATTAACTGCAGGCACAGTGTGAAATGTAAAAGATTTCAGCCGCCTGGGTCCTTGAGACATATACTGGCTCACAAATAAATGAGCGACTTGACTCTCCATATCTTTCCATATTTTCCTTCTTATTTTTTCTTGCCCATAGCAATCCTATACACATTTATTGTGATCTTTTGCCAAATGACGTTTTCAGCCCCTAAGAACTTTGTAAATATGCTGTGAAACTGGATGAATTTTCTCCTTGCTTTTTTCTTTCTTTCTTTTTTTTTTGTACTTTTATTTTAGTCCATCTAAATTCAATGAAAATTAGATTTACTGCTCTCTGGAATGCTCATTTGGATTTCCTGCATCTCAGCACTTGTACTTTCCTTAAGCTACTTCCAAATACCTACACGTCCACAATATTTCTCTTATTCTTCCAACTTAAATACCTTCCTTTTCAAGGAAAGGAAATTGCTTTCTAAGGAGAAAGTCCATGTTTAGTTTAAAATATTTTCAATTTTTTGAGCATTCTGTTTTTTTCCACATAATAAATAAATAAATAACCTCAAAAATCATTGTTCTCTTTAGCACACACATTTTCTTCAAATGTGTATCTCTTTGTTTGCTCTTGCATAGCGTAATTATTGAAAAGATACTCACCAGAATCACACTAGATTTCCTGTTGTCCTTTCTTTGCTTACAGAGTATTTGGGATGTTTACTCACGCAGAAGACAGAGAGACTGTGTATGCCTGGTTTACATTTTCACACTGGCTTGTATATGCCAATAGTGCTGTGAACCCAATTATTTATAATTTTCTCAGTGGTAAGTTTTCAACTGTTTCTTCTATTTAAGCCATAGTTCTAACCAAGGGTGAGGGACCAATGACCAGAGGTTGTGAACACTCTTGAACTAGATGAAGAGCTTAGGTGCTATACAGTGAGATTTTTTTTTTACTGATGTGATTTTTCTTGAGGTTTTCTCCTTATGAGCAGGAACACATTACCTAGATCAACAGAAAAAAATTATCTAAGGGATTCCCCTCCCCCATAAAATTTAGAAGAAATGTTGAAATAGGAAGAAAGTGAAAATTGTGAGACCTGAATACCACAGAATCTTGCTTGTCCTACATTAAACGTTAATTTCTAAAAATGTAAAATAAGTTTATCTGAAAATAAAATAGCCATGTTACATTATCTCCTTGCCCAACATTTGTAGCCTAATTGAGACTGAATTGGAACCCTTTCACTTTTAGGAACTTTTCTATTCACATTAATCTTGTGTGTAACATCTCTTGGGTTTTTTTCAAGATTCCTCACTGACCACAAAAAATGATATTCCTCCTAAATAACACCTAAGCTAAGTGGCGCTCGTGCACGCACGCACGCACACACACACACACACACACACACACACACATCTGTAACTTATTTAACCTGTTTATGAATCCATACAATGGTTAAAATTATTTAGCTAATTATTGTTTTATTTTCAAACATTTTGTCTGATTGACTTTTAGAACTGTGTTCCAATTAGCTACATCTTTACATTGTCTCATTCTATAACTGGTTGGCTATTTCTTTTTCATTTCTGCTTCCAAATATCTGATAATTATATATGGAGCGATAAGCGATTTACTTTATTGCACACTTAATAAAGTATGTGCATTTTGTAACTTCATATTTGGCCTTCTGGGTTATAAAAATAAAAAAGCAGTCAATAAGATTCTTTAAAAATAACTTTTTATTCAAACATTGCACATACCCTATATATGTGTTATCTGTTTTAGTTCAGCTTTCAGAAAATCAGGTGGTATGTGTGGGAGGCTTGTTTTGTGTCCAGGAGCCCCTTTTCATTGCCTTCCCTGCCACACCCAATTCCAGTTTCCAAAACAAAAACTACATTCGGTCTGAGACAACCAGATAAGACTGCTCCGCGCTGTTCGAAGGGAGAAGGGGCGAGTGGAACTGTGACACAGAAAGCAGTGAGGAAGCAGTTGGCAAGGGGTTAGGGATGCCTAAAGCGCTGAGCCTTGCACTAAGCAGGTAAAACCTATTAGGAGGTTGTAAGGGGAAATGTTTGAAACAGAAGCCACAGAACAAGTCAAAATGCTATTATGTGGTTAAGAGTGAGCTGATAATCACTGGGGACTTATGTTCCTGCTGTTGTGTTATCCCTTAACCTTCATCTTCACATTTAATCACTCAATAACCCAATTTGGTAATTGAGGCTCAGAAAAAATAAATTATAATTCCCAACACTGCCATTTACCCTGAAAAAGGTTATTGTTTCATTTTCCTACCTCTCCAATTCCGTGTCAGTAATTTAAAGACAAGGAATAACTTCTAAAGTTGGTATGTGTGTTTTTTAAATGTTGTTCTGCCTCTGCAGATTATAAAACTTTAGACTTTGTAGATCTTTTAAGATATTTTTCTAGATATTTTGTTCAATTGATTGTTTCAGTAGAACAGTTTCTTCTGAGTAAAAGGGGTAAGTCTGTGTAGTTTCAGCTGTGTGCAACCTAAGTTTTATCATTTTTGAAATTATTAAGTATTTCTGGACATTCTTCTACTGATGATCACTTTTATTATAGTTAACTACTTAAAAATAACACACACTCACAAATAGACAAGGAATGAGACAGACCCCAAATACAAGCATGAAAAGCAGTCTCATTATTTTACGAAAATACCTCATTGTTTCAAGAGTCTACCATGCTTCCCATAACGCAATTTCCTTTTCCTATTTTCCCCATCTTTGCAAAATGTGGCACCTCATTGTTAGTTTGGCTCAAGGGAGCCACTCACTTGTACCCTACTCATGATTTGTTAAGGCATATTTACGCACAATTCTTTTTCCTTTCATTCTCCCCCGTTTGCCAGGAAAATTTCGAGAGGAATTTAAAGCTGCATTTTCATGCTGTTGCATGGGCGTTCACCATCGCCAGGAGGATCGGCTCGCCAGGGGGCGGACCAGCACAGAGAGCAGAAAGTCTCTGACCACCCAGATCAGCAACTTTGATAACATATCAAAACTCTCGGAGCAAGTCGTGCTCACCAGCATAAGCACACTCCCAGCAGCCAATGGGGCCGGGCTGCTTCAAAACTGGTAGAATATTGATTTACATGACAAGGATGCCTGAGTAAAATGATTCCTTTTTTTTGAAATCTCTGTTCACGGAAATTTTATGATCTGACCCATCTGAAGCTAAAATTACTTTGTGGACCCATTTTTTGCAAAAGAAAAACCTATTGCTCTTTGGAAATAAAAGTCAGTTTAAACTAAGTTCTCAACGATTGATTTAAATATGTTAGATGTTTAACTTGCAACTGAATTAATTTCAGGCTATTTCACTTTTAGTTTTCTGTATTATGCTTTGTGTGAATTAAATGCTTAAGTATTTCCAATTCGAATTATTTCAATTTCACATTCAAACTGGTTGCTAAAAATGACCCAAAGTTCTCCTGGAATTTCCTTTCGGCAACTAAAAGAAGTAGCAATGACTAACTGAATTAAAGACATGGTAGTTGACTTCATTGTTTCAAAAAAAAAAAGAAAAAAAAGAATCACAAGGGACTGTCATTCTGATGTGACATCTGAGAGAATATTTATTTACAGAATAGCATATTATATTAGATAACTCAAAAGCTACCTTCCAAAACTACATAAAAGTAATACTATTAAACTTTATGTTTCATGAATTCTATCACTCAGTAACACAATTTTCTCAGGTTTGTAACTTTACCATTGCTAACGTTTCTCATCTCAACATAACGGCCAGTAAGACACAGTGTTAGAATAAAGATTTTGGAGTAACTATGAATACATAGTAATTTCCATCTCTAAGACTTCAACATTTAAGAGTAAGGTAAAGTCACATCATTGTACTCTTCTAACCAGTGAAAATGATGTAGTCAGCCTTGGTGGATTCCATGAGGAATGCAATTTGCAAAGAAAAGCAGTGGACCACTACATCCCAGCTGGCTTCCCTATCGCACAGGTTAATGCCATGAAGAATTGATGGTAAACATTTGCCTTTGTTTAAATCCCGTAAACATTGATCAAACACCTACCAGAAAGCACCAGCTGCGCTGTGTGCGAGGGAATGAGGTGGGGGTGGATATAAATGTGCCTTTAAAAGCGCTCAGGTCTCCTGAGGGAGCAGGCTGATCCAGTCCGCAAGGCAGCAAAGCGTCCTGGGGGACAGGTTCCCACACCAACAGAGCAGCGACACCCAGGATGCTGTTCCTACCAAGGTTGGCACTGTTTTTGTTTCTATTTAATTACAGCGACATTGTTGATGTCAGTGAATGCCTCTAGGCCTGCGGCTGAAAGCCAGGTGATTAGACTAATGGAGGGGCTTGCTCTTAACCTACACACCGACGGATAGGAGCGCAGTATATTTTGTACAAATGTAAGCTCTGGGGTTCAAAGCACTGAATAGTTCAAATTTATTTTTCTGATTCAAAATTCACTTCAAAATTAAATGGAAAGTAAAAAACCTTTTCGTAAAAACTTGCTCTTCTCATATAAGAGCGGGTGTTCTTATTTATTGAAACAAAAATATGGACAATAATATTTAAGAAAGATTTCCATACAAGATAAAAATTATCCTCTTCTTTTCTTGCTTTTACCCAACTCATCACTTTTCGAAAGAAGTAATACAACCAAATTATACACGAGTCATTTTCAAATTTTAGAATCGGGGACTACCTTGTGCTTTTTACTACTTAAAGCAAAACTACTCTCACGTGAGGTTTATTGAAATTATATTACTAGTTAGCAAAACAATATCAATAAAATAAAGTATTGTAACTCCTCTTTCTCCCTTTGTACATTTGAGAACTTTTTTCTTATTTATGCTGCATGAAAGGGGAGTTGTAATTTTCAGATTGTGAAAGAAGCTAGCACTTTAAATAGTTTGAAGATAACTTCAGATACTATTGATAACATGCCTTAATAGCTACGTAAAATCTCAGAGTAAGAGGTAAATCTTTAGACCCTAATATATCTAGTTTTTTTGTTGTTGTTTATCATTTAAGAATGAGAGGAATGAGAGAGAGAGAGAGAGAGAGAGAGAGAGAGAAATCATAGTTCTGTGGTTGTGTGCCAAGGACAGACTCAGAAGTTAGAATTCCTTTGTTCTAAATCAGTGATTCTCCATGTGTGGTTCCTGAAATATCAGCATCAGCATCACCTGAGATTTTATTAGACATGCAAATTTTCACCCTATCCTAGATCTGCTGAATCATAAACTTTTGAAGGTGGTATCAGAAATCTGTGTGTTAACAAGCCCTACAGGTGATTCTGAAGCATCCTAAAATCTGAGAACCAAATCACTGCTCCAAATAATACTACCTGGCACCTATTTATCATCCCATGTGATAGAAAGTGTTTTACTGCACAGCTATCTACAGTAGGGACCACTGCCAGCCTGCTTGGAGGTCTGAAAGAAGAGGCTGAGTACCAGTGTTGAATGTCACCCAATGTCATCTCAGTTCAAGAGATTACAGTTTATGAAACAATTGTCCCTGAGCTACAAGTGCAGTGTGAAAAAAGACTGATTTTATAGCCCATGTGTGCTTTATGGCTACCTGGATGGCGAGTTTCTAGTAAAAACACTTCCCATTTCCAACTTTTTTACACTAAGTTATTAAGGCTACATTTTGGAAGTAGTTTCTAAGAATAAATATTACCTGGGAAGAAAAGCAATCAAACATCAATTTTTATGAGAAACTGAGAGAGTTGAATAATAGACTGTGCACATTGCTCTCAATACATTCATATACAAATCCTTCTAAGAGGTCTGGATTTAAATCCTCTTATCTTAATGGTTACCTTAATGGAACAAATTAAAGAAATAGGTGTTCCCCAAACCTGCCAATTTATGGAACAAAGGGTCAACTCCTTACCTCATTATGTGCTAATAACACAAATGAGAAGATGTCTTATGAGAAGAATGTGTTGTGACTGTTTTATGCTATACATAAAATATGTATCTTTTTTATATTTCAAAGGTTTAATGTAAAATGTCATTAATGTTACTGAAATTTGTTATCGATAGAACGAGACAATTTTATCTAGTATGAATCCATTTGATTTTTATTGTTTCTGAATTCCTGCAAACCCATGAAAAGTTTAATAGGTGAATTTATTCTTGGCAAAATAGGACTTGGGGCATTTCTTGGATATTAAATAACTGTTAGAAATCATTGATGGGTTAATTGCAAATGTGTTACGCACAATTATATTGAATTTCATTCTCAGTGTACATTGTTTTAATAAAGATACAGGTAAATATGCCTATAAACATAATTTGGATATACATAAACCTGAAATATCAGAATGACAAAATCCGAAGATACTTACTGGTCACAAATCATGAGGAGGGCTATTATTATTTTAATACTAGTGTAAAAATAGAATGTTTCACTTGATATAAAGCATAATAGTAATCACTTGCATTTCAAAAAATCTGAATGGTCATTACAATTTAGAAAGCTTTTCAATTCTAGTTAATTTTATAACAGATGACTTTTCTACTTCTTATAAGTTTCAAGTCAAAAGAAGAGTACATTCAATTAGGTCATGCACAAAATTAGTTTTCAAATGGCATGAAGCAAAATAATAGATTTTTTAAAAAGACCGTATGTAAACAAAGGAAATACTAGTAATATACTAGTAAGTCTCTTCTATTACTTTATGTACCACAGAAAACGAACTGCCATGGCATGAAAAACACTGTCATCTCCCCAAATTCAAAGGGATTGTTTTCTAGAGATTATTGCAATTAAAGAGGGGGCAAAAAGCCACGTATTTCTATTATCTTACATTTTCTTTACAAGCTTTGGAGTTAGAGTGTCTTTAATTTTCCAAGAAATGTATTTCTCTAATTGTTGTGTCCCATGTGTGTAACGTCACTTGTTTAATAATTATCTTATACACTTAAAGGTCTTTATGCCTGATTTACTGTGTCTTCATGAAGAATTTTTTTTATTAAATCCAATGTGATAGCACACCAACTACTGTGAAGGATGCTTGTTATGTAATTTTTAAGTAAAAACCATATTGAGAATTCAATAATCACATTCACACTGTCCTCTGTATTGTATGAAAAACCTTGTTGTTGATTTGATAAGTTGGATATTCACTCATAACTAGTGTCAAATCTTTGCAGTTAAGGATTAAATTAAGCCCTCTGGTACAGTACTTAATAACCAAATATTTTTCTCAATAAGGTTATACAACCAGGGATAATCATGATATAAAAGGTTTTTAATGTTGTTTTAAGAGCAGGAACTGTAATAAAGATGGTTAAGATTAATATAGAAATACTTCATAAAAATTATGTAAATCCACATACGTATATAGATCATTAAATTTTGGACCTTTTATCTGAGTCAAGAGACTTAGAGAAAATGATGACCTTGTGATTTTTAATTTATTATTAGAATAGTAAGTATAGCATTTACATAATTAAGTAATTTATTTTTCTTGGTCATTATATAAAAAACTTTTAGCATTATTTTAAGTTTAATGATAAATTTTAAACATGTATATTTTCTTCTTTTCATTTACCTAAATGCTTCTGAGACATGACAGGCTCAACTACCAAGGAATTTGATTTAAATTCATTTTTATTCCGCAATATTTATTTTAACCGGTATCAAAAATGGAACTAGAACATCTGGGCAAGGTAAACACTTGACTCTTTATAAGGTATATGATTTGAGGGTGGGGTGGTTTCTAAAGACAAAATGAAGCTCTCAGTAAAATCCCAAGAAGGACTAGCTATCTCAGTGGTGAGGATATTGTTGTTTTGTTAACATGTTTTTATTGATCTTTAGAGAGAGAGGAAGTGAGAGGGATAGAGAGATAGAAACATCCAAACATCCATGAGAGATAAACATCATCTATAGGCTGCCTCCTACACTACCCCTACTGGGGATCAAGCTGGCAACCCAGTCATGTGCCCTGACCGGGAATGGAACTGGTGACCTCTTGGTTCATAGGTTGATGTTCAACCATTGAGCAACACCAGCTGGTTGAGGATATTTGATTTGAGGAATCCATTAGCACAGATTCAGCGGTTCTCAATCAGTGGGTCTCGACCCCTTTGGCGGTTGAATGACCCTTTCACAGGGGTCCCCTAAGACCATCCTGTATATCAGATATTTACATTACGATTCATAACAGTAGCAACATTACAGTGATGAAGTAGCAACGAAAATAATTTTATGGTTGGGTCACAACATGAGGAACTGTATTTAAAGGGCCAGAAGGTTGAGAACCACTGGTTAGATACTTGCCTCTGGTCCTCCTAGTCAGCCCTGAAGAGACAGCCATCTTCACTGTCATCTAGACCAGTGGCCATGAATGGGAAGGAGGGTATTGAAGAAAACTTTCTTGAAGCACCTCTCTGGCCTTGGCCTGCTTGGCACTGTTTCTCCCCCTCCAGCTGCAGTTGTTACCCCTAGTCCTACCCCCAAGCTAAGCATGGTCTAACCTCCCTCTGCAGCCTGCCTTGCCCTATAGTTCCTGGACCTCCCTTGACCCAATCCCAGACAATAGGCATGAGTCATTCATTGCCTCAGGTTGTTGTTAATCTCCTGTGATAAACTGACAGCAAGTGGCTAATTTGAGAACAAATGAAGCGGAGTTCAAGGAAAAAAAATTTTACATTTTAAAATTCAAAAGTTTACAATTGTACATCCAAACACATGCAGTTTATTTTCTTCCCAGAATATCTGTGTTTATCAGTGGCCTCTGGATCTGTCAGCTCCCTTTCCGAGCTCCAGCTAAGTTTGTTGCCTCCACTTGGAAGGGATCTGAATTTTGGGTTTCTTAGGCCAAGGTCACAGCAGGTCACTAGGGACATATGCCTAAAGAAGCACTGGTTGTGCTGCTTTTGGAAACAAACATCTATCCCATCCAGAGTCCCAGCCTCTAGGCAATAACAGAAAGATAATACTCAATTTTTAAAATACACAAACTGTTGCCATTATGCAATTTCTAATTAATTTCACAACATTTGAGTTAATATAATTCCCAAAGGGAGACTGGTGCAAACATGATGCTTGTGGGACTGGGAAATGTTTCCTTAACATTGCATGGCAACATGAAGCTTAATTTATTGCAGATGTATTAACAAGTGTGTCTCCAGAGGAAGTGATGTTCCTATCCATAGGTGCACAGATATAAAAGCTCTCCTTTCAGTGGTTCTCAACCTTCCTAATGCCGCGACCCTTTGATACAGTTCCTCATGTTGTGGTGACCCCCAACCATAAAATTATTTTCGTTGCTACTTCATAACTGCAATTTTGCTACTGTTATGAATCGTAATGTAAATATCTGATATGCAGGATGTATTTTCATTGTTCGCGACCCACAGGTTGAGAACCGCTACTTAGATATTCCAGGTAAATGAAGTAGAGAACTTATTTATAAAGGTGTGTCTAGATCATGCAGAAAAACCCATTAAAGAATGGGAAACATGATCATTTTAAAGTATTACCAAGTCATATACATGTGTATGCATTTGTGTGTATAACTGAGTTATAGGTAACTGAGTGATGGCTGTAGGTAGGTAGATAGATAGATGATAGATAGATAGATAGATAGATAGATAGATAGATAGATAGATATCACTCAGTTATTTAGTCTGAGAATATCCCACAATGTAAATTAAGTTAATATCCCAACCTTTTAAAGATTTCTCTTCTTCATCTTCTTTACTCCTCTCTTAAATTATGTATTTTAGTTTGGTGGCTAGTTTTCCTCAATGTTTACAAATATCTAGGTTTCATATTTCTGCTATTTTGGACAGCCTTTTCTCTAAGACAATTTTCTCCTTTCCTTTATATTTTATTTATTTATTTATTTATTTATTTATTTATTTATTTAGCAATCCTATGGTTATAACTATCTGGAACAAATGAAAAGGAGAAATCTATAAACTGCCTATGTCCTCCAAAATTTCTTGTAAGTGGTCAATAAGAATCTAAGCTGCTTGATGCCACAGACCTTCTATGTGTTTGCTGCTATATCACTGGTTTCTAGAATGGTGCCTGGCAGATGGAAGTCACTTGATACATATTTCTTGAATTAATGAATTAATAATCATTCTTTTGTTACTTTTTTTCCAAATTCTTCCCATGTTCCCTCTGTAACTTTCTGTCCACTGAGAGCAAAACGTCCTATATTCTGAGAGTCTGTAACACTCATACTTTTTTCTTTACCAAAATTAAGCTGTACGTTGAGAACACTAATTCCCATTCTCCAACCACATCAAACTGGGATATTGCAACGAGTGTTCTCCTTTTCGTCAATCCTAAACCCAGATGACTACTCTTCCCTTCCTAAGTGAAAGTTGGCCTCTTCATGGGGCTTTACCATTGCTGACCTCTCTGTTGCTGGCATTGCCAGCCTCTTGATCTCTCTTCCTTTCACTCACACACACCAGCGCCTGGCTTGAAGGCAGACTCTCCACCCCTGAACCATGTGAATAATGCACCCGGAATCCAGCCTTACATTCCCTTGGTCTTAATGTGAAAGACTTCGACTCACTGTTCTTCATGAAACCACTCTCATAAGGCAGTTTTACATAAAGCAGCTCATAGGCTGCACCTTATACCTTATCTCTTATGACAACAGATCCTCCTCTGACATGCAAACTCTCAGTCTATTGTGAGCCAACAGTCACTTCCGCATCCCTTAATATCATGCTGTGTTCCCACTACAACTTTCCTTCTCATCCCCAATAGAATTACTGTTAACCATTTTATTTTATTCCAGTTCACTAGTCCCATCCTGGGCTTGCCTTCTTCCCCAGTCAGAGAAAAATAAGACCATCGGGTAGTATTACACTCATTCCCATACATTATTTACTTAAAAAAATTATTTTGCCCTGATGAAGAGATCATGGCAGTTCTTATACAACCAAGAGCCTGCTGTCCTATAGTGTTGGAAATCAATGCTTTGAGCAAGCCGTAAAGGTCTTACTGAGTTAGATGCGAGGCCAGCCACCCTCCTTTTATATGGGCTTGCACTCCAGAGACTCTCATCTCTAGGTGGAAAGTCTGCTGTGGCTTTAATTACAGCCTTTCCTTTACTATATCGCCACTATCATCAGCCCTTCTTATTCTTTCTCCTACGTCAGAAGCTGGTTTGAAAATAATTTCATTTCTCTTCAAAACCAGATACATTTGCCTAATTTGATTTTGCAAATCCGCTACAGCTCTTCTTATTGTCTAATCTTGGCTTTTAACTGTGTGTGTTTGGGAGCAAGAGAAAGTCATCTCATTTTTTTCTTGACTAGCTATTAATAATTTTCTTTGTTTTTTAAATAATTTTCTGATGTATTCATCTTTTTAAAATAGTAAAGCATCCATTTCAAATCCATCTGCAGCTGGGACTCGTTTACTTTGTACACCCTGTGGTCTTAATTCCTTCTGTTGAGAACTGTTGTAATAGACCTTCCTGTCCTCTGCCATCACGAAAAGATTGCAGAGCTCCGTCCATTTGATTATGAAGCTAATAGTGCATTTTCCCTACTCTAAACGGAGGAGTCTCCATGTGCTCTGACAAACATTTTGGCTTTTAATAATCGACTTAATTAAAATATTAGAAAATTGTGTATTTCTCTTCACAAAGTATGTATCCCTCTTTACATCTATATTCTACCAATTCTAAACACCCACTTTCCTAACATGAAAACCTAGTCTATGGGCCTTAAGGATGTATTATTATAAAGAAGCATTTATAAACCATGTTTTGTTTCATCAATAGAATCTGAATAGTTAACTTTATTTATTTTTTTAAAAATATGTTTTATTGATTTTTTACAGAGAGGAAGGGAGAGGGATAGAGAGTTAGAAACATCAGTGAGAGAGAAACATTGATCAGCAGCCTCCTGCACACTCCCTACTGGGGATGTGCCCGCAACTAAGGTACATGCCCTTGACCGGAATCGAACCTGGGACCCTTGAGTCCGTAGGCTGATACTCTATCCACTGAGCCAAGCCAGTTAGGGCTGAATAGTTAACTTTAAATGATTCTCCATGGTTTTTACACTCCTGTTGTTGAAAGGGGCCTTCTCTTTATCTTCTTGACCCTAAATTGTGCTCTTATAATGATTTATTTTGCACATAACTAGAATGGAATATGATCATGGAGTTCAGAAGATTGAGAAAGACAAAAATATTTCCCTTATTCCATTAGCCGAAATTCATGGTTAAAAAGTAGATAACACACTACATATTCGTGGTGGGAGATTCTTTCATGCTTATTACTCATCAACAAGTTACACGCAGGTGAAAGCCAATCCTGAATGCAACTTGTTCAGGAAACCAAAACTATCCCCCTATCGCCTTTTCAAAGAGTGCGGGTAAGCCCTGAGAGTGAGGCTCATACTGGTTCTGAAGCACAGTATTTTCTCAAGAGTCAGGAGCTGTTGAGATGTCCCCCTGACAAGATTTACAAGGTTTTCTAATGGGATTACACATTAAGATATTTGAAAAATTTGGTTTAATTTTTAAATATTTGTTTAAATATTTATGTTTAAATATTTGTACAAAGGAATACTACCCAGATACACGATCCCTCTCTCTCTTACATAGTACAGAATGAAAGTCAATATTTTATATATATGTGACAAATTCACATTGCCGATAGAAGAATTCCAAATAGAACACTGAAACAGCTTTCTAATTATTACCATAAAAGAGCCTTAAATAAAATATTTGAAATAAACATTATTTTGTATACTGTATATATGCCCCAATAACACCACCAACCAAGAATTGTACAATTTGACGCTCTTGACATAAAATTCTAGTATAAATCATGGTCACCCAAATAAAACACCTTATCCAATTATGTTTGTACTAGGGGCCTGGTGCACGAAATTCGTGCACTGGGGGGGGGGTGTCCCTCAGCCCAGCCTGCCCCCCTCACAGTGCGGGAGCCCTCAGGTGGTGTCCTCTGCGGGAGGCGACCGGGCTAATGAGGGGAAGGCGCCACCCCCATCACCCTGCTGCTGCTGCCACTGACAGCCACCACAGCCGCCAAGGTGTTTTCATGAACACGGACTCCAGTCCCTTCACTACGAAAAATGTCTGTGTCCGCTCCAGGCCTGCTCAAGCCGCGCCACAGCGGCTCGGGCAGGACCCCCTGTCTGTGTCCCAGCCTACCAGCTCCTGCCTGCACGTGCCTCTGTCGGGAGTGGCCTCCACCTCTGAGGCAGCATGACGTTAGCGCTGGGCAGGCCTGTGTGTGCCTCCACTGGGGGCGGAAGTCCCTGCCCCCGTCCCCACCCACCAGCCCCTGTACACGTGCAGCCTGTTGACCGGCCATGACTGGGGAACCGTTAGGACCAATTAGCATATTAACTATATAGATATAGATATAGATTTATTTTCAATTAGATGAACTTGGAGGGTATATCAGCATAGTGAAGCTTAAAGCTGACATTGTGTGAGTGATTTACTAGGACATTTAAAAATGGCCACAGTGTTTGATTATACTCTATATCCAAACTCAAATTATTGTGGCCAGGTTTTCATAGCAGGGACTACCAACCCATTGCTGTCTCAGAATCCCCTTGAGATTCTTGTTAAAAATGCAGATCCCCCTGGACACCACCTCCAATGCCCACTTCAGTTGGTCTAGGGTGAAATTCAGGGATTCTGATTTAGCCAGTCTAGGCTTGACTACTGATATATTCCCTGGGACTCCAGGGCTTCAACTGCCCACTTTTCTATTTTAGAGCTAACTCCATCATATCTTTAAAGAATATTTATAGTCTATGGGCCTCTCTGCCCACTTCTGACCAGAATAAGCAGCATTTCATTTAAGACATTGTCCTTGTTGGTTTCTTATTTTCAGAAAATTTCAACCGAACACCAGTTTCATGAGAGCTAAATTATATGGCTCTGCTTTTTTCTGGTTAATATAACTGTATTCCAGGCTCTTGTCAAGATTCATGGGTATTCTCCCAGTTACAAATTTTCAACTAACAATATTTGATAACCAAAGAAGTTGTAAGCCAAAGCAAAACTCTACCACAACCAGATAGTAGCACTTTGGACTTACCTTTAATTAGACTTCCAAATGGCTTTTCAGAAACTAACTGGAGATAATTAGAACTTATAGAACACACTATTGTTATTTGCATACCCAAACCTAATCTAGGAAACAATACCTTTGGAGAATTTCTGTAGGGTATGCAGGCTTTTCCCCCTCCAGTTACTTTAAAATTCATCATCATATCCTCAAATCTTTTTATTCCTTTTACTAGAGGCCCAGTGCACGAATTCTATGTGACTGGCCTGCGAGATCAGGCCGAAACCATCTCTCCAACATCCTCTGAGGGGTCCCAGATTGCGAGAGGGCACAGGCCAGGCCAAGGGACCCCACCATTGCATGATGGGGGCCCAGGAGGGATGCAGGAGTTTGGACAGCCAGGGAGAGACCACAGGAGGGCTCCAGGGTGTGTCCGGCCCATCTCGCTCAGTCCTGATGGGCCAGACACCAGCAGCAAGCTCACCTACCTGTTGAAGCATCTTCCCCCTGGTGGTCAGTGCACGTCATAGGGAGCATTTTAGCAGCCTTAGTGTATCATTAGCATATTACTCTTTGATTGGTTGAACGGCCAACCAGACAAACAGACACTTAGCATATTAGGCTTTTATTATATAGGATAGTACAGTAAACATATACACACAGAATAATACAGCCATTGCATGTCCTATTGTACTTTGATATGACGATAGCATCCTTCATTGAGAAGCATTGCAAGATAGAGCACTAACGACATGTCACTATGTTTACTTAACAGTGTTGAGGACATTGTCCATGGCATTCCAAGGTATCTTATCAAGGAGCATATAAAAAATATATATTTAGTCCAGGAATACTTGCTTTCATCTTAAGATCATTGCGCAACCTTCAAATTACCTGCTAGAAGGATTAGAGACAAATCTGCCCCGTGTCCACTCACACCTGAACAAGTGTGGCCAACATTGTACGGACTAATCCTCATGTAGCTTCACTTTGTTTACCTCCCTTCCTGTTTGCCTCCATTCCCGGGCATTTTAATTTTTATACTGTACTTAAATTATTTTTGAAACAAATAAATGTGTTTGAGAACACAAAAGATAAACATACCTAGAAAAATGTAACATATTAATGTTAAGCAAACCTAAAATTAGCTATAAAACTACATATAACTTCATATATTTTATCAAACTATTTCTTTACAAAAAATTAATAATCTGTAACAGAGAGGGAGGACTTGAACTTATAAAATATATGAATAAGGTACAAATGCAGATTTGGGGTCCCAGTCTCCCTGACTGCGGCTTCTGTGGAAGAGATTGTGCTGGCTCAAAATTCCACAGCTGATTGGATAAGTTGATCCTGCCCATGTCACAACTGAAGAGTGAACTTGTCTGGTTTATATATCTCAGGCCTCCCAAGGTGGAATTTGGTAATCCTCTACACCATGAGGACTTTAGAATCATTTTTATTTAAAAAAATATCTCCCAGAAAGGATTTCTTGAAATGTCAACTCCATTTAAATGCTTTCTCAATTTTAGATGGGTTTCAAATCCTGATGGACATCCCAGTTCTCATTATTTTTCACAGTGATGCTGGAGAAATTAATGAGACAGATTTCCCAGACACGAGTAAAAATGGGGTCTTTGGGGCACCTCTGAAAGAAGCATTTTCAGAAGCCCCATGGGAGGATTAGAGGTGGAAGAATTTTTTTTGGCGTAGTTACATTTCTTGGATTCCAATGTCCCACTTTCCCCAAGCCAGTCCTGAAAGAGGGGCAGTGGGGAGTTTAGCAAAGCCAGAAACAGGGCCAGTGTCCAGACTTTCCCTTCCAGGCTGCAGTTGGGTGTAGTTCAGTATTCAGATCAGATTAAAGTCCATTAGTCCACGTGTGGAGTCCAACATGGCCATGAGCCATGTGGCCGCCGGAAAGCATACCCCTGACATAGAAGTCCCAGGAGCCAGGTGTCCTGGAGCCAAGAGAGAGTGGCTCCTTTGTCTAGAAGTTTAAGTATTTAGATTGTACAAGTGTGCTTGCAGTGGCCACGCCCATCCTGGCCAATTACCTATTTCTAGGTGTGATTGATGGGCAAGCATTTTCCCACATCACTCAGACCTTACTGCCTTTGTCTAGGTCCTTCCCTCATTAATCAGTGGGGAATAGACTTGGAGAATGTTAAATGCAACTTTTTGCAAAGCTGTATAAATGGCATGCCTATATTATTTGGTCTCCCCACCCACCCCTGTCTTTCCTCTGAAATTTGGCAGTCTGTTACATGCTTCTATATCTCTGGTTCTATTTATTCATCAATTTATTTTGTTCATTAGATTCCACATATGAATGAAATCATGTGGTGCTTATCTTTTTCTGACTGGCTTATTTCGCTTAGCCTAATACTCTCCAAGTCCATCCATGCTATTGCAAATGGTAAGAGTTATTTCTTTTTTACAGCTGCATAGTATTCCATTGTGTAGATGTACCACAACTTTTTTATCCACTCATCTGCTGATGGGCACTTGGCTGTTTCTAAATCTTAGCTATTGTAAATTTTGCTGCTATGAACATAGGGGCGCATATATCCTTTCTGATTGGTGTTTCTGATTTCTTAGGATATATTCCTAGAAGTGGGATCACTGGGTCAAATGGGAGTTTCATTTTTAATTTTTAATTGGATTGTTTATTTTTTTGGTGTTGAGGTGCATGAGTTCTTTGTAAATTTTAGATATTAACTCATTATGGGATGCATTATTGACACATATCTTCCCCCATTCCGTAGGCTGTCTTTCATCCATATATATAAAGAGCCAGGGGCCATCACAACCAAAACAACCGAATGGAGGACCGAACAGGCTGAGTGGGGCAACCAGGCTGGCAGGGGGGTTAGTGAGGGACGACCAAATGACTGAGCAGCAGGCTGCGTGGGGTGACCAGCCCGGCAGAGGGGGGCAGTTGGGGGCGACCATGCTGGCAGGGGGGGTCAGTAAGAGGCGACCAGGCTGGCAGTGTGGGGCAGTTGAGGGCCACCAGGTCGGCGGGGGGGCAGTTAGGGGTGATCAGGTCAGCAGGGGGGCCAGTTAAGGCTGATCAGCTGCAGCAGGTGAGCAGTAGAGCAAGTGGTCCTGGATGTTGAG
>NW_005871128.1:1338495-1486735 GCF_000147115.1 Myotis lucifugus
CGGTTAGCCCCGATCTCCAGGATCGGGCCTAAACCGGCAGTCGGACATTCCCCAAGGGGTCCTGGATTGGAGAGGGTGCAGGCTGGGCTGAGGGGACCTCCTCCCCCGTGCATGAATTTCGTGCACCAGGCCTCTAGTGTTGTTGATGATATTCTTTGCTATGCAAAAACATTTTAGTTTAATATAGTACCATTTGTTTATGTTTTCTTTTGCTTTTCTTGCCTGAGGAGATAATATCAGAAAAAAAAATATATTGCTATGAGAAATAGCAGAGAGTTTACTACATGTGTTTTCTTTTAGGAATTTTATAGTTCAAGTCTAACATTTAAGTCTATAATCCATTTTGAGTTTATTCTTTGTATGGTGTAAGAAGCTACTCTACTTTCATTTTTTTTTTTTTGCAAATATCTGTCTAATTTTTTCAACACTATTTATTGAAACACACTTTACCCCATTGTATGTTCTTGCCTTCTTTATTCTATATTAATTCACCACAAAAGCATGGATTTATTTCTGGGTTCTCTATTCTGTTCCATTTATCCATTTGTCTATTTTTATGCCAATACCATGCTGTGCTTTTGTTTTATTTTTATTTTTTTTTACTATGGCCTTGAGATGAACTATGTTCATCTTTCTCAAGATTATTGTGGCTATTCAGGACATTTTAGGTTTCATATGAATTTTTGGATTATTCTAATTTTGTGAAAATGCCATTGGTATTTTGATATAAATTGCATTGAATCTATAGATTGTTTTGGGTAGTATGGACATTATTTTAATGATGTTAATTCTTCATATACATGGGCACAGTATATGCATCCATTTTATTTTTATCTTCTTCAATTTCTTTTTGCAAGGTCATATAATTTTCTGAGTACAGATCTTTTATCTCCTTGGTTGAATTTATTCTTTGGTATTTTTTTATGCAATTGTAAATGACATTGTTTTCTTAGTTTCTCTTTCTGATAGTTCATTATTGGAATATAAAAATGCAGAGAATGGGAATATTTTTAACTAGTTAACAAAGATACTGCTTGGTAGGGTCACATACTCTGGTTGAGGATAGAAATTAACAAAATAATAATGCCAACAAACAGTAATGAAATTTTCTTTATTATGACTCATCAGTGCAGAAGCAGAGATCATTTGATTGGGGATTTGCATATTTAGTGTATTTAGGGATCACAAGTAGAAGGCATCCTAGGATAATAAAGAATGTTAAGAAATTCCTTACTATAGGCTTCACGATGGGAAGCAAGGAAGTGAAATTAGGAGAGTAATGAGAGAATAAGAAAATCATGCAGAACTGGAGCTATAGGTGGAAGTATAAGAACATAATTACAAGAAGAAACAAGATTTGAAAAGGAAGGAGGTTGGTGTGCTTGGGAGGTGTGGCAGACTATAATCTTTCAAATATTGCTGCATCAACAGATACCCAGTTCCATATGCTGTTCTTACAATGCTACCGTGACATTCCTCCATTAGGAGGTGGGGGTCTGTGTCTCTTTCCCTTGAAACTAAGTACCTTAGAACTTTGTCATTCCCTGGACCAAAATAATGCCGTGGAAGTGATGTTGCAATGTTTCAGAGGCTAACTCACAAAAGGCAACGCTGGCTTC
Source organism: Myotis lucifugus (assembly GCF_000147115.1). NCBI lineage: Eukaryota > Metazoa > Chordata > Mammalia > Chiroptera > Vespertilionidae > Myotis > Myotis lucifugus. Next base: position 1,340,115 of record NW_005871128.1, read on the forward strand.
CATCTGGCTTTCTCTTGGGCCATGTGCCATGGGAGCCCTGAACTGACATGTACAAGAGCAGCATGTGGAGAAACTACATAGAGACAAAACCTATGTCCAAGGAGTACCAGATGCTCCAGTTTTCACAAGTCAGGCACCAGACACATGGTGAAGAGACTTTTGAGATCATCCCTCTGAAATTACTCTTCAATATCGAGAGAGATTTAAGCCAGACCACACAACCAAACCACTCCCAATTCCAGACCCACAGAAAGAGTACGCTAGAGTAAATTGTTATTATTGTTTCAAGACACTACGCTTTGGCATCATTTTTACATTGCAATAGAAAAAAAAACTAATAAATTGGAGACATGGAAAAACATGCAAAGTAGGAGAAAATGGGGGGTGAGATAGAGAGAAAATGGGGGGGGTTGAGTTAAAGTGCTCTGCAGAAAAAGGCAATGGAATGGCTTTCAAAAGGAAAAGTTTGCTCTGAGAATCTTAATCAATAGTCAGATTACATGGTTCAAGTACCATTAATCCCAGGCCCTATTTGTAATAACTGAACGGTTAGGAAAATATGATTTGAAAATGAACATTACATCAACAGAGATGTTGAATTTGTTTAGAAATCTATCATAGGAGGGGAAGAACAAAAGCTGTTGGAAAAGTTTTTATGATAATTCCATTAAAGAGACAAAGGCCTTTTCTGGAGGGGATGAAAGGGGAGTAAAAATATGATGACCTGCTTAACATGATATAACATATTAATAATGTATTAATAGTTTCCGTAAAGCAGCAGACAGATGTAGAATATGGATGAGAGAAAAACATGTGAAATGACACCACAATGGGGGTGAAGAAAACTAATCTCAGGTGGGTGCCTCTAACTGAGAGACATGGGGCCTACAGGAAAGAGCCACAGTTGCACTATAGAAGTGACTCAAACATTCACTTCAATTATATCTGCAGTCAGGAAAAGTGTGTTAGGTATAGAACAAATATAATTGAATATCTCTCCCTTGACCTCATATCGCTCCCCAGATATTTCCCCAATTCTGTTTCACTCCTTTCCTTGAAAGAGGAAATACCCATTGTCAGAAATTCTTCTGCTTCTATTTTATCCTCAATCTACTCTATCTAGGTTTTTGCACCCCACGTTTCACAAATGCTTTATTATTATCACCAATGACCTCCACGTTGCTAACTTAATACTCTGTTCTTATTGTATTTGAGTTGTTAGTGCCTGGTTACCCACCTTCTCCTTGAAACACTTCTACTTGGCTTCTAGAATGCTTCGTGTTCATGGATTACTTTCACTTCATTGGCCATTTCTTCCCAGTTTCTTGTCACCTTCCTGACCCCGTATTTTGGTGCCCCCTCCCATGGCACTTAACTAGCCTCCCAACTAGGCTTCCTGCTTTCACCTTAACTCCTATACTCTGTTCTCCACACAGCAGGAGTTGTGATCCATTTGTAAAAACTATAATCAATCCTATTACTACTCTGCAATGTTATTCAAGTAAAAAAAAAAAAAAATCCTAAACCTACAAATTCCCATATGGTCTGGCCACAGAACCCCTTTGACTCCATGTCCTATCACTCTGCCAGTCCAGCCACAGGGGCCTACTTGCTCATCTGGGAACATACCCAAAACTTACCTATCTCAAGGTTTTTTACTTGCTCCTCCCCTGCTTGGAATTTCTCCCTAACTTGTTGTCTTGAGTGTCTTGTTTCTTCACTTACTTATCCTTATAAAATAGTAATTCTTTTGCCCACAACTCAGGCATTTCACTTTTTTTAACCTTTCCTTATTTTTCTTCTTAGACTTACAGATATCTGGTATAGATGGTATTTATTTTTTATTTTGTTTATGCCTGTATATTTCAAGTAGAATATATGAAAGCAAGAGCTATGTCTCTTTTATTACCTATCTCCAAAACAAGAGCTGTGCCTGGAATATAGTAGGTGCTCAATAAATATCTTTTGAATAAATAAATGAATATTATACTTAATAATGTTTAAAATATCCCCATAATAGAATACAAGGCAGACATAAATATGATAATTTTGATATTGACATATGTACATGGAAACGTGTTTGTGGTACATTGTTAAGGGGACAAATCAAATTATAAAACAGTATGTGGAGTATAATGTTAAAATATATATATAAAATAGGGGCCCGGTGCACGAAGATTCATGCATGGTGGGGGGGGTGTCCCTCAGCCCGACCTGCCCTCTCCAATCTGGGAGCCCTCAGGGGAGCCCTCTCCAATCCAGAAGTTTCTGTCTGTCTTTGCAATCATATGAGCGAATTGTCTGAGACCCCAACCCAGTTTGGTTTGTTACTCACAGAATAATAGAGGCATTTTTTTTTCCTTTGCTTCATTGTGGAGATTTCCTGGAAGTTTTAGGATATCTTCCCTTTAATTTTTCCTAGACACTTATGTCTCTCATCTTTGCTTTCCCTCCATCCCCCACTGCAACAGTAACTTGCTCCAGGCTCACTTTGCTCTAGTGTCTAGGAGATCTGTCTGCCACCAGAACTATGATTCCCAGCATTCCTGGTGCTCCCCGCACTCTGGGCTTCCACTTCCAGTCCTAGGGCTGCCATCAGAACTACTATTCCCAGAATTCCTGGTGCTGGGCTTCCACTTCCAGTCCTAGGGCTGCCATCAGAACTACTATTCCCAGAATTCCTGGTGCTCCCCATGCTGGGAGCAACCAAGGGGGCCATGGCCCCCCAAGGGAGTGACTGAGGGAGCCACGCCCCCCAATCTGCTGGCTCTCCCGCTTCTGCTCTCTGCCTGGCACCTGTGTATGCAAATTAACCCACCATCTTTGTCATGTTAATTTGCATATTCACCCTGATTGGCTGGTGAGAGTAGCAAAGGGATGGTCAATTTACATGTTTCTCTTTTATTATATAGGATATATATATGCCTAGAAACATTTTGAAAGTTGTGCATTGAATCTTAACATCATTTATCTCAGGGAGTAAAATAACGTAGTATTTTTTTTTTAGATTCTTTATTGTTTAAAGTATTACATATAGTATTACATATGTCTCCTTTTCCCCCCATTGACTTCTCCCCGGTCACCCCACCCCCAGCACATGCCCTCACTCCCCCTATTGTCTGTGTCCATTGGTTATGCTTATATGCATGCATACAAGTCCTTTGGTTGACCTCTTACTCTCCCCTGCCTTCCCTCTGAAGTTTGACGATCTGTTCAATAATTCTCTGTCTCTGGATCTATTTTGTTCATCAGTTTATGTTGTTCATTTTATTCCACAAATTGGTGAGATCATGTGATATTTATCTTTCTCCGATTGGCTTATTTAGCTTAGCATAATGCTCTCCATGTCCATTCATGCTGTTGCGAATGTAAGAGTTCTTTCTATTTTACAGCAGTGTAGTATTCCATTGTGTAGATGTACCATCATTTTTTAAAAATATATTTTTATTGATTAAGTGAGGAAGGAAGAAGTAGAGAGAGAGATAAACATCAATGATGAGAGAGAATCCTTGATCGGCTGCCTCCTGCACACCCTCACTGGGAATCGAGCCCCAAACCCAGGCATGTTCCCTTGGCCAGAATCAAACCTGGGACCCTTCAGTCCACAGGCTGATGCTCTATCCATTGAGGCAAACCAGCTAGGGCAATAGATGTACCACCATTCCATTTTTTAATCCACTTACCTGATGACAGGCACTTAGGCTGTTTCCAAATCTTAGCTATTGTAAATTGTGCTGTTATGAGCATAGGGATGCATATGTCCTTTCTGATTAGTGTTTCTGTTTTTTGGGGATGTATTCCTAGAAATGGGATTACTGGGTCAAATGGGAGTTCCAATTTTAATTTTTTGAGGAAAATCCATACTGTTTTCCACAGTGGCTGTACCAGTCTGCATTCCCACCAGCAGTGCACGAGGGTTCCTTTTTCTCCACATCCTGCATATAAAATTTGCATATTATATGCCAGAGCCTTTGCAAACATCACATGTAATCTGCATCAGAATGGCTTACACAAAATGGATGCACTCCCACAGATCAGCAAACATTATCTTCTGATCCAAAGTGGGTAATGAAGTGACAAAGCCTGATAGGGAGGAACAGCAGGGCTGGGCTTGTGACAGGGCTTCTGGGCCTGTCAGTGGTTAGAGAAGGTTCACAGGCAGTTGAGGCACATACACGATCACAGGGAAAGGCACACTCTAGGGGCCGCCCTGTGCTGGCTCTAAGACCAGGGAACTAGAAGCTTAAGGAAGAGAACACATCACAGGGGGCTACTTCTTACCTTTCACCTTCGTCCCTGTCCCGACTACCTCTGCATTGTAGCTAGAAGGGAAGGAAACTATTGACTTGCACTTGGCTAAATTTCCTCTAAGTGGAGGACTTTGTAGTTGCTCCAAGTAAACTTCTTCCCAAAGAGCCTTTCCTGTCGGTGTTGTATGGCAAGAGAAGGCCCATGACCGTTTGTTATGAAGGAGACCTGGCATTTCTGCAGGGACATAACCAACCCGAATCGCCTAACTTCACTCCCCTAAAGAAGCTGTGGGAGCAGGAGAGGCAGGCAGACACCCTGGTTCTCAGTGGCTCTTATCCTCGCCACAGTTGGTCACCAAGGAAGACCCCAAGGCCCTGGCTGTTGCTTTGCACTGGGACATAAAGAAGATGGAAACTGTTCAACAGGCCTGTGGTCAGGAGCTGAGCCTGCGCCTCCAGCAGATACAGAGTTTGCACTTCCTCAGGAACATTTCAGCAAGGAGGGGCTCACTGCCCGGAGAACTGCAGAATCTCAAAGAAGCCAAGCAAGACCCCACATAGCTGTAGCTGCAGATACGCCAAAGAAAGCCCCATGACCTTGGTTTTGTTAATCAGTAAATCCCTTCAGCCTTTTCAGCTACCTGTGTACTACTCTGCCCCTGCCTTGGAGCACGATCTCCCGGGAGAGGCTGGAAGACAGCTCCAGATCTCAGCATCTGCCCTTCTGCCATTTTGAATGCTGTAGCTGCACCAATATACCCAGCTCCTCTACGTGTTCTTACTTCCTGTTTTCAGTTGCGAAGGGCAGTGAAAAGATATTGTCATACTTCAGACTGACCATCCTGTTCTAAAGATAGAAATGCAGAATTTAAACAAGTAATGGTAAAGAAGGTGGCACAATAGTGTTGATTATGGCCACACACTTGTTTCTCAAATCAATGAACTTTTTTTGTTTATCTGTTCAAAGGCACATCTTAAGTTTGCAGACCTTAGGGACATACGGAGAGTCTCATGATTTCTAATATCCAATTCGGTATTGTGAAATTGTATCTGAAACTCTTTTCAGTTTTCTAATATGTTTTATCAGCAGGGGTATAAGAGGTCATTAAATCGATTTCCATGTGATATGACTGAGTCTCTCTGGGTGCAAAGCAGAGACTTCTGGTTTACATGCCTTCTGTTTCTGTGCAAACTTACTCTTCAGGTTTTGTAATCTACAGTACCTCTCCTTGCAGGGAAAAGGTAATGGGTTATCATTGACTGATTTTTTTTTAGAAGGAAGTAGAGTGCTATTGAGATACATTGGCTAATTATTATTTTAAGTGAATTATTAAGTGAAAAAATATAACAGTGTGTCCTGGGGCTGGGTAACACACAGAATAGGAAAACTGTTTCCTTCTGTGATCTTTAAGGAGGGCTCAGCTGTATTCAGCATCCTTTCACTAATGCCTTACACCCTTGGTTCTCACTTATTAGCCGTTTCCTTTTTGATAGCATACTTTGTTATGCCTCCTTAATTATCCTTAAATGAAAGCCAGGACTGATAACCTGCCTACATATGTATTTTCGAAAGCACTGAAATAATACCCCAAATGTAATATTTCAGAAGAAACAAAAGGAAAATTTCCAATAAAATGGCATGTATATCTAAAAAGAAAAAGAAAAAAGATATTGCTACAACATATGGCTGATATTTTGCTGCCTGTGGATTCCTCTAAGATTTTTATGCTTTCCCATCTTACATATAAGTCCTTTATCCATTTTGAGTTTATTTTTGTGTATGGTGTAAGTTGGTGGTCTAGTTTTATTTTTGCATGTATCTGCCCAATTTTCCCTTCACCATTTATTGAAGCGACTGTCTTGACTCCATTGTACGCTCTTGCCTCTTTTGTCAAATATTAATTGAGCACAATGGCTTGGATCGATTTCTGGGTTCTCTGTTCTGTTCCATTGGGCTATATGTCTGTTCTTGTGCCAGTACATTGAGAACAGTGGCTTTGTAATACAGCTTGATATCTGGTATTGTGGTCCTTCCAACTTTGTTCCTCTTTCTCAGGATTGCTGCAGCTATTCAGGGTCTTTTTTTTTTTTTTATCCCATATGAATATTTGGAGAGTTTGTTCTAGGTCTGTGAAATATGCCATTGGTATTTTAATGGGGAGTGCATTGAATCTATAGATTGCTTTGGGTAGTATGGGCATTTTAATGATGTTGATCCTACCAACCCATGAACACGGTATGTTCTTCCATCTGTTTATGTCTTCCTCTATCTCTTTTTTCCATGTCCCGTAGTTTTCCGAGTACAGGTCTCTTACCTCCTTAGTTAAGTTTATTCCTAGGTAGCTTAATTTTCTTGATGCAATGGTAAATGGGATTATTATTTTTTTTATTTCTCTTCCTGTGAGTTTATTATTGGTGTATAAAAAAGCCATAGATTTCTGGGTGTTAATTTTGTATCCTGTTATATTGCCAAATTCATTTATTAAGTCTAGTAGGTTATTTTTGAGAGTCTTTAGGGTTTTCTATGTACAATATCATGTCATCTGCAAATAATGACAGTTTTACTTCTTCTTTTCCAATTTGGATGCCTTTTATTTGTTCTTATTGTCTGATTGCTATGGCTAGCACTTCCAGTACAATGTCGTACAGGAATGGTGAAAGTGGGCATCCCTGTCTTTTCCTGAATAAATAGTATCTTTATTTTCTGATTTATAATTTTCTGAATTTTCCAAAATTTTAACAATATTGTAAGTTTACTGGTACATTTACAAAATGCATATGAGTAATTTTCACATCAGGAAAAAAAAGACGCTGTCTGGACAAATGTTATTTTATGAAATTTGCATTTCTATTTTAACATTTAGGATTAGAAAACCTGGTTTAAAAAATTAATATCTTAAATCCAAGAGTTAAATGTAGAATTTTAATGGAAATATCTGAAAAGTCAGTATATATACTAACTTTCAACCCTTTTTTCACATTATTTTAATCTACAATTTGAGTAATACTGTGCTATCTATGCTTTGAAAAATGGTGTATAGAGTACATATCTATGTAGATATGTAACAAGAACTAGAAGAAAACCAAACAAACATGTACATTAGTTGCCCATAAGTCATAGGATTATTGTGATTTTTCCTTCACATTTGTAATCAGAAGAAAAGATGGTTTTATCATTTAAAAAAAATATTTTTATTGATTTCAGAGAGGAAGGGAGAAGAAGAGAGAGATAGACACATCAATGATGAGAGAGAATCATTGATGGGCTGCCTCCTGTATGCCCCACACTGGGGATCGAGCCTGCAACCCAGGTATGTGCTCAGACTGGGAATTGAACCGTGACCTCTGGTTCCTAGGTCGATGCTCAACCACTGAGCCATGACGGCTGGGCGGTTTTATCATTTTAATGAACAAATGTGTATATGAATATGATAATGATCTTTTAAAAGTAATAAAAAATATAAGTAAAACAATTTAAAGAAAATAAATCAAAAGGTAAATTGCCGGGGCTGACCAGCAGACCCTGAGCAATGGATGAATGATTACTCTTAACACACATTTCTGTGAAAGAGAGGGCTAAGGGACTACTTGGCTATCATTGTCAAGTAGTCCTGTTCGCCTGCCTCCTTTGGCTTTTAATGTCATAACAGCTTGAACTAAAATTAACTATTAGATACTCTTAGCAGGGTAAGCATCCTTGAGTAAGTATATGCTTCTACAAGGTCGGGTCTAAATGACTAAACATAGAGATTCAGGCAAAACACCCCAGGGGATCGGACTTGTTTGGAAAAGTCAAGGGCGGGGCTGCCGCCTTCGGCAAGGTCCCCTCAGAGGCCCCTGACCTTTCAGACATTCCAACCAAGTCCTGTGCTTCCCCACAGTAAATCTGGGATATCTCTTATAATCTAAATGTAAATATTTTCATTTGTTGTTTTTTCCAATGCTATACTTAAGTACCAAATATTTTACAAGGGAAACAAAATTTACTTTGAAAAGAATAAGAAGGTAATTTAAACAGTATAATCTGCTTCCAGTAGCTTTGACAACATATTAATAATAGCACGTTCCTGTATGTTATTGTCAGACATCTCTTCCATGGGATGTACAAATCCTTTCTCCAATACTCCCTTGGGAGAATTGATCTTATAAAAACAGTTCAGTCTGTAATTCAGCAGCAAACTTTCCCTACCGCTAATCATTTATTTCTCTGGAGGACAATGCACCATGCGTGGATGGCCTCATTTCAAAGGCTGCTATATCTTATAATAAAGGGAAGAAAGTATGTTAAAATTAAAAATAAATATATGATACTTTGAGGTTATCTGGTAATAAGTGGCCCCGCCTCCATTTATTAATAAATTTACCAAAACAGCAGACACATAAAATCTTCCTGCCATGATGATTAGAATGTCCACTAGACCTTAGCATTAACATGAAATGAGAAGCAGAGAGCACAACAGAGTAAGGAAAGCACAATTTAAAGGAATTAAACATTTTTCAAAAGTTGGTTTTGATTCTGTTTTTAGAGATGTCACAAATTCCTAAAAATTAGACCCAACTAATAGAAATTCCGAAGAAAGTCAAAGCCAGTATATAGAACTGCTGTTTCAGATATGAATATTAGCTATTTTATAGACAAAACTTTCTGTCATACATTTGACTCTTACAATTAGCCCAATTGTAAATGATGTTCTACTATATAAATATTTCAATTATGTGTCAACACAAAGGACATGAGCACATTAGAGTTGCAATATTTCTCAAGAGCTTGGAAGAAAATTTACCAAAATTTAAACTATAAAATCAATAAACCACAATATGGAGAGAGATGTCTAATTTTAGCTGAAATATTGTCTTGGGCTGCTCTGATTGAGTACATTAATTTACCCAAAGAAAGCAACAGTGAGTCCTATACCCATTGTCACAAAGAGTGATATCTGGGGACTATTCTAACCTGAAGCCAAAAAGTATTCAGGACTAATCCTCCTTAATGTAAATCTTTCAGCTATCTCCCCTGTTGGCATGCTTACATGAAGTAAATATACTAGCTAGGAATTAGATTTCTTCTTATGAATAAATAAATTGGCAATATCATTAATATTTCCATTTCCATGATCTTTCTTAATGTTAGCGAGGTCCTTAAGGACAAATCCATTCTTGATCCTATTAGATAGCAAGCAGTCCTTGTACAACAATAATCACCCACAGCAGTGCTATCTCCTGGAGCTGTTTGATCCTCTTGGAGATAGCCAACCTGTCTTCCCCAGTGACAGATGGCCCATAGAAACTGCTGTTTCATTCTAATTTTTAAGTTCTTCAATGGATAATATTATATTGTATATAGAGCATTGGACTGTGAGCCAAGTGACTCAATAAGTAACAGCAATCAACACCACATTACACAAACCACAAGTAAGGATGCATCCTGGACTCCTCCTTCTCCCCATCCTGTCTGTATCTCAAATGGTCACCAGATCCTGTATACATCTTGGATCTACCAACCTCTCCATTGTCACTACTTCTTAGTTCAGCCATTGCCACGTCTCTCCTCAACTACTGAAATAGACTCAGAACTGGTAATTATCTTTGTTTCCAAACCATCTTCCACAGCATTGCTCAAGCAGTTTCTCAGAACACCAATCTGATTATTTTCTCTTAAAACTCACTAATATCCTCCTTTTTCTCTATGGATAAACACTAGTCTCCTTGGTGAGGTATAAAATGCTTCCCATAGTATGGTTATTTATCTTTTTTCCCACCCACCATGAGTTTCAGTGATATTAGTCCTTCTGAAGTCCCCAGAACATGCCGCAGGGTCATGTCTCTATGCTGTTTCTTGTTTCCTTCCAATCCTGGCTGCCCTGTCTCTCACTCAAAGCCATCTCCCATCAGTTTGTTAGTGAGGAGACCAGTAGGCAACTCATGATGAGGTGATTACATGCACCATCACATTGGCCTAATTTTTTTTTCTAGTGCAGCCCTCCAGTGAAAGACAGTGAGAAGCTCTTATTTCCCTCCAAAATACTGCATGTATTCCTTTACTACTGTCCTAGAACTTTTAGAGACCTCATAGTCAAGGTATATAAATATATATCTATATATAATTATCCTATATAATAAAGAGGTAATATGTAAATTAACCCTCATGCCCTCACAAGATGGCTGCCTATGACTAGGCCGGCAGGGGGTTTAGTAACGGAAGACCAAACGATTGAACAAGCAGGCTGTGTGGGGCGACCAGGCCAGCAAGGGGGTTAGTGAGGGACAACCAAACGACTGAACAGCAGGCTGCGTGGGCCAACCAGATTGGCAGGGGGGTTAGTGAGGGACAACCAAATGACTGAACAGCAGGCTGTGTGGAGCAACCAGGTCAGCAGGGGGGTTAGTGAGGGATGACCAAATGACTGAACAGCAGGCTGTGTGGAGCAACCAGGTCGGCAGGGGGGTTAGTGAGGGATGACCAAATGACTGAACAGCAGGCTGTGTGGAGCAACCAGGTCGGCAGGGGGGCCGTGAGGGGAGACCAAGTCACAGGAAGTCAGTTGGGGGCGACCAGGCTGGCAGGGGGGCAGTTGGGGACAACCAGGCAGGCAGGGGGGGCAATAAGAGGCCACCAGGCACGGCAGGGGGGGGACAGTAAGGGGAGACTAGGCTGGTGGGGGGGGGGAGGAGTTGGGGGCTACCAGGTCAGTGGGGGGGGCAGTTAGGGGCAATCAGGCAGGCAGGCAGGTGAGCGATTAGGAGCCAGTGGTCCAGGATTGTGAGAGGGATGTCTGACTGCCTGTTTAGGCCCGATCCCGGACATACCCCGAGGGGTCCCAGATTGGAGAGGGTGCAGGCTGGGCTGCACAGGCCCTCTAGTATATATATTTTTTCTTCTTAGAGCTGTCAATTTTAGTTTGACTCTAAATTTGAGGCTGATTATATTTTATTTCTCTCCTCCAGATGAGTGAGTGTCTTATCCATAAGTAGTTGGATACAGAATATAGTATCAATGCAGGGATAGTTGGAGAGGAATTGCTGTTGTTGTCACCAAAGTAGTTTCCTTGTGTTCATTCCAAAAGAAAATGTCTTCTAGGAATAGGTGTTTTACTGATTGGCTATTGCTTTCATTTTTCAACAATTTTTTTTCTTTCTTATGTGTAGTTTCATCTGATCTGTGAAACAAGGGACCATTCCTCATTTTTACACAGAGGCTTGGGTATAGCAGGCTTTTAGTAAACATTTGTTGAATAAAAACCCTAGTGTCTTTTGCCCAGTGACAAGGTATAAGGTCTTGTGCATTTCACTTATCTGCTATGAGAATGGATTCTTTATGTGAAAAAATTAGATCAAATGAGATCAGTGAATTTTGAATAGGAGTTCTGGAAACCGTGGATGCCTCAGAGGTATCTGTGGATGATGATGGCAAAGCCAATGAACAGAGGTTGGGCTTCTCACATAGATTTCAGCCAAATCAACTCTGTTTTTCTCTTTTATTCATTAATTAGTTGCATGCTATTCAAAACATAGATATATTTTAAAAATCTTACACTGATGATCATTGTAAACTATTGGAACACAAGATTTTATCATTTCCTCTCACCTCTAAAATGTTCTATTTCAATGGCTGGTTTTCATTTGAGTAAGTAATCGAGTTGAAATTGCTTTTTTGTTAATATTAGAATAAGGTTTATTAATTTGGGGTTTCTGTACATTTGCCTGGAGAAAAATTGTATTCTATTTTTACTAAATTCCAATTGAAATTCAGTATATCTTGTGCTGTCATTGTCACCAATAGAAATTACAGATATTTTTATGACACTGAATTTGTGGAAATTATCCCAAATTAGCATTTATGGTCATCAATCACTACAGTGAAATTACAGTATTATTTAGTCCCACCTGGATCTTGATATTTACTCCTGTGATAAAGTACCATATATATTTCTTTCCTGGAAATTTATTTGATAAATATATTTTAATATGGTTAATCTTTTTCATAATCCTCTTAAAAATTGTATGTTAAAAATAGTCATAAAAATATAGAGAAAGGATTTAGAGAGCATTATGCTAAGAGAAATAGGCCAGTTAGAGAAAGATAGTATCACATGATCTCACTCATTTGTGGAATCTAATGAACAAAATAAACTGATGAACAAAAATAGATCCAGAGACATGGAAGCAACAAACAGTGTTGAACCTCAGTGGGAAAGCAGGGGAGGGTTTGTGGGTGGAGAGAGATCAACCAATGAACTTATGTGCATATATACATAACCCATGGATACAGACAATATGGTGGTGAAGGCCTGGGATGGGGAGGTGGAAGTGGGCTGGACAAGGTCAATGGGGTAAAAGAGGGGACATATGTAACACTTTCAGCAATAAAGAAAAAAATTAAAAGTTAAAACAAAAATGAAATTTAAGGAAAAACATGTTCTGGAATATGTATATGGATAATTTGAATAAAATAAAAAGGATACTAGCAAAAATATAGAGAGAGAAAGGGTGCAGATGGCACACTGAAATGCTAAAAATTTCCTGATTTAGATGGTGACACAGCTAATAATTATTGTTTTGGGATAAGCAGCTATAAGAGCACAGATACTTTCTACATCTGTCAGTGATAGACCTCAGCAGCTGTACCTATTTGAAATGATTAGCCTCTTTCACCCAGTGTCATAAGTTCAGGTTCTGCGTATCACTGTACTCAAGAAAGTCATAACTATATCACCTCCTTGAACAGGAAACTGTGTTTTAATATTCTTTTCTTTTGTTCATCAGCTTATTTTGCTTGTGGTAGCCCTACATGAATTCACCCTTTTTTAGATGCTTTACTGAATATGTTTTTTTCTCCTCCCAGGATCCGTTGACATGCTTCTTTGAATACAATAATTTTCCTTGGTGATGCACTGTTCTCCCACCATGGGCACCTGTGGATTGAGCAGGGTCAAACTCTACCTAAGTCTGTGATGCTGGGCACCAACTGGGGTCAGTTTCAATGGATGGGCATGGGGCACATTCTGGAATTTTAATAGGAAAAGAGTCACGTTTCTTACTCTGGCTTCCAAGAGAGAAAGGTGCATACCCAGTGCTTGACAACTACCTTCCAAAGGAAGAAAAGAAACTGCCTGAGAATGAAGCTGACACAGAAGAAAGTGCTCAGAGACAGGAGGGGGAAAACCCTCAGGCCCAAAAGACAAGGTTTAAAACATGCCTGAAGTCCATTCTACACCTGGACTCTTCAGCTATGGAGCCTGTTGGAGGAGGTCAAGAAGAGGACGTGACTGCCTGTTGACCCTCAAGCTGGACTCAGCAATTGGAGGCTCCTCACCCCCTTCCCTGTCCTTGGAGTGTTCATTCTGTTCACAGTTCCCACAGTGGAAGCTGTTTTAAGGACACAACCATGAAAGAATAATGTATTGTTGAGCCCATGTGGGCTGAATATGTGACTGAACCCAGTAAGGCTTCTATATAAACTTTGAAGAATCTGGCAGATGGGTGCAGAGATCTACTAATCTTTCCATCACCTAAGACAACCCACATCACAGGTCAGTTTCCTTGCATAGTAACCCTGTCACCTACCAGTCTGGAGTGGCCTGCTTCTTTTGGGTCTCTCCTTGCCCCCATGTATGGGAGCCACCAAAGCCCTCTCTAGCTTAAGGCATTTTTAGTTGGCTTCTATATAAAAGAACAATTATCTTGGTAAAATGATAATACAAGCTTAGTGACTCGGTACCTTTACAAAGGAAACATTTGATTAATTTTATGACAGTATAATTATTGTATTAAATAATGATTAAATCCGTGGGTGAAATATAACTGGCATTTGTTGATCTCTGTGGTATACAGTAAATCTGATCTATATACTTAATATTTATAGCACCATGAATACAATTAGCCCATTATTACAGAGGAATAAATATATATAACTTCCTACATTTATAGAGGAAAAGCAGTGTTACTATTTTGTTTTTTTTGACTCCAGAGACTTGTTTTTTCATTATGCATTCTTAAAACAAAATATAGCTTCTTCTCTCTTAGTATAAAATAAACATGGACAATTGCAATCAACAACTCTCTCATTTTATAACTGTGTACACACAAATGCTTCTTTCCTATATCAATAGTTGATTATCTAAACCTATCTTTTTCTAATTCAAAGTGACATTTATATTTCTAAGCATCCATTACAGAAAGGTCTTGGGGTGTGTGTGTGGGGGGAGGGTTAAAAGTGGAAGCCCCATGATGCCCCAAGGGAGATGATGTGTTCTGGGTTCCTGTGAGGAAGAACACAAAGTACAATGAGCCTGACAGACATGGCTCAGTGATTGAGTGTCAACCTATGAACCAAGAGGTCATGGTTTGATTCCCAATCAGAGCACATGGCCAGGTTTTGGGCTTGATTCTCAGTATGGGGCTTGCAGGAGGCGGCCAATCAATGATTCTCTCTCATTATTGATGTTTCTAGCTCTCTCTCTCCCTCTCCCTTCCTCTCTGAAATCAATTTTTTAAAAATACAATGAGGTAAATAATGCTTTCTAGTCCAGACCTTGCATTTTTGCTATAACAAAATATTACAAACTAGGAGGCTTATAAAACAATGGAAATTTATTTCTCACGGTTCTGGAAACTGAAGTCCAATGTCAAGGCACCTCCGTAGTCACATTCTCATGAGGGTGTTCTTCCTGGTTCATAGCTGGCACTTCTTGCTATGTCCCCACAAGGTGGAAGGAACAAGGGATCTCTCTTGAGCCTCCTTCTTAAGGCAATAATTCAATTCACGGGGGTTTCGCACTCACAAGCATCTGCAACCTCTCTGCCTCCTCACCCCTCCTCACCTTTGGGGTTTAGGATTTCAACATATGAAATTTAGGGGGGGCACGTATTTATTTAGACAATAGCAATGCCTCCCATTGATGCCAGGAGGAAAATAGTTGTCAAGTGATGAGCACATGTGGAGGAATAGCACATAGAATAGCACATATCTATTTCCATTTCCATTGAAGGAGGATTTCTGCACTGTGGTGAGAAGTCGTTTCTTACTCTGTCACTGCATTGGAGGCTTTGAGGAACTGTAGCTGAAGCACACTGAACCTTTAAGCATACGGGGGTTGTGGCACATGGAGAGAGCATTTCCTATTTGGGAGGATGAAGTACACCAGTTTGATACTAGTGGATCTTGAATTCCCCAGGCATTTTTTCTGAGCTGCTTTGAAGCCTTTTTTCCTTTTAATCTTCTCAAATAACATAAAATTGCCTTAATGAGACTAATTAAGCAAGTGGAAACTGAGCATGCTCAAGTGTTTAGGAAAATGTTGGGTTATAGTTGGCAGTCTTTTACACAATTTCATATTCTAGTTGTAGGAAAAAAACACACACTTTCCATGAATGTGCAGAGTATGTATCATTTCTTAGTATCTGGCTTGTGGGCTTTCTTGGAAGAGTAATATCTGAGATCAGTACACTCAAAACAAAATAATTGAATTTGGACGTAATAAGGAAAGTTCACAGCTCAGAAAAGATCGGTGAGGAAGTGGTGACCTAGGTACATGACTTGTCTGAATCTGTAATGCTTTTAGGAAGCAAGAGCAGGGGCTGAGGGCTTATTCTGGACAGTTGTTGTTAAGAAGATGGTTGGAGAAGGTACATCTGCCTTTCTTCCAGGTGAACAGCCCAAGTCGTCCAGCATGCTAGTCTTCATTTTCCTGGGTAAGTGAATTATGCTCTGGTTTATCTGACTTCACAACACCAATTCTTTGGGCACCAAATGCTTTCCTATGTAATTTAACTATTGATTAAGCTAATAGGGGCTTATAATATAAAGTACAAATTATAAATTTTTATTGTAGCATGGTTTATGACTTTTGCAAAAATTTACACTTCCTTTTGCTCATTTATAATTACAGAAGATACATAATGTGAGAATTGCATTAATTACTCGGGTTGCTTCTGTTTTAGTGTATAGGATAATCCAGTTACTTTGAGTTATTTATTAGGACTTATGGAACTCACATATATACTAGAACCTTTTAGAAATAAAACCTTCCAGTATCTATTTACAAGTTATAAGATGACAAATTTCAAATTATTATCTATTTTTCTTTAAAATTAAATAAAAATGAAATTAATTTAAACCATACAGTTCTCCTACTTTTAAGGTGTCTATATTTAAAAGGTGGGAGTCATTTATAGTATAAAATAACACTGAAGCAAATGCTTAGTCTTTCAGTCAGTTTCTGGGGATGAGAGATAAAGTATGGCTATATCGCTCTTATATTGGCTAGTGTAGATCTATTGTAAGATGTTGGTGAGAAAAGAATTCTACTTAAAGTAGAATTCATGAACTCTATTTGACATATGTGTTATTGAAGAAGTTATGTTTATATCATTTAGTAGAATATATAAAATGAATTTAGAATAAAAGGGATATTTAAGATTATAGCTGAATAGTAATAGTCCACTCATTAAACCAAAGCCAGTATATTTTCCGCTTATTCTACACTAATAAATTTTGATAAATAAAGACATAATTGTGGGCAAGAAAACAGAAAAGTCTATTTCAAATTATGTTAAGCACAAAAAGATAGTTAAAATAAACCAAGTCAAAGAAATTAAGGCAAGAAGGGAAAGCATTTTTAACGTTTTTAGTTTTTCTTTGGTTTAAGTAATAGTTATTCAGTGTTCCAAAAATTTGCTTCTTGTATTTATTTCTAACAATAGTAATTTCTTATTTCTATCCTTTATTATAAAGATAATCTAGGAGAGTTTAACTTTTGTAGATCAGGTAGCCATATAACAAAACACAAAACATATTACAACCTCATTATGGCCCCAGTTGAGAAGGCAATGGTGGTCTCCTATTTTCAACTTTTACTCCTAGATAACCTTGACACTAGGTTGCATGAAGGAGAGAAATAATTTCTAATACTCACAGGGTTAAAATAGTACTATTTGATAGTTTTTGTTTGTTTGTTTGTTTTTAAATATACTTTTATTGATTTTCAGAGAGGAAGGGAAAGGAAGAGAGAGATAGAAACATCAATGATGAGAGAGAATCATTGATCGGCTGCCTCCTGCACACCCCCTACTTGGGGACAGAACCTGCAACCTGGGCATGTGCCCTTGACTGGAATCGAACCTGGGACCCTTGAGTCTGCAGGCCAATGCTCTATCCATTAAGCCAAACCGGCCAGGGCAATAGTTTTAACCAGTATTTACCACAGTTCATTCTTCAAAATGCTTGTTTAACATTATCTAAATAGGTCTTGTGATGTGGGAAAGTCCAAAGACATGTGGGACATAGTGAATTATTAAAAGAGTATTTAATATCCTCATGAGCCTTTTACATCTTTAAAGGGTAAATATAATCTTCAACATTCTTCATCATATTAATTTTAAAATATACCTTGTTTAGGTTGAATATACCTTGTTTTTCACTGAGCACTTCAAGAGAACCCTTGAAAACTGGGTTAAATACACAGTCACAAACAAATCCCAGTTAGAAATGAATAAGATTTTGGAAAGTTGAAGATATTTGGTGTTGTGTGGGCCAAATCATTGAGATGGCTTTTCTAGTTGATTAAAAAGCATGTAAAATAACCAATCAGTGAATTGTTCAACCTAAACATTTAAATATGAAAGAAAATGAAAGGGTTTATGGAAAGACCATAAATAGAATTCATTAATGATTATTGCATTGAGATACTGGTGAGGTTTCAATGATATATCCAGGAGGCCATCACCTATTATAAGTTGGTGGAGGGAGATAATTATAAGATATAATGACCAATGGAAAATAAAATTCCATTGTTTTGTAAATAGAATTTCTGACATAAAATCCCTACTTCAGGCTGTTCGGCAAACTGGATTTAAACAAGTAACCTTGGGCCAGAATCCAAGGAGCTCACTTTATCTTTCTCTCAGTTTGCAAACCTAGGGCTGGGGCTTGGCTAAATGAGGTTATCCATGAGCACATAAACAACAAACAAACAAACGAAACTGAAAACGGTTACGTTAATTTTTTCTCCAGTCATCAATTAAAAAAAATGTGACCAAATTACAGCCATGGCCCTAACCTTCAAACGTGGTGGCCCAGAAAGCAGCACATACGATCTCATCAGTTGTCTTGGATTCTCCTTATGAGAAGAGATTGGAAAAGATGTAAGATAAATATGTTAAGCCTATAATTTTATATTGTCACAGATGATTAATAATTAACATCACCCTTTTAAAAATTCAAGTGATTTGGCTCTGGTTAAGATATAGCTAAATGTCTCTTGATTCTAGTTAATATTCTATCTCTGTAATTCATCTGCAATTTTCATATTTTTCTATGGATTGATTAAGCAAGTTTCAGTTTGCATGCTTACAGAATCAATTTGAGTAATTTGTACAATATGCTAAATTAACATTGCTCCTTTCTTGATGTTTTTAGAAAACTTGCTGGAACCTTTACTCTTCTATTCAAAATAACTTTTAAATATCTGGAAAGTATTATTGTTATAGAATATTATAAGTTTTTTATATGTAACTCATCTATAAACAACTATTCAGGTTGATGTAAGTTAACACTCATTTATTAGATATCTATAATGCATCATTGTGTTTGATGAGGAGGATACAATTATGAATCACCTCTAATGCCAGTAAAGCCCTAAAATCCAATTGTGAAGACAAGCACAAAAATACACACTTTTATTACAGAGTAATAAATGCTTTAGATGAGGAATTCCCAAAATTGTAGTGAAACAAATGAAGGGTATTAAATTCAATTTGGATGTAGGAAAAGGGGGTATTGAATTAAGGGACAATTTCTATAAAATAGGCAATTATCACGTTGAGCCTTAAAGGACAAAAAAAAATTATTTCAGAAGAAAAAGAAAACGAGTGCCTACTAGTGACTTTACAGCAAATGCTCAGAGGTATAAGACGTTATGGAACATTTGGGAAACCATAAAGATGAAGAATATAAGTCATGCTATGAGGGACCATTCAAAGGATAAAGCAGAGAAATGACAGCACTAGAATATTGCATTAGGCAATTTAGGGCATGTAAAGAATCAATGGGGGGAAAAAGGAGACATATGTACTACTATTTGTAATACTGTAAACAATAAAATAAAATTTAAAAAAATAAATAAATATTTAAAAAATCTATCTGAATAGATGAAACTGGAGTCAGACTGATTAACTAATGAACTGGTGAAATATCCTAAATGATAGTCAATGAATTATACATGAATGGATATGGGAGAGTGAAGATCAGGATAGAAAAGGAATCTATGACAAATTCAAGGTTTCTAGTTGGGTGCCTATGTGAATGGTGGAATTGCTGATGAAGTAGGGTAGTCCATCAGGAAATGTAACTATGAGGTCAATATTAAAGATACTATAGTCTGGAGATGTGTTTGGAACATTAGGTCGGATTAACAGCATCTATAACTGGAATTCTAGAAAATGATGGGATTTAATTGTACATTTGAGAATCCCGTCTGGAGATGTTAGTTAAAATGATGAGAGTACATGGAGTTATCCACAGAGAATGTATAAAATGAGAATGGAAAACCTGTGAGGAAAGAACATAAACTAAAACTATATGTTAACAGAAGAGTAAGAGGATCCTGGGAAGAATTCTGAGTGATCCGAAAATATCAAATGAGTAAGTATCAAGAGAACTAGAAGAGAAGGAAGGGAGAGTTTGAAGAACAAAATGACAACAAAATGCCCAATGATAAAAGTAGGCAAGGTAAAGTCTTAAAACTATTAAAATTTGATGTTATAAAAATGATTAGGACATGTTAAATACCAGTGTCAATAGAGTAATAGTCATAACAATAAATTATAAGTTGAGAAATAAATAGGCAGTAAGAAAGAGAGAGAGAGCAAATGCAGATTATTCATTGAAGAATCTTATGTAGGAGAAATATAGACCTAAAGCTAGAGGGGAGGTAAAGATCCATTCCAATCTTGAATGATCTCATCACATTTCCACAATTATGCTCTTTATCATTAATGACGTAGATTTGAGGTAAATTACTGTCATACTGTAATATCTCAAACTTGTTTTGTTTTGTCCTGTGATTGTTGTTATTCAAGCCATGGGGCTGTGCTCAGAAAATGAATCCACTTCCCAAACCACTGACTGCACATATTTGAGAGACCAATGCCTAAGTGATGTGAATGGATGCAAACATGCCTGGAGAATAATGGAAGATGCCTGCAGTGTTTCAGGTAAAACAAATTGTTTGAAATACATTCAAATGATTTTCTTGTACTGACATAAGACTGGGATTTGATATTTTCTTTCACTATCTGATGAACTAAGTTAGTCTTGCTCTAAATACTTTACTCAAATGTGGTATTCAAGTGATTCACCTGCAATTGCTTATTAGTGAATTATAACTATAAAATTATATTCTTAAATTACTCAAGGGTTCTAAATGTATTGACACCATGGGCAGCATTATGCAGTATTTCAGCCTATCTTTTTTTTTTTTACTTATCTCATTATGTATAATGTCACAATTATATGAATGCTTCTCAGAAGCGTAACAACTAATTTTCAAATCAAATTTCTTCTGCTTTATATGTTAATATATCAATGACAAAATAGGGAAATAATAATATTGGTAATAATCAAAGGCATTATTATTTATTTGTAAGTGTATAACATGCATTCTATAGTCTCACAACATATACACTATTTTGCATTCCAACTGTATCAAGAGCGTGCTAAAATGTATTATTTATAACTTGTTCTACATTCCAAATATCTGAGGACAGGCCCAAAGGGTAGAGCATGTAAAGATTAGAGGATCACTGTTACTTATTTAAAACAAAAACAAAAAACCACGTTTTAAATATATCAAGTACTGAATAAATATTGAGTGAGAGCATTATAGGAAGACTCAATTTTTAGATAATCTGGTTATATAGTAGGACATTGCCCTAATAGTATTATGACAAAACTTTTCAAAATATCATATTCTAACATAATGATAATTGTATCATCCTGTATAGCGAATATGTAATACAATAAAACCTGTTCAGCTTTCTGGAATATTCAATAAAAGAAATCTGAAAGGGAAAATAAAAATATATCCTCCCTGACTCACTTTATTTCTCCATCTATTTCAGAAAGAGTAAATTCTGTAAAGCTCATAACTCCTGCCTATTGGCATCTACTTCTTCTACCTCCCAAAAGATGTCAGGTGGAGTGTGTTGGGTTAAGAGGCAGCGACCTGTAGCTCTGACAAAGTCAAAGTGTTCCATCCCCACCAGCAGAGCTGCAGGAATTACATGGCATGCAGCAGAAGGGAGAGAGATTTCCTTCTCTTCCTTGCACTTGAAGGGAGGTCATGGGCTATTCATACTCCAAAGAAAGATATAGCTCTCTAATCCAAACATTCTTATTACTATTTAGGAAAAGATTTTCAAAGGCATAATTTGCTCAAAGTGACACAATATTTTTAAGTGAGAATAGAGGATGATGACAAAAAACCATCTGTTATTTGTTTTGATGATGAAGCTCCTTGTTACATTTTATATGGCAATTTAAAATATCACATTCAGTGTGGTACGTATTTCAGTGTACAAATAGCAGCAAATTGCAATGTTTGCATAATTATCCCATGCATGAAGCTGAAATAGAAATATTCTCAAATCCACAAATGAAATGATATCAAGATGTTAATTCAGAAAGATGAAAAAAAGAGAAAATGGTTGGGTATATGAATATGGCTTTTTAAATTAAAGCAGAAAATGAATTATTGGTCATTATGAAGGACTCATTATTTAATGATATTTATTGAGTGCTTTCTAAGTGTCAGGACCACTTCATTTCCCATGATAACTTTAGAGCCACCTACACATTTCTTGTTATAATCTTAGAATGATGTAAAATAAAATTGCAGATTAATACTAATTAACTCCTGAAATAGCTAAACTGACAAAAGAGCATTCTGGTCACCTCATACAAGGGCAGTTGTGATTATTATTGGAGCAAAAATTGGCATTCTAAGTGGAGAAAAGCTATTTAAAAATGTGGAAAATTTTAAGCTATTTAAAAATGTGGAAAATTTTAATTTACAAAAACAGTAATATATATATTTTTTGCTTAAAAAGTAACTTATGAACATTATGTAGCAAACTCAGAAAATCTTAATATAATAATGAATTATTCAGCCCTGGACAGGTGGCTCAGTTTGTTGGAGCATTGTTCCACGCACCAAAGGATTTCAGGTTGGATTCCTGGTTAGAGCACATATCTGGGTTATGGGTTTGATCCCCGGTCAAGGTATATATGGAAAGCAACTTGTCAATGTCTCTCTCTCTTTCTCTTCCTCTCTAAAATCAATAAAACATATCCATGGGTGAGAACTATCTACATATATAATAGAGAATATGCTAATTAACCAGGATGCTGTAATGGGTCGACTGGGTAGGAGGAGGTTGCACGGGCAGCATCGGGGGTGGGGCAGCAGGGGCCTCTGCTCACCTGCTCTGGGGGAGGGCCTGATTAGCAGCGGCCCCAGCTGCTTCAAGGGCTGGAGAGGGAGGCAGGGCTGGACCAGAGGGTGGGCGGCTCTGTGCAATTTCGAATCGTGCACTGGGCTCCTAGTATAAAATAATAATAACAATAATAATAAATTATTCAGATTAATGTTAAAAGCACTTTGGATAAAATTATATTCAAAATAATATCTGGAGTGCTATATGTTTGTGAAATCCAGGTGACCCCTGCAGGATGAAGAATTCATTGAGCTGTAACCTGGGCATCCAATCCTTAGTGGAAACCAGTTTACAATTTAAAGATTGTCTCTGTACTGATGACTTCTATTGCACTGTTAACAAACTGCTTGGAAAAAAATGCATCAATGAATCAGGTAATATATTGTTATATGGAATATCTAAAGTCATGAAAAAGAAAAGTACAATTTTAAAATCAATTGTATATAATACATTTTATGAACTTTTAAATAATTGTCTTCAAGCAACTTAAGAGTCTATGAGTTGTACATCTCAATATCTACATAACATATTTCTGTAATTACACTAAAGTCCTCACCCCTTCTTTCACAAGCAACCTTCTCCCACCCTATAAACAATAGGCTTTCTTCTCCTCTATCTTGAATGGTCCCACTGTCCAACTCCTCCAATCATGCATGGTGACCTCACTCAACACTTTTCTTATCTATAATTTGCTTTTTCCAGAATTTCATATGAAGGGAATTATATAACATGCAACCTTTTCAGCCCGATTTCTTCTACTTAACATGATGCATTTGAGATTCATCATTATTTCATGTATAAGTTTGTTCCCTTTTTTGAGGAGTAGTATTCCAGTCTATGTTAGACCACAGATTGGTTCACCATTAAGAGTCACTTGCATTTTTAGGGATATAAATAAAGCTGCTATACATATTCACAGATAAGATTTGTACAAATGTAAGTTTTTATTTCTCTTGGGTAAGAAATTATTGGGTCATATGATAAAGTTTATGTTTAACTTTTATAAAAAGTTTCCAAACAACATTTCAAATTTGGTTTAACCATCAATATATAAAGTTCTAGTTGCTCCACATTCTCAGATCATTTCACATTTTCCCATCTCAATACATATTTAGTGGTCCCACACTATGGATTTGATTTGCATTTAAAAAATAATGACATTGAGCATATTTTCAAGTGCTTATATGCCTCTCTATATATAATTTGTAAGTATCTCTTCAAAATTTTGCCCATTAAAATTTATTATGCTTAAAGTATATCTATATATATAAAAGCCCAATGACCGTTATGGCAGAAAAACCAGAACAACTGGTCACTATGATGTGCACTGACCACCAGGGAGCAGACACTCAATGCAGGAGCTGCCCCCTGGTGGTCAGTGCACTCCCACAGCAGGAGCACCACTCAGCCAGAAGCCGGGCTCATGGCTGGCAAGTGCAGCAGTGGTGGCGGGACCCTCTTCTGCCTCTGCGGCAGCGCTAAGGAGTGGCGAGCCAAGTGGTAAGAAGTGAGCAGGTGGTCTGTTAGGAGCAAGCAGGTGAGCAGTTAGGAGTGAGGGGTTCCAGACTGCAAGAGGGATGTCAGCCTGCAGGTGGACATCCCCCGAGGGCTCCTGGACTGCAAGAGGGTGCAGGCTGGACTGAGGGAGCCCCCTCCACCAGTGCAAGAATTTTGTGCACTGAGCCTCTAATATATATATTTCCCCCCCTAAACAGATATGTAGTATATCTATGGAATTAAATTTTCAAGAGAAAGTAGAGGAATTATTTTAAAAAAAACTCTCTAAAAAGGCTTAAGGGGGAAATAATGAAAAAGTTTGAGAAACACTTTAGTATAGGTACCAATTATTGTCAAAATATAATGAAAAGACAAAAGTATATGAGGAGGACAAATATTTTAAAAATCCCCATTATTTGGTTACAGAAACTAGTGTTTCATATCTCAATTTTTAACAGTTCAAGATTATTTGTCATAGCACTGTGGAAATAACTTTAATTATTTTTCAAAGACTGTAGATAATGAAATATTTATTAAGGATATGTCTATATTCCTGTTAGAAAACATTAAAATGTCATAGGCTAATTAATTTTTTTTCAATTTTACTTTATACATAGAAGAATCAGCACTACCCTCAGATTTGGCATCACAATTAAATATCACAAAATGGTTCCATCAGAAAGATACATTGTTAATGGTTGAAAAAATGAGTGACTGTGCCATAGCAGCAAAAATCTGCCAGGAATCTGAGCATTGCACTTTTTTGTATGAGAATTTTAAGAAAATCTGTGGGAGGGAATCAGAACAATGTAAGACCCTTGATGGAAGCCACCTGTGTGCAGCATTAACAGAAAGCCTGAAAGAAACAATCTTATGGACTTGTCAATGTAATGACCCTTCAAGAGTAGAGTGCATTGAAATTTGGAAGAGTTTGTTTGAAGACAAATGTATGCAGGATGCTCAAATTAATCAAGTTCCAGCCTCCAGTGAAGACGATGAAGATGGATTCAGCCAGGCCACTGTTTCCGGTTGGTATTCAAAAGAATTTAGAAACATTAAGTAAAATCACAAATATGAGTGAGCTAAAGAATATTTAATTTCTGATTCCAGCTCTGTCATTTCTGCCTGTGTTTCTCCTAGGAAATTATTCTAAGATGGGATACAACAGCAAACAAAACAAAAATCCCTAGAATCAGACTCTGATACAGAGGTTTGCACACAGATAATGGGCTTCGAGCCCAGTAACAAAAGCAATAATGAAGAGAGGAAAACAGGATTAGGTAGAGGAAGAAGTTGAAATGCAACACAATGGCCATAGACAATTTAGTTGATTCCACAAGAAACATGGGTCTGGAATAGCTTTTCAGAGATATCATACCCATTGAGGCAAGGGAGCCTCCTTATCCCTGATCCTTGAACCCATCAAATGGACTAGTCCTGAGATATGAGCTGTAATCTGAGTAAGTTGTAACCTTGGGTGTGGCAGCTTTCTTTAGACCAGGGCAATGTCAGGAAAAGGACTATTGTGACCCAGCACCCAAAATACTCCCAGCAGCTGGGGAAACTTGTACCTGGATCATCAAAGAGGAGATCTAAGTAGTGATCCACACCATCCGGTATGGGAACAAAGAGGAAATTAACAAGATAAATGACTTTAATATATATATATACACACATTTTATTTATTTATTTTTTGTTTTCAGAGAGGAAGGGAGAGGGAGAGAGATAGAAACATCAATGATGAGAGAGAATCATCAATTAGCTGCTTCCTGCATGCCCCACACTGGGGATTGAGCCTGCAACCTGGCATGTGCTCTGACCCCAGGAATTGAACCATGACCTCCTGGTTCATAGGTTGATGCTCAACCACTGAGCCACGCCAGCCAGGCTTGAGATATATATTTCAAACACTATAAGTGTTAAAGAGAAAACTAATACAGGTAGAAGAAATAAACTGGTCTGAGTAAGTGGTTTGTATTTTTTATAGAATGGCCAGAAAGTTGTTGTGAAAAAAAAGCAAATGTTTGAGTAAAGATTGGAAGTGGCAAGGGACTGAGTCCTGTGGATATCTTGGGAAAGGGCATTTAAGGCAGAAGAAAGAGCTAGTTAAAGGTCCTGAGCTGGAAATATTGTAACAGTGGGAAATTGTAACCCACCCCACCATTCTTTTGACATTGTTTCTGTAAATGCTGACTCTGTCAAATATGTAGCTTATATGTTTGTATAAAAAAGTCCTAGGAACTTACTTCAGAATCTATAGACCCTGACCTTTAGTCATCCTAGTTCCAGGAGATTTGCTGACCTTTAACCATAGAACCAAAATGACAAAGACCAGGATGATGCACACCAGACCATCACTTGAAAGGTTTTGAGGTACTTATCAGAATGGACTGTGATGGCCTTTACATGGAGAACTTTTTGTTTATTTCTTTGTTCTGCTTTGCCTCTCCCTCCTTATAAAAACCTTGCCTACAATGAGATGTTGAGATGGGCTTTGGACAAGAGTTCCTCATCTTCTTGAGATGCAAGTACTTGAATAAATCTCTTTCCTTTTTAACCAACATCTGTCTTCACAAATTTGGCTTTTGTGGTGTCAGGAAGTTGAACCTTGGTTTCATTATGCCTGGAGATTTGAAGAAAAGCAAAGAGAACATGAGCTAGAGCTGAGAGAACAAGCGCAAAAGGTGTAGGAGATGAGATCTGATATAAAAACAGGGGACAAGATCATGAAGGGCATTTTAGGTCATTTCAAAATGGTTGGCTCTACTCTAAGTGATATAGAAAACCACTGAAGGATTTTGATCAAGGGAGTGACAGGGTCTGATTTATATCCTTAGCAGAATAATCCTCTTTATTTTATTTTATTTTTTATGTTGACAACTCACTGAAGAGAAGGAAAGGCCCAAGTGGGAAGACCATGTAAGAGCTTTTATAATGATGCAGGGAAAAAAAGATGATGGATTCATGTAGGAACTTGTCAGATTCTGAATATGTTTTGATAGTAGTGAGTCATGTGGGAATGCAAGGGGGAAAAACGGATTAAAGTTGACCCCAAAGTTTTTGTGCTGAGTAATTAGAAGGACGTGGTCACCATTAATTTTTTAACTACAGGAAAAAGAGTCTTCGGTGGGGAGCAGAGGAAAGGTGAGAAGTGAGTTTTGGATGTGTTAAGTGTGAAATGTTTATTAGGTATTCAAGTGAAGATATGAATAGGCAGTTTTATATATAGAATTGATATCTAAATTCTATGCATGATATAAGAAGTGAGATCTATTCAGTACATATGAATTGGAGGGTCATTTACTTACAGATAATAAGACCATAGGACTAGATGAGGTCAATCGAAAAAATGCTTGGTGTCTTAAACCAGAGTGAGAAGATATCTAATTCTGGATATATTTTACTGTTAGTGGATCAATAAGAAAAAACTGTGTGTATTTTTTATATATATGATCTTGTAACTGATTTAACCTAGCTGTTTCATGATTCTATTTATTTCCATGTAGCCCACATTTTCCTATTTCATATTGACCTTCAGCTCCTCTGCAGTAATTAAGCTAGAGTTTAAAATGTCCTCTGGGGAAAAATGTGTATGTATCATATGAAATTAGAATTTAATGTACTGATAATTTACATAATATATTCCTCATAGCATATAAAATTGTATACATCCAAGATAGATTTATTTCCCCATGCTAAAATAACTGTTCTGCTGTATTTGTAATAATTATACATATAGTGAATATGTTACTCTGCTAGGGTTGCCATAACAAAATACCATCGGCTGGTGGCTTAAACAACAAAAATTTATTTTCTCAAAGTTCTGAAGGCTGAAAGTTTCTGATCAAGGTCCATCAGGGTTGGTTTCTGGTGAGAGCTTTCTTGCCGACTTATAAACTTCCTGGTTTCTTGTTATGTCCTAATATGAAATCGCATGTTGTGTGTGCATGGATGGGGAAAAGGGAATTTTACTTAATTACTTCCTTAGCGATATCATCTCCAAAGGCAGCCACACTAGGTGTTAGGACTTCAACACATGACATTTGGAGGGCCACAGACATTCAGTCCATAACAGTCAGTAAATTCAATATTTACTTATGTTTCAATGATAGTTTCCTGAGTATGTTTTAGTCAGTGGCAATAAATTCCAAAGCAGATGTATTAATCTATAATAGAAGGATTTGTCTAGGCTTTTGTGTCTTTACAAAAGCTCTATGACTCTCTGAGGTTTGCTTTTCGGGATTTATTCAATATGGGATGCTAGCAGAGAAGAAGAAACATTCCAGGCTTCCTCGGAGACACAGGAGAGTGGAGTCTAGAAGAGATTAAGTCTCAGCTCAGTGGTCCTCAAGCTTCAACTTAATCAGTGGAAAAATGAAAAACTGTGTAGTGAGAACAGACAGAGTAAAACAAGGAATCTGGAAAGGCTGTGACACATGGGGGTAAAAATTTTCTCGTGACTATACCATCATGTATATGCAATAGATGGGCAGGCAGAAAGTTTGGACAGACAACTCAAGTAGGGACAAAACAGCATCATGAAATGACATTTATGCCATAACAGAAGTCAATATATCAGCAACCAATGGGAAAATTGAACTTTTATTTTATATAAAAATCAAATCATACTATTTCCCTGTCACTTTGTTTTTTTGTCATTTTGTGTTTATATGTCTGTGTTTCCTCCCAGGCTGGGGAGGCCTGGGACAGGGACTGCAGAAGTGTGTCTTTGATGTGGCACCTGATACATCGTAGGAACCCAACCAATGCTTCTTGAAGATTTTAGAATTAAAGGCTACTCAGTTTATTTCCATCAATAAGATCCTCCGATTCTATAATTTTAATTCCTAAGAACTCTATGAAACTAAAATAATGAGAGGTGGAAATAGTCTTCAAATTGCATTTCAATCTAATTAAGACCCTACTGGGAAGAAGTTTTGTTTTTTTTTTTTGTTCAGACAATATTCCCTCTGTTTTTTCTCCCCAGACAGATTCTTTGTTTACTTCAGTGCACATGGCCTAGTCGTTAGCATTTGTTTAAACCTTCAAGTAACTGAATCCTCACAGCAGAGCTGTTTAACTCACTTGAATTATATTTCTGGGGTTTATTTTTCTTCATCTGTTCCTCACTAATTTTGAGTATTAAGGGTTAAGCAAGTGTTACATGAGCTTGCATGTATTTTTGTTTAATTACTCATAAATGTAGCCCACATCTTCCTATTAAATTTAGAAAATTGTTCACGAATAAAAGTCTTTGTTTTCCTTCTAGATAACATGAAAGAGGGTAATAAATTCGAGTAGAATCTAACCACTCTTTTCTATCATGGTAATGTTTATAATTTGTAATTTTGATTAGCATTCTAAAATCAGGACAATATAATTTAAAAAGTAGTTACAAGGCTCCTTAAAGATATTTCAATACAAAATAAATGGTGCTGCTCTTTGATAGTTTAAATATTACAAAATTCTCAAAATCATTGCATTTCTTACACTAATGTATCAAAGCAACTGCTTTGCCTATTTATCACCTATTTCCGGTTATGCTGAGGAATATTTTACAATTAAAACCAAAGACTAGATCTTGGTTACATTTTATGGATATTTTTATCACCTACATTAAATTGTTTTAGGCCAACCATTTATGTGTATGTTCGTTTGTGTTTGGAGCGAGAGTTTACATGTTCCTGTGTTTTCTAGAATGTGAGCATCTTTATATGTTGGGATAACTACGTGGAGCCTTAGTCAAGATTTCCCTCCAGAATAAAAAGTGTGACAGAATAAGAATCATTTTCACTTGAGCCAATGAATTCATCATAAGCTATACAGCTCAAATGAAATTTCTGATTTATTGTTTACATTCGAGAAACTTGGACTCAAGGGTTTTTCCTTCAGCTCAGTCTTGGCCCTACACACTCCCCATCTCTTCTGGATCACAATACGTATCCAGTGGAGATGAAAGATGATTCAAACAGTCCACTACTCAGGTCTCAGTAAATTCAGATGACCTCTATAAAGAAATGAAATGTTTGCTCAAAGTAGAACATTGGTACAAAGTTGTATTTTGCTCCTAGACGTCTCACAGTGTTTTGCAGATTCTGTAAAGACAGCGGTCAAGGGCATGTGCCTGGGTTGCGGGCACATCCCCGGTAGGAGATGTGCAGGAGGCGGCTGATCAATGTTTCTCTCTCATCGATGTTTCTGACTCTCTATCTCTCTCCCTTCCTCTCTGTGGGAAAATAAAATATATTAAAAAAAAAAACAACAACAAAAAAACTTACATTCAAAGTAGAACATTGGTACAAAGTTGTATTTTGCTCCTAGACGTCTCACAGTGTTTTGCAGATTCTGTAAAGACAGCTTGATGTTTACATTTTCGCGACCTGACTTGGGTATGTCATTGCTTTCAGGAACGAAAGGGATCCGGTCCTGTTTGGAAGTGGCAGAGATGTGTGTAGGGGATGCGGTCTGTAATGCACAGTTGGCCCTGTACCTTAAAGCTTGCTCAGCAAATGGAAATCTGTGTGATGTGAAACACTGCCAAGCAGCCATACGGTTCTTCTATCAAAATATGCCTTTTAATATTGCCCAGATGTTGGCTTTCTGTGACTGTGCTCCATCTGATATACCTTGTCAGCAGTCCAAAGAAGCTCTTCACAGCAAGCCATGTGCAGTGAACATAGTTCCACCCCCTACTTGCCTCAATGTAATTCGCAGCTGCCGAAATGATGAATTATGCAGGTGAGTAAAAACACGCATACCTTACTTTCTTATTTCGGCACCTTATTTGTTACAGTCCAGTCCTAACACTTGATCTCATTACATTAGCTAGAGTTCCCACCATTACCCAACATGATGTAAACAAAGCCAGACAATTCATATTTCTGAATCTGTAGTACATGTGTAGTATCCTCTTTGAAATTCAAATGTGGAACATGTTTGGAATAAAAAAAATCAATTTAAGTCAGGTTTTGATCGCCATGAAATAGCATTATTGAAATTATATATTCAAATTAGACTAATGGATAATGAACCTATCTTGTATGTCAGTTTTTAATTTTCTTTTTGGCATAATCATAGAGGGCTGTTAAATGTCATACAATTTTGACAAACTGACTCATCAAACTTCAAAATAAATCCTTTCTGTCTTAGTCTGAAGATCAGAGAGGAGAAGTAGCTATATCCCCAGCACATATCCATGCCACGATGTCAGAAACACCTATTCTCTTCCCAACTTTATACCTTTGAGTCTAAAGGGGATAATGTTAGTCATTTATTTGTCTATTCAAACAAGTCATGTCAAGCACCTTGGCATCAGTGTACAAGAGACAAAAATGCCTGCCTTGTGGAGTTTATATTCTAGTGGGGGAGACAGATAATGCACAAGAAAAATGTATATTATATTGTAAGATAATGAGTGCTCTGGATATTAACAACAGCATCACAACAAAATAAGAGGGGTTCTGTATGGATGGAAAGAGTAGCAACGTAAATGGGGTGGTCCCAGGAGAGAGCATTTACCAGAGAAAAAGTGACGGAGGTAATGAGCCTCTCTCAGTAAATAACCGAAGAAGAGATACTAAACAGACCAGCCAGTGCTGAGAAAGAAATGTGTGTGGCCTGTTACAAAGGTAATGAGGGCAGAGAGTTCAGGGGGAGAGCAATGGAGAAATGGTTAGAGCTTTAACTGCAGAGGAAGTGGGGTTAGATCACATAGGGCCTGGAGGGATACAGCAACTTGGGTTTTTACAACAAGTCAAATGGAGAAGTACTGGAGGATTTTGAATGGAGGTATGAATGATCTGGCTCACTTGTTAAAACTTCAACTCTTGCTATTAGTTGAGACTAGATTATACTTTTACAGATAACTGCTCCTGGGAACCACAACTCTAATCCAACACCGTGACTATTTATTTTCCTTACTATAGTCATTAACACATTTCCTTGTATATTCAAGATGAATTTTATCTTTTGTGTGGTTAAAAATCAAAAGTCAAATTGGCCTCTTTAGACAAGAGTAAGAAGATGGAGGGAAATATGAAAATACTAAATAAATTTGATGGGTCAAAACAAATAGTTTGCAACAACCAGCACTAAACTATATAATTTTTGAATTCTACTTTTGCTTCTCTTTTGAGTAAGACTTTATATTACTTTGTTTGCCTGGGGCATTTATCAGGGGCTATTATAATTAATTTTATTCAAATGGATAAAACTTCATATATAGCAAACTCGTTTAAATGTCAAGATAAATATTTAGTATGGAGGATTAGCTCAGAGCAAGATCTATCCCATTTGTCACCTTGCTTCAACCACTGGCAAATGAACTAAAAGATTTAATGATAACTTTCTCAAGGGCTTGGTTCTTGGTAAACTGTTTTCTTTTGGCCTTGTCAAACGATAACTGTCAACTATCTTAATTCCTTTTCTCTCAGTCATTCTAACTTGAAAAAGTAGCTCCAGATCTTGTAAACATTTGTCAAAAAAGACAACTGCTTCCCTATAATACACATTCAGTAAGATAAAGGGTAAAGATCTAAACAGAATGCTAGGACATTCACATATTTTTTGCTTCAACTTGTATAGAATGCCAAAGTTCTTCAGAAAATTTTATTTAAGAATTTTGTCATGTAATTGTTTTATCAGTTATTTTAAGGTATATTAATAACTTCTCTTGGGTTACAAATAATATTAATGATAAAAATATTTTATAATGCAATTTAGATCTTTCAAATTCATTTATATCTCCCAAATTCTTTTTTAGTAACATATTGTATTTTATTGATTCTAAGATGTAAATTTTTTAAAAATATATTTCTTTATTTATTTCAGAGAGGAAGGGAGAGTGAGCGAGAGATAGAAACATCAATGATGAGAGAGAATCATTGATTGGCTGCCTCCTGCATGCCCTCCACTGGGGATCAAGCCTGCAACCCAGGCATGTGCCCTTGCCTGGGACCTTTCAGTCCACAGGCCGATGCTCTATCCACGGAGCCAAACCAGCTAAGATGATGTAAATTTTTTATGCATTTTCATATCCTTAACCTTTTGGGATGAGTCTTAAGCTCAATGACCAGAAAACATTTATTAAGTTATAACAAGAATTTAATTGCCAACAAGTGATTTCAGTTATAATAAAACAATGATATCTCCTCCATTCAATGAAATATGATTAAAATGTTTGATTATACTATGTTTCTCATATTTTACAAATAGAATATTACCATCTATCTATCAATTATCTGTCATCCATGTACACTAAAAATGAAACCTAATAACATTTTAAGCAGCCAGGGGATATGTTATTATCATGTTTTAATCAATCCCTATAAGAGTACCAGATGTCTGCATGGATGGGCACCCAGTTTTACCTGATACCACTGCAAGGGCTCTAGATATGCTACCTCATTATCCTAAAATACTTGCATTCAACCTTCAAAGAATGATATATCTAAGCTTCCCTATCAAATTAAATATTTTAGCCCTGACTGGTTTGGCTCAGTGGATGAAACCTAATAACATTTTAAGCAGCCAGGGGATATGTTATTATCATGTTTTAATCAATCCCTATAAGAGTACCAGATGTCTGCATGGATGGGCACCCAGTTTTACCTGATACCACTGCAAGGGCTCTAGATATGCTACCTCATTATCCTAAAATACTTGCATTCAACCTTCAAAGAATGATATATCTAAGTTTCCCTATCAAATTAAATATTTTAATGGCAAGTGATGGGGTCTGCTGTTATAGTCCTTGAGAAGTCCCGTGATGGATTCTGAGGCACACACTGTTGAAATAAACTCACCTTGGCATCAGATTGACTGGCACATTTTTTGTGAAATTTCCTCCACAAATAATCCTGGGTTTCACCACCTCTCCAAAGTGCTTGGTTCAGGGTCCAGGACACAAAAGACACAGAAGTTGTCATATGTTTTCCTCTATTTTTTAATATCTTGCACTTTATTTTTATAATTTATTGATATGCATGTCTCCTTTTATGTAATTTCTATCTTTCATAGATTAGTTTAGAGTAAGGCTGTGTGTTATCAATGTCTTTTCACCATGTGGAATAATCCCTTAATGAATACTTTATAGAAGTGATGGAAATATTACACAATATTAGTAGTCAAGGTGAAAAGACAAATCTTGTCATTTTCTCAAGCAAATTTTGCCTTAGAGAGATTTCTAGCATTTATATTAAATTTGTGTTAATGTAATTCAGATGGAAAAAATCTCCAAGAGATAAACTATTTCTTCAGTGAAGATATTAGCCCTTTATCACTTCCTTCATTGGCTGAAGAGGCTGTATATGGGGCAAAGGAGAGCACTTGGGTTTGAAAATAGTACTTCTGTCCTTGTTCCAGATTCTTCAATACATAAAAGATTTGAAACTCCTTTATTTATTTAAATGAGCCAAAGGAGTCAATATAAAGACTATTTTTCAATTAATTTTGTCCAACACAAATATATACTGGGAGTTGAGATTATGTTTTGCCAATTATATACATTTGGGAACATACAGAAAATTATAATGCATTACAGATTTGTATTTATGAACTCAATAAAATAGTAGGGAAAAAGGAATTTGCTTAGAAAAAATAACAACTTTTTAAACAAATTTTTAAAAATATATTTTTATTGATTTCAGAGAGGAAAGGAGAGTGAGAGAGAGAGATAGAAACATCAATGATGAAAGAGAACCATTGATTGGCTGCCTCCTGCACGCACCCTACTGGGGATCAAGCCCGCAACCCGGGGATGTGCCCTTGACTGGAATCAAACCTGGGACCCTTCAGTCCGCAGGCCAACACTCTATCCACTGAGCCAAACCAGCCAGGGCAATACTTACATTTAGATAACATCTTATGAATAACCCATAATTGCATTAAAGGAATATATTTGTTCTTCTGGCATCAAAATTATATACTCAAACTTTCTATTGTATTTATTTGTGTATAAATTAATTTTGCCAATGTATTGAAAAGCTGATTCTTTTAAGATGACTTAAAATATGAGATTATTGAAAATAATGTGGCTTATGGTTTTAGCAGAGTAGGACCATGTGGACAAATAAGCTCATGACAAGTATGTATTCAGAGGGTTTTCATGGAGATTTAATGGTGACCTATTCAATAAAGGGTAAAAAGTAATTTTAGGTGATAAATATTAAGTAGGAAGATTAATATCCTTGGTTCCACTGAGAGGAATATCCTGTTACTGTGAAAATTTCAAATATGAAATTATTGTACATTAGTGAGATTTTTATTCACTGCTAGTACAGCACGAATGCATGGTCAGGAAAGTTATGAATGGATGTGGTTCTAATGGATTATGTTGGCAATTAAATAAACTCATAAATTTTTTGCTTTAAATTAGCTTTTGCAGCCAGAGAAGCTCAAAGCATTTTAAAAATTCTAATTGGTCTGCTTAGAAATGTTAAGAAAGAATATATTACCTCCCATCCTGTGGGAAAACAGGCTGGAAAGGTGAAGAGCCTTATCTAAAACCACTTGGTGTGAAACAGTGGCCAACTGCTAGTCAACCAAAACCACATTCTGCTTCAAAAAACACTGCTAATAAATCTCCCATGTAGTTCAGACTGCAAATCATCAGCCATTGAAAGAAAATTAGTAATGAAGGAAAATTCATCCAGGGAATCGTAAACTCAGCCTCTGTCTTTCATCACGCGAGGAAATTCACAAGGTTTCTCCACTTTTTCTTCCACACTCTCTATGGGGATGTTTAAATGTACAAACTTAGTTTTCAGCCATGTACTGGCATCCAGGAGGCATTGTGTTTTATGTCAGTCTTTCATTAGCTGAGGAAGCACCGCATGCTAATGTGAAAGAATATTATTCAGAGATGAAGTCCATTTCTTGACTCTTTATAGGAGGCGCTACAGGACATTTCAGTCAAAATGCTGGCAGCCTGTGACTAGAAAGTGCCACGAAGATGAGGCTTGCATCAGTACCTTGGGCAAGCAGGACCTCACTTGCTCAGGAAGCGATGACTGCAAAGCAGCTTACATGGGCACCCTTGGGACGGTGCTTCAAGTGCAGTGCACCTGTAGGACCATGTCACAAAGTGAAGAATCTCTGTGCAAGATTTTCCAGCATATGCTTCACAGAAGATCATGTTTCAGTAAGTTATACATATTCAGTGAATTACATATAATATATATTTCTTGAACAGCACAAAGTAGTAATCCAGCACAGAAAATCTGTTCACAAAGACAACTTAGTCTGCTATTCCATTTTTTAAAATCTATTTTCTGATTATGCTTTGTGCATTTGGAAGTTTTACTCAT
The DNA here is from genome assembly GCF_000147115.1 of Myotis lucifugus. Taxonomy (NCBI): domain Eukaryota; kingdom Metazoa; phylum Chordata; class Mammalia; order Chiroptera; family Vespertilionidae; genus Myotis; species Myotis lucifugus. The sequence goes on from NW_005871128.1 coordinate 1,376,659, forward strand.
TTGTCTACATGTGTTATTTGTTTTTAACTTACATGATTGGTCATTCCTAGATATTATTTATTGATTTCAATATTAACTGCATAAAATAGTTATCCTACCAGATAGCTGAATGTATTAGGTATTTATTGTGAGTAGCAAACCACCCCAAAATGTAGGGACTAGAAATAACCATATATTTACTCACAATTCTGCACACTGGGCTTGGCTCAGTTGGATGGTTCTTCTGATGATCTAGGGTCACTCATATAACTATGGTCATCCGGTGGCTCAACTGAGGCTGGGCAATGCAAGATGGTATTTAGCAAGCATCTTTGGCATGGCTCTTCTCCCTGGGACCTCTTCAGCAGTAGATCCTGGGATTCTGACAGTGAAGATAGCATTCCCAGCAGCTAAGCCCTAATGGGCAAGAACTTATCAAGCCTTTACTTCTTTCACATTTGCTCATGTCTCATTGGATAAGCAAGTCACATGGCCAAGTTCAGCGTCACTATGAGAGGAGGCTTTACAAGGATGTATATATCAAGGTTGGATTCATTAGGGGACCATTAGTTTTTTAATCTACTTTCTGGTTGCCAAACTATGTAAAACATACTGACTCTTGGATTTGTTTTGTCTCCCCTTGTTTTTATTTTATTTATTTATATATTTTTATTGATTTTAGAGAGGAGGGGAGAGAGAGAGAGAGAGAGAGAGAGAGAGAGAGAGAGAGAGAGAGAATCATCAATGGTGAGAGAAAATTACACTGGAGACTGAGCTGCAACCCAGGCATGTGTCCTGAATGGGAATCACCCCGTGACCTCCTAGTTCATAGGTCGATGCTCAACCACTGAGCAATACCAGCCAGGCTCCCCTTGGTTTTAATATGTCTGTTGACCTGGCTGTAATGATGAGATGGAAAACATATTTTCTAAAGTTATTATTTATTCAATTTTGGAAAGAAGAAAACTGATATTTAGGAATTTAAATAATTTTCCCAGCATCTTAAAGTAAGCAAGTGGTTGAGAGGGATTTGTCTATGAGTCTTATAGAAAGAACCGCAGGAAATGATCATATACTAATTCAAGGCCTCTCCACTGTCCATATTCAGGGTTAGTCCATGCAACCATCCAAATTTCAAAACACCCCTAAAACCTCTAGGCCTCTAGTTGAAACCACCAAACCTGCAAACAGCATTCATGGGAGGAAATAACAGATGTTTCATGGCAAACCAAACTTTTATATTTATGAAAAATATTTGAGAGAAACAACCACATATGTATCATTATCTGTACCTATACATTGACATGGTTAACTATATACAGGTACACACACACATTTTAAATTTTTCTATATTTCTTTACAGATACTAATGTGATTACAATTATGATTTGTTGTGTATTAGGTAATAGACATACAATTCAGTGTATGGTTTTGATTCCAATAGAGTCCTCTGTGGAATTTCTACAATTTTTATAATTATTACTAGAGACATATTTCAATTGAAACATGATACAAAGAGGAAAATGCATCATGGTATATGTTGAATCTTAGTTTCTAACTAATCATGCTCTTTGATTAATATTAGGTGGCTAATTCTGTTGGAAGTAAATGTATTTATAATGAATGGCTCATAACATTACAGAAGGAAATAGCAAGTAAAATAATTGAGACTGATAATATATAGTTACATTATCATGGTTATTTTTACTTGGTTTCTCCATATTAAATGATAGTCAGGAAAAAAAGGTAGGTTCTACAGGTTAGAGATAACTCTATTCCTGGGCATAAGTTCCCTCAAAATGTCAGTCCAGCAACCTAATTCTAGTTCTAAGCCTGGTTTCCTTCCATGTATTTTTAATGATTGTCATATTTTACTTCCATGTGTTTAGCTACTATAACCTGTACAGAGCAAAAATTATTTTTAGAGCAACAGTAGAAATAGAATTTAAAAATCCATCAACATTGAAGTAGTAGTAACAATGAAAAAAATCTAAAACTACTTCACTTTCTTCACTCACTAAACTTTATGAGCTTTGCTCCTCAAACATTACCTACTAAAAGCAGGAATTTTAAGTGACAGGTTTATAGACTTAAAAGAACCTTGCAGGCCTTCCGTCACAGTCTCCATACTTGAATTAAGAGGAAAAGTTTCAAACAAAAACAAGAACCAAATCCTGAGGCCTGGCTAGTTCTAAACGTCTTTATCCCTGCCCCATATGCTTGGGAAGTAGCAACAGCACATGTTTGAATGAACTGGCTCTCTCACCATCACCTCCTGATTTCTCACATCACCCCAGCATGCTCCTGCATTATCAAAAAGATCTATCACTACAGCATGTTTCCAAAGCCTCGAGCTTTTGCTCACTTTACTTGAAAGAGGCAGAAATGAGTAGAGTTGAGAAGACAATTGGGGAAGAGTTTCTGTTTTGCACATTTGTTTGGCTTAAAGCATTGTTTTTCAAACTCACTTAACCTGAGACCACAGTAAGCAATGAATTTTCCATTAGCTTTTTATATGCAATGTCTTCTGTGTGTGTGTTTTTGATTATTGTTTTTCTATTCCATTAATTATTTTCAATGTTGACTACTACCCACTAAATGGATTTTATAACTCACTAATGTGTTTCTCTCTGAAGTTTGAAGAATACTTGCTTGGAGCCTGAATTCAGCTGGAAGTAATCTACATGAATGTGACCAAGTCCATCTTTTAATATTATAATTATAAAGTTTATCGAGTGCTTAATTCTGGTCACATTTTTTTTTTACTTAATCCTAATAATTTCGTGAGCTAGAAGCTCTTATTTTCTTCGTTTCACACACAAGATAAAGGAAGCTATGAGATTAAATGTCTTGCTCAGGGTTCTATACCCAGAGTGCAGTAGACTCGGGATCCTAACTGGCAGCCTCCTGTGTCCTCCTGTCTGTGAAAAGGTAGACAGCAAGCTGTGTCCCTTCAGTGTGCCACAAAGCCCTCGCAGGCAGAACCTCTTAGTTCTGGTCACAGAATTAAGCTTGGAAAATGTGCCAGAGAGCCCACCTCCCCTGCAGGACCAGACTTAGGCAAAGGAGCATCCTGAACAAAGTGTATGTATTCAGCCACCAACTTCCCCTTAACCATTAACCGCTGGATCCGCACAGACTGACTTCCTCCTGAGGTCTTGAGCACAGAGCAAGTCTGTGGCAGGTAGAGCTGATAGAAAGATGAAAGAAATGGAACAGAGGCACATTGGTTAGTACAGAGAGGACCACAGAGATAGAAAAGTTAAAGGATGACTATTGTGTAGCTCGGCTACACTGAGGGATTCGGTCACTGACAGGAACGTGCTCTTGTCACATTACTTAAATTGTCTTTTTTCTTGCCAACTCTAAAAGAAATTTGGGAATATCCCCACTCTGCCCATAAAGATTCAGTTCCTTTTTTTGAGGAATTATTTTTAAAAATGAAAAGAGACTACCTACTTATTAAATCCTACAGAGAATGGAAGGCATAGCAATACATGTATGATAAATATAAGCTGAGACTTAATTTAAAGGAGTACAGAAATAAAAATAAATCTCCCCCCTGTTCCATTCTCTAGAAAGTCAACGTTCAAAAGCTTGATGTACATTCTTTCAACCCCCCCTTTTTTTTACTTTGAACCTTTTAAATACATATAAAGCTTGAATACCTTGTATCCATCCAAATAGGAGCCTTCCTCATCCTGACACACACATACACACATATTTTTAATGTAATAATACTATACATTCTGCATTAGAGCTTGCTTCTTAACTTAAAAATATGTGATAGACACATTTGCAAGTATATACATATGTGATGGCTTAATTCTTTGTAAAGTTTGCATAGTATTCTATAGTATTTGTGTGTATATATGTATATACATACATACATACATACCATTACTCTATGAATAGAATATGATTGTTTATCAATATAGACAATTTTAGCTGGCATTTCAATAGAATAGGTTTTGAACAGTGTTGAACAGTGAGATTACTAGACCACAGGATTTTTGCATTTTTAAATTTGGTAGAAACTAGAAAAACGTTTGTTTCAATTATATTCTTAGTAAAAAAAAGTATTGTTTTAATTTTCATTTTAAATATATTGAAGCAGTAGTAACAATGAAAAAAAATTTTTACTTAGTCATATGCCTTGCCTAAAATATCTTCTTCTTTGAGTACCAGTAATGTCACTTTTGTAGCCTACATCAGATGTCTGTACTGATATATGTGACAACTCACTGACCTGCATGTCTCTTACAATGATCCTGAATCTATGGTCCCTTACAGCAAAGTGATGACCTGGTATAGCCTTGGGCTCATATTCTGACCCTGCATGTGTTTTCTGGGCTATGTAAAGGGGAAATTTTTTTCACTGCTTCTTGAATAGCCCACCATTCTTCCTCAATTAGATACTTTCCGTTGACATTTAAAAATATATTTTACATGATTTACCAAAGAAAATATTTAATATAAAAAAACTATGAAGAATAATGGTATCTACCATTCAGTTTAAGATACAGAACATTGCCTTTGTTTTTTTATTTGTTAAGTGCCCCGTCATTTTACATCTTTTTCTCCCCCCACTTCAGAAGTAACCATCATATACTGAAACCCACACACATGATACATAAGTGATACACATATGCATGATATTGTCTAGGGTAGTGGTTCTCAACCACTACTGAAGAATCACTGAGAGAATAAAAACTCTGATGTACAATAAGCTAACACAATTATGTAATAGAGAGGCAGGACCTAGGCATCAGAGGGGCCAATTTCATGGCCATGTGGCCAGTGCAGTCACACAGGTACTCAGAAGGGCCTGCACTTGGGGCTTCATATTCTGCAGCCATCATCTCTGACTTCTTAATGATTTTCTCTTTCCATTTGTGTGTTGGAAATGAAGCCCAGTGGGGCATATGTGAGGAGCCTGGAGCCTTAGTCCTATATTCCTGCCTCTTGCCACCTTCCTGGGACAGGCAGGTTCTCAGCTGCCTACCCTGCTTTTTGGTACCCAGGCCCCATTCAGGACCCTTCCATTCCCTTGCCCTTCATCTGCCACCAGACATTTGCCTTTTTAAAAAAATGATATTGAGCTTTATGATACATGGCTGTAATTTTTTTAGTCTTTTAATTGGTCTTCATTTTATTAATAAAAATTATGATAACAATTTTCTTAAATAGCTTTGACTATAATTATTTGTAGATGTTGTTACATATTACAGTTGTTACTATAAGTCATCATTTTAAGATTATATTTTAGACTCTTTGTAGTTGACCTCTATATATTTAATTGATTTTTATACATTATTTTATATACAGTAAGATTGTCCTTAGGTTGATTTACAGTCTTTACGGAAGACCTCTTTTCTATGCTTCTGAAAATTATCTGCCTACTTATTTTTTTTTTAAATTTAAGATTGGAGTAGATCTTGGATGATGTGCAATCCAGATTTTATGGTGTGTTGTAGGAGACAGGCAACCTATAAACTATAGAGATTAGTTATTATTCCCTGCAATCTCCCCCAATACAAACACCAACACTTCCTCCCCCAACACACACATACATTATATACTGTAACAGAGACCTCATAACTTCAATAAAAACTCTCATTCAAAATAAGGAAATGTGGGAAAGTTAGTAATGGGATCCTTCTTGACAGGCCTTAGGAAGCTTCCCTGGCATTGTGGATATTTTTGGCCACCTGGGAAGGACCACTTTTTGTGGCTGTGATTTTTGCCCTCTGGGAGTTCTTCCCTGTCCATCTTCCTTTATAGCCATATTCAAATTAGGTCTGGGGGAGTGTGCCCTCCCTAGGAATATGGTGCTCTCATAGACCATATCCTGGTCATACAGTTTGAGGGACTGAAAGCTATTTTGGAGTCACACACTTTTTACAAGCAGACTGGTGGTTTGTTTGGCAATATAATCTCTTTAAAATGTGTTAGAGTTCTCATCTATTTGCTTTTAGTCAGTTACATTGGCCAGTGCCCATAATAAAAAAAGAGTTTTCTTGACTTAGTTCCCAAATCTGCCTTATTTCCCAAGTCTGCCTTATTTCCTTGCTTCCTTACTCCAACTTAATAATTTAAATTAATTTAATGATTTAAACTAATCTAAACAATGGACTTGGGTGAAAATGTAAGACCCTTAATCTGTTTTTTGCTGCCTAGTTGAATCAATTTGTTTAACTCAGAAATAACTGGAAATCTTTTTCAGTCTTGGGCCTTTTATAATTGGAAATCTTTTTCAGTCTTTTCTCTTGCTATTTGGGTTGTAGAAGCAGTCAGCTTTCAATGTTATAGAATCCTCATTTTAATCTCTCTGATTTCTACTTGAAAACCAGCCAGTTTCTACCCGAGCTCACATCCTTATTGTAAAACTCTACACAATGAAGTCAAGAATAATCAACTCAAACTATCACTTTAACTCTTTTTGGGTTGTCTTGCTCTTTTAGGTCCTTCCAAAGTGCTTTGAGAAATGCATTGTAGAACTGTCTTCATGCCAGAAAAAAAGGGGCAAGCATTTATCCTTTGGAACCTGTCCCACACCTCTCATGAGCCTTGATTCTCTAGAAATTGAATATACTATATTTATGACTGCTGAGTGGAGCCACAGTGGCAGAAAGGCACTGGATAGGAAAGAAGGAGGTATGGCCTAAGGGGAAGGACTGTCATGTTGCACTTGCACAAAGATTAGGCATTTGAGGAAGCATTTTGATGATAACGAACAAAGGCATATTCATATCCAGAGTAGGGATAAATTCCAGTAGGGATGCATCACTGCCTTCTTCAGGGTGGAAGGATTATGAAATCATCAATCTGCCACCAAACTGCCAAATTGAGGGTTTAGTATTGGTCTCTGCTACTGCTGGGAGGTGTGTCATTCGGGATTGCTAAAACTTTGATGGATTAGCTCTAGGCCCAGACACTGCACCATCCTTTCACCATAGTTACACTCTTCATGCTCACTGCACAGGCCTGGTTGGCCTCCACGGGGTAGGTCACAAATTTACCTAATTGCTAAGGGCCTACTCTTTGGTGAGTACTCTCAGCGAGACATTAACTTGAATATAAAGATGACTTGAATATAAAGATGTGCCTAGTTTGTGCCACTATTATGGGTCCTTCCACATGCCTCTACAGTCTTTTAAGTTTGCTCTTTTCATTTCTCTAATCAAGCAATTTACCGCTGTCCATCAGTCTTAACTTCTGCCCACTTCTTTCTCTACAAAGTGACAATTAAGAGCAGTACTTAACCCTGGCTGGGCTGCTCACTTAGTTGGAGTGTCATCCCGTACACCAAAAGTTTTCAGGTTCAATTATTAGTTAAGGCACCTAGGTTGTGGGTTCCATCCCTTCAATATTTCTCTCTCAAAAGTAATTTAAAAATATCCTTAGGTGAGGATTAAAAAAGAGAAGGAGTACTGTTCAAGCACTGCCTCTGGGGAGGATTTCCCTTCACCACTGTCCTCTAAAGCCACCTCTCATGGGTTTGTGCTGTGGCAGCTGCCCTTGTACAGTTAGCACTGATAGTCTCTATTCACCTTTCTGGGAACCAATGACTTAATGGATCTGATGATACCCAGTTAGGAGCATGTTAGGAGCTATATTTCAAATGGCAAATAGTCCTCCACTGCAGGTGGCATAGCCTTGCTCCAGAACTCGGGGGTGGGGGGTCTCTGCTATAACTCTCCTATAAGGGCATGACAGAGGCTCCACATTCATCAGAGACTGTGAATGAGATTGTTTATAAAGTGCCTGTTACATAGCAAATGTTCTATACATTTTACTTGCTTGTCACGCTAAGCAATTGTTTGGGGTTCTGGGTTGAGAACTGGACCATTGGGTGTCTTTTTCTAATGTTTCACTAAAGCCAACTGGTTCCATAACTCTATTAGGAAAAATCTTTCCATTATTAGTTAAGAACCTGATGATCACAGAGACAACCACAAAGTATTGAGAAAGATGGACATTAAATTTTTGATTCTCAAACCTGTTAACACTCTGAAATATCCAGATGATGATTAGTTTAAAATATAGATAGCTCAGAACTCATTATTAAGACACACACAGACACAGACACACACACACACACACACACACACACACACACCCCAGGTGGTTCTGATTTTCAATCAAGTGTGGGAAGTTTGGGAACCATTGCTCTAATCCACATGTGGGAAACACCCAGTCACCGGCCATAGGTCCCAGAGCCTCTTTTCACTCACACCTCCCAGGGAATGAGAAACGTCTGTGCACAGAAAGGCAAGGCTAATACTGTGCAGCGCTCAAGGTGGCCTGCTTCACCCCATTGCCTAAAAACAGTTGGTACACATTAGCCACTCAATACATAGTGAATGAATGAATGAACAAAATGAACCAATGTCTACTATATCTCTATAGCAGAACTGTCTTCTGAACACCATTGTTTTTCTTTCTTTTATTGGAACTCTCCTAATAATTCAGCTTCCCTATTAAGAGCCTCCACTCATTTGTGTTTCTACTTACACTGGAATTTTCAATTCAAATATTTGAGCAAAGGAATCAGGAATTAACAAGACCAAGCTGCTGCTGCCCACTTTAATAAAAACATTTCAAGTTCCTTATAATTTCTAACAATTTTCCTCTTTATAGATCAACTTTCAAAAAATTTGAGTAGTAGGCAACTATTTTACAGTTGATCCTTGGAAGGTATCAACACATAAATAAGTAATTGACCCGAACATATATTTGCTCTTAAATGATTTTATATCCTTAACAAACTATAAAATATGGGTCGCTCTGTCTGTTAATAATAAGGGCGAAAAAAGAGTATCCCCCAAAGATTTGCAAAACGAATTGGCTTTTGTGAAATTTTAATATAAAAATTCCTAAAAATGTATATAGTCCTTTAAGAAGCTTAAGAAAAGAGCCCTTGGTATTAGTACCTGTTTCTATCATTAATTTCTTTTTTTTTGTAGTCCTATTTCTTCCCCATCTGTTTATTAAAGCCTCATCTTAGAAATCAAGATTGCTAGTAAGACTGTTTTATTTATCTTACTTGTCTGCATTCAATGGATAGATTATTGGCTGCATTTCATATTGCCTTTCAACATTTCATCTGTCTATTCCCTGTGAAGGTCTTGATCTAAAAATAACATTCCATTAGTGAACATTTTTATATAAAGTTCTTTAAACATGCCCATATATATGGAGGTGCATAATGCATACTTTTATACATTTTTTTCTAACCTACATAAAATTTTACACTTATTTTTAGTACAATACTTTAAAGATTGCACAGAAAATGATTAATGAAAGCTCAAACTCATTTTGTAAATTATTGTTTGAATTTTTATTGTCGGCTGATCACTAGCTGTCTGAGAAGGAAGATTATAGACTACAAATAAAACAGCTAAGTGAATTGTGAAAGACATTTCCATTGCAAAAATTTCTCTCTCTCCCTCTCCCTCTCCCTCTCCCTCTCTCTCTCCTGAACACACACACACATGCCACCTTCCCTTATAGCCAATTCATATAGGTTAGTATTCCAGGAGTTTGTGTTAAATTCTGGCTTTAAATAAATCACTTCATCTAGCCAAAACCACTGACCTTTTCTTGGTTTCTACACAAAACTTTAATTCAATTCCAGTATCCTTCAAATTCAGTCCAGGTGCTAAAAAAAGTCTCTTGGTTTTCCAAGGAACAGTCAACAGAATTTCCCTGCTCTGTATTCATATTTATAACATAGCCTGTAAATAGCCCAGTATTTTGTATTTTCTGAATTAAAGTGGCTCCATGGTGAATTTGTAGTTCATCAAATTCATAGACACTCACTTATAAATGTATGTTTTTCCTCTTAGAAATTAGTGATTATTCCTTTAGGATCTTGTTTTTTATTATATGAAAACTCTTCAGATTCTTTAAAGAATAGGCATGTGTGTTATAAGTTACCAATAAAGAGAATAGTAAAAAATAAGCCATTTCTTTAGTATGACTTTAGTTACCACCCAATGTAAAAATTCTGATCCATATGATCCATATTTTTTGCTTTTATGCTATTTAATTTATAGACTTAGAGATCAGGACATTTCTTTGGGTTTGGTCCTCATGAATAAATTAATATATTTAACCTTTATTAGCTTTCAAACCTAAAATATAAACAGGGCCCCTTCCTCCTCCCTTCTTCCTCAGCTCAACTCCTGAATTTTGGTAAAAACCATGATCAGTAGCAATTACTCTAGTAATCAGATGCCATGTTTGAAAGTGTTAATAGATTTTATTTGAGATCATAGCCCTAGGAATGCAATATGGCACTAGCATGTCTGGATTCAAATGTTTTGCCTTCTATAAGATAAATAACTGTAAACAAGAGACTCATTCTCTTTGCCTCAATTTTGTGTCTGTGAAGTGAAAAATATAATATCAATCCTAAACCAGAATGCTGGTACAAAGGTTATAGCAGTTAATTTATGTAAAGAAATAGCTAGAACATAGTAAAATTCAGTAAAAGAAATTCTTACTACAGATTTTGAGGAAATGGAAAATCATGCAAATAAATAATTTTTGCATAGTATTATGATGTCATACAGATGGTGCTGGAAACAGACTAATTTCTGGAAGATCTAAGGCAGTGGTTCTCAACCTGTGGGTCGTGACCCCTTTGGGGTCAAACGACCCTTTCACAGGGGTCGCCTAAGACCATCCTGCATATCAGATATTTACATTACGATTCATAAGAGTAGCAAAATTACAGATATGAAGTAGCAATGAAAATAATTTTATGGTTGGGGGTCACAACATGAGGAACTGTATTAAAGGGCCAGAAGGTTGAGAACCACTGATCTAAGGTGTCATATTTTCTCAGGATGAGTGACTTCTTAAATATATCTTTGAGTGATGTTAGGTAGATGATGAACTTGGACAACTGGCCTTAGACTTTAATGTGTTTAAGAATAAAGTGGTTTTCAGTAAGAATGCAGATTCTGATATAGTAGTTATGGAATGGAGACTGAGATTTGCATTTCTAATGAGCTCCCAGGTGATGCTGTTGGTCCAGGAATCACCCTTTGAATAGTGTGGACCTAGATTACCTCTTAAGGACCATTTAAGATACATTAAATAATTTATATATCTGTCTACTGCTGAGAAATTGATTAACTAATCAACTGGATACATGGTGTTAATCTAATAATCCATTTTTATGGACACCAGGTGTCTTGGTGTCCTTGTAATTTCCTATAATAGTGGCTTAGAGCAGGTCTGAGATGAACTTGGGCATTTGCATTTCTAACAAGTTCCCAGGTGTTGCAAATACTGTTTGTCCAGGTACCACACTTTGGGAACTACTGGCTTAGAGAAATTATTGTTTCTTTCCTGGAATCAATTGATTCTTTTCCTGAATTCTTTACTTGAATCATCAATACAAGCACATACTTCTGTGCCTCCATTGAAGAAATTTCAGCACTGGTTGTTTTGAGATATTGTGATCTATACTAAGAAAAAGACATGTGGTTTTCCACTCTATTCCTGGCATAGAGTTCCTATTATTTCTTGTGGTTAGAGCAATAAGGGTGTCTTTTGTTATGTTAATGAGGTGACCTTTGGAATCTCTTAGGTAACGGAAGGATGTAGGTTGGTTGCCAGGGGAACCCACTAAATGATTAGAGGAAACTTTTAGTACCCACCCCTCAACCTCCAGAGAGAAGGAGGGGCTGGTCAATGATTTAATAAACCATCTCTATGTAATAAGCCTCCATAAAAACCCAAAATGAATGGGTTCAGAGAACTTTCTGGTCCATGAACATGTGGAGGTGCTGGGGGAGGGCGTGCCTGGAGAGAGCACAGAAGCTCCTTGCCCTTTATATCTCTTCGGTCTGGCTGTCCCTGAGTTATATCCTTTCATAATAAGCTGGTGATCTGGTAAGTAAAATGTTTCTCTGAGTTCTGTGTGCCATTCTAGCAAATTAATCAAACCTGAGGAGAAGGTCATGAAAACCTCTCATGGATAGCCAGTCAGTCTGAAGTACAGATAACTTGGACAAGCAGTTGGCATCCTGAGTTGGAGGGGTTGTTGGAAACTAATTTATAGCCAGTTGGTCAGAAGTATAAGTAAAAACCTGAAATTGCAACTGGCGTCTTTCGGGGGATGGTGGGGAGGGAACTGTCTTGAAGAACTGTGGGATATGGCGTTACCTCTGGGTAGGTAGTGTCAGAATTGGATTGAATTGTAGGACACAGGTGGTATCTCTAAAATTGCTTGTTGTGGGGGAAACCCCCTTCCACACACACACGTTGGAATTGGTCTCAGAACTCAAAAAGAGACACCATCCCTAGAACCATGATTCTTAAATATGTTTCAATTTGCTTACCAAGTCAGTGGAGCAACAGATCTCATCACCTCCCATTTATCCCAGGCAATAAAACAACCCCAGAGTCAACAGAAAGAGAAGCACTGGTTTTCATTAAAGAATAGTGAGGTGATGTCTGCTTTTTGTTATGTATAAATAAATTATTAATATAGCCCAGATGCATTAGTACCAAGATTGTTATGTTATAAACATGAAAAAGTAAACATGGATCACCGGGAGAACTTTCATTGTCCCCACTATTTTACTGTCCACATGGATAACCAATGATGTGACGGATAAAAGTCATGCGTCAGAAAACAAAACAGTATCCTCACTGGAGCTTCATCATGCAACACAAGGTATTCAGCTAGAAATGCAGAATTTGAGCTCCACACCAAGGCTCCAAGGTAAAGAACAACCAAAGGGTGAGGAGGAAATTCACTTAGATCAAGTTACTTATTTGAACCTCCAAAATGAAACCTAAATGTATTGGGGTAAATCCTATTTTTCATGCTAACTTTTGCAATTTTAAGGAACACTTTGTCTTGGCATCTCATTAGAACTTCACACATAGAAAAATCACAGAACCCTTAAATATCCCCGAGGTTTGCCTAACCTCCCAAGGATAGCAGTCAGATTCAGTAACCAGGCTAGACCATGAGGAATGGTGTAACCTCTATGATGGTGTAGGTGGGGCTGTCTTGGAAGGTGCCAGGCTTTAAAATAGAGAGGTAGAGCCTATAGATCAGGGGTCCTCAAACTTTTTAAACAGGGGGCCAGTTCACTGTCCCTCAGATCGTTGGAGGGCTGGACTATAGTTTAAAAAAAATGAACAAATTTCTATGCACACTGCACATATCTTATTTTGAAGTAAAAAAACAAAACGGGAACAAATACAATATTTGTATTTGCATGTGGCCCACGGGCCATAGTTTGAGGACCCCTGCTATAGATGTTCTTTGGTGCAGTTAGCTTTCCTTTGAAATCACTTCTTTTGGAAAGCAGTGACTATCAGGTGTTGGTACTCTTTGAGCATGTTGTCACCTCAAAGAAACTTCAAATAGATTGAATGACTAATAGCCAGAAACAGCTCTTTAAAACACTGCATTAATATTAATGGTAGCAAGCTCTGGACACATGCTTGAAAATAATCCCACCGTTTGAAAAACGGCAAGGAACATTTTAAAAGATCTTGCAAACTCATCTCAGCATTGCAAAATAACATGGAAGAAACTGAAGCTATATAAGATATAATTCCTTCAAATTAAGGTTTAATAAACATATAAAGATGTTGCTTGCCAGTTTAAAGCTATACCCTGGCTATGAAGGCTAGCTTACTTGTCTTTTGTTGACTCAGAGTCCTGTAACCTACTTGAGTGCTACGTGTATGTGTTTAACACTATTCTATTCATTTTATGTTTTGATTAATTTTCACAAGCAATATATGAAGTAGGTGCTCTTTTTTTTTAATCCAAGAGGAAACTGTAATACTTAGAAGTTAGTAATTTATCTAAGATCACACTGAAGGCAATAGAGGCAGAATTTAAACAAGGCATGTTGGAGCACTGGAAACTGATTTTAACAACAATAATATACTCTTCTCATCTAATGATTTGAAATTAACAATTATCAGTTTATTATAAACTAGAGGCCCAGTGCACGAAATTCATGTACTGGGGGGGGGTGTCCCTCAGTCCAGCCTGCACCCTCTCCAATTTGGGACCCTTCATCGGATTTCCGACTGATCCCTCTCATAATCCAGAATGGTGGCTCCCAACCGCTCGCCTGCCTGCCTGCCTGATTGCCCCTAACCGCTTCTGCCTGCCAGCCTGATCACCCCCTAACCACTCCCCTGCCAGCCTGATCGATGCCTAACTGCTCCCTTGCCAGCCGAACGCCCCTAACTGCCCTCCTCTGCTGGCCTGGTCACCCCTAACTGCCCTCCCCTGCCAGCCTGCTTGCCCTAACTGCCCTCCCCTGCTGGCCTGGTCACCCCTAACTTCTCTCCCTTGCCTGTCTGGTCACCCCTAACTGCCCTCCCCTGCCAGCCTGGTCACCCCTAACTGCCCTCCCCTGCGGGTCTGGTTGCCCCCAACTGCCCTCCCCTGTAGGCCTTGTCCCTCCCAACTGCCCTCCCCTGCAGGCCTGGTCACTCCTAACTGCCCTCCCCTGCTGGCCTGGTCCTCCCCCAAATTCCCTCCCCTGCAGGCCTGATTGCCCACAACTGCCCTCCCCTGCTGGCCATCTTGTGTTCACATGGGGACGGCCATCTTGTGTGTTGGAGTGATGGTCAATTTGCATATCATCTCTCTATTATATAGGATGCTATATCTTCCAGGGAACATGTGTGTGTATAAGAAAAGAATCCTTGAAAATGTGTTTGATGGAAGACAGTATGTTGTAATATAAAGAACAAAACAAAACGAAGAGCCTGCCCTGACCAGGTGGCTCAGTTGGTTGGGGCATCTTCCTGTACAGGAAGGTTTCAGGTTAGATCGCTGGGTGGGGCAAGTATGTGAGGTAAGCAATAGATGTTTATCTCTCACATCGATGGTTTTTCTCTCTCTCTCTTTTCCTCTCTCTCTAAAAAAATAATAATAATAATAAAAAGCATATCCTCAGGTGAAGATTTTTTTAAAAAGCAAGAGTCTAGGAAATATGTTTGATCTCTAAATATACCAGGTGGTACAGAGGAAATCAGCTACCCTTACCCTAGAACACAGGTTTCTTACATGTTAAATTTTAAATTTTAGTAAAAGTTTATCAAAAATAGGTGATCTCTGATGTTAGTCGTGCCCTAATATTCTTGGATTAGGTGGCTGAAGATATATTTGAGGCCAGTACATTTTCAACAAACATCCACACTGCCTGTGTACAGGGCCAGCTCTGGAGTTTTTTGTTTTTGTTTTTGTTTTTTTGTTTTTTATGCCAAAAGACCATTAGTCTGCCAAGAACTTTTCCTTCCTGTGATTATACCAAAAATTTAAGAGAGGCTTTTCAGTTCTTTCTTTGCCCTTGAAAAAATACTCATTCTTTCAGAAATCTAAATTGAGATTTGGAGTAAAAGGTTTTTCCTCTCGCTGTTTTCCAAACTCCAAATAGCTTTATAAATAATGTGTCTGAGGCTCACTAAATAGTCACAGTAGGGCATGTTTCTTTGCTTCTGCTACTTATATGTTTAAATCTATAAAATGGCATATTTCTAAGCAAGGAACATGAAAATTTTCACGTAATTGATACTCAAAATATGGTATGGAACTTCTGCTGTATACAAAACCAATAAGTTGGCCATTATTTGGCACTTTGACCAAGCACTCTTCTGTGTGGGTGTGAAAGAGATTCAGTGAATATGTATGTGTGGGTGTTGGCTTTTGTTTTTATAAGTACATGTATATGAGGAATCATTAGCTGTTTTAACTGGGGTCATTTAAAATCAGATTTCAGGGGGAGACCCAGCTTCCTCTTACCCTCTCTGAAGAGCGGCACCTGATCTGGTTGCACCATCCACCTTCCCTGGCTAATATTCCAATCAGACCCTCTAAGAAATCACCTGGCAGGTTTCTCCAGGACATTTCAAAATGCAACACTCCCTCAAGGGAAGAGACATGGGGGTGGGGGTATCCCCTAAAGACACAGCCCATTCCAATGGAGACAAACGCTGGCTTCAGTTTCACCATGAGGTTTACTTGTGCACAACAGTTCCCAATAAAATCCAGCTGGTTTAAATTTTGTCTGCAGACCTGAAACCCAGCAAATTTGGCTTGGCTTCCTATTTTGCAGAAAATGCTTCACACGACTGTAATCTGGAAATACTGCAGCGTACGAACCCTCAATAGAAACAACAGGAGAACAGCTGTCTCCTACCTTCACTTTCTCCCAACTCCATCTTAAAGGCTTAGGTGTTGTTAAGGGAGGGGAAAGAGTCTGCCACTGAGCATGAAAGATGGTATGAATCATCCGTGACTACCTTTGTTGTTTGTTCTGAGCCAAAAGAAAAAGATTAAAGAGTTGCCATTGATGAGTGAGACAACTCACATTTTGGAATCACTAGAGAAGGAAGGAGCATTTAAGATCATGGAAGGAAATAAAACAACAAAACAATACTGTTACAATCCAAACAATAAAAGGCTTCAGTCTGTGAAAGCATAGTGTTATCTTTTCCATTTTTCCACCCTTATGCTTTCACTGGCTTCATACAATCCCCTTGTTGCCTATAATTGGGGCTGGAGTTGGTGCCAAAGCTGCATAAAACAAGCAGCCTTTCCTTTATACTTTCTGTGCATCATGATTGTGTATGTGAAGTCATAAAATCATTTATTATGAGCATGTGTATTCCTGGCTTAAAGAGCCAAGTATTCTTGTGACAACAATATAATGGCATCAGATGTATTCCCATAAAACACCATATGTGGGCACTTAATAGTTATTGCTCTGGCACCTACATGCTGGGATATCATCTTAAAGGGGGACTCCTTAGAAAAAAAGAACATTTGGTACTTAGACAAATAAAATGAGATAGGTGAGCAAGGAGTCCAGATTTATTAAGAACCCGTTGATAATGACAGTTACCTTCCATAAGTATCAGATTGTCTCAAAGCATCTTCTAGAGTCCTTTGCATGGGTTCAAGGAAACCCTTTACAGCAGGGATCCTCAAACTTTTTAAACAGGGGGCCCAACTTATAAGAATGCTCTCACATCATGTTGATATCTAGTAAACTGTAAGTGTGGGAACAAAATAATTTTTATTCTTCTTATCTATTATTTTGAAGTAAAAAAACAAAACGGGAACAAATACAATATTTGTATTTGCATGTGGCCCGCGGGCCGTAGTTTGAGGACCCCTGCTTTACATTACAGCATTGCAAACATCAGTAAATAGTCTCTCAAACTCCAAGTTATAAGAATGCTCTCACATCATGTTGATATCTAGTAAACTGTAAGTGTGGGAACAAAATAATTTTTATTCTTCTTATCTATTACTCTTTGGAAAGCATTTATTTGGCTCCTGTGGTACCAATTACAGTAAACAAGTTGGTTTTCAAACTAGATAAAAGAATGCAGAGTGAATGCTGTGTGAGGTAGAGGGAGTGCCTGATGATGTTCTGAGAGTATGTCTCTGAGACAGACACGATTCCTCATTGTCTCCTTCTCGTCTGCCAGCTTCCAGTTTAGGGTGGAATGGCTTCCTTTGTTTGCCAGTGAGGCTGGAGTCTGAGAATTCCCAATTCCTAATATGCTTTGAGTTTGCCAGAACTATGGGACTGATCTGTCATTATGATGTTAGCCCCTGCATTGGGTGGCCAGACACTCATTGTCAGTATAAGAGGGGATTTCAAAACAATCCAACGGCAAGAAGAGGCCAGAGCTCACTGGTTCCTGGTTGAATGTCCATTTCAGTTGGGGGTCAAGGCAATCTGAAAAGTGGGAAACCATATACATCAGATTTTAGGGCTGTTTTCAAAGGGCAGGTTAATGACATACTGCTGTGTGCCACCGGGGTCTGTGTAGGAAGATGCTGCTGCTGATGTTTTAAGTTTCCATGCCAGCCATGAGTCACTACCTGCATCTCTATTCACTCACTCTTCCTCGGGTAACAGACAGGCTGCAACATACAATGGCATTTTGTTTAAAGTACATATGGTAGTTATTACATTGAAAATGTACACTGAGCATATGTCTACAACCCTAATTGTGCCTTCCAACACTTCTACACGGCTGCTCCGACCCAGTCCACTTCTCTCACTGTTCTTTGGCCCTAACTTCCATTCCAGCACCACTCCTCTACAATGGAAATATTGTTGCTTTTAATTGTTTTTGTTCTTTTAATACTGCCAGGTAGCTGAAAGGGGAATTTTGAGGTGGAAAGATCTCTTCCTGAACCAAATAAATTTTTCTCTAATTGGTAAAACTGGCTTAAGAGTTACTATCCCTACATCTGGTTATTCTCTACCAGTTGCTGATTTTTTTCAAAAGCCTTTATCTATTAAACAGAAATCCCTGACCTTTTCTTCTCTCTCTCATTAAGAACTTGTATGCCATTATCCTACCACAATGTGGTTGGAAATCTGGTTTCTCTCTCTTTCACCTCCAACATCATGAATTTTCCATTCTCTACCAATGGTTCTCTATCCCAACCATGCATCGAAAGGGTATAGGCAACTTTTTGAAATTATGAATGTCCAGAACTTTATTCCCACTTATCCTTTGACCTATTAAATTAAAAATTATAGTGATAAGTCCTAGGAATCTTTCATTTTTAATGCCGCATAGTTAATACTGATATGCAGCCATGATGAAATATACCTTTCTACCTTAAGTAATAACTTCATTGTATGTCTATCATCTACAAGACATTTTATGTTTGTGTCATTTAATCCTTACAATGAGCTAATAAATATTATTTTCTTCATTTAATTTAACAGGAAACTAGGGCACAGAAAGTCATTTTAAAAAATATACTTTTCGCCCTAACCGGTTTGGCTAGTGGATAGAGCGTCAGCCTGCGGACTCAAGGGTCCCAGGTTCGATTCCGGTCAAGGGCATGTACCTTGGTTGTGGGCACATCCCCAGTAGGAGGTGTGCAGGAGGCGGCTGATCGATGTTTCTCTCTCATCGATGTTTCTAACTCTCTATCCCTCTCCCTTCCTCTCTGTAAGAAATCAATAAAATATATTTAAAAAAAAAATATATATATATACTTTTATGATCTCAGAGAGTGAAGGGGAAAGGGGAGAGAGAGATAGAAACATCAATGATGAGAGAGAGTCATTGATCGGCTTCCCTCCCTACCATCCCCCCTCCTGGGGATGGAGGGGCACAACCCTGGAATGTTTCCCTTGACCAGAATCAAACACAGGACCCTTTAGTCTTTAGGCCAAGGCCAACGCTCTATCCACTGAGCCAAACCAACTAGGATCAGAGAGTCTTTTGTTGAGGGTTTTTGGTTGCTGTTGTTTTTTTGTTTGTTTTTAAATACTTCAGGTAATATAGTTAGCAAATTTTAGAGTGAGGACTTGAATCTGTGGCTTGAAGCCAAAGTTTGGCCTCTCTTGACTATACTTACTATATTCACTCATTCATGCTATTTACTAGAAAATTCTTTTGTTTCTAATTCTCATTATGCCTTTGGGGATTTACTTAAAGTGACAAAACACCTGGAAAATTCATATTTACAATGGCCTATTATTTTGTATTGCAACCTAAAGGTGTGTATGAGTAAAAATCATGTGGCCCTAGTTGATTAGGCTGCTGTTGCTGGGTTATGCAGTTCCATACACTCCCCAAACTTCAGCAGCTTGATTTCTAGGTCATGGTACCTGCAGGCAGCTGTGGGTTGACAGCTGAGGTTCTGTGACCCATTTCTAGACTCAGGCAAAAGGTGTCACCACTATTTGGAATATGCCATTTTTATGGCAGAGTTTAAAAAATGGCAAGCAATAGAATTGTTCTTAAGCTTCTGCTTGAACATAACATACATCATTGCTGATCACATTTTTTTAATGATTCAAGTCAAGTTCAAGCCCAATGTCAGTGAGGGCAGTAAATGTACTCCTCCCACAAAAATTGATGCTTTAAGTCATGTGGCATCAGGCAGTGGGTATGTAATCCATTACAGTGAAAGAGGAGTGAATCCTTGTGCAAAATAATATAATCAATCTCAATTCCCTTTCCACATATGAGAAGCATGAGACTCAGAGGTTGAATTAGCTTGTCCAAGGCTAATGAATGACACAACTAAGAGAATGATGGAGTCTTTCTGACTCTAAAAGTCAGTGTTCTCTCTGAGCAGTCAGTTTGAAAAATGGGGAGAAGGACATTGTAGCTCTCTCCTCTATTATTCTTTCATCTTCATGCCAAAGCTATTCTAAAACATCATGTCCCTCCAAGAACCTGAGTCATCTTTGATTTTCCTCTGCATATTCAATATCAAATAAAAGTCAATATAATATTTATTAATGATATTTATTGAGCAGGTATTTTGTTCCAAACACAGGTCCAGAATCTCTTTATATATTGTCATATTTGACTTTTAGCAATACATTTTGTGGTAGGCATTATCCCATTTTAAAGATAGGAGGACAGGGTCTCAATACATGGCTTAAAACGATAGAGCTGGAGTGAGGCAGAGCTGGTTTTAATCCATCTCTACTCACATGCTTGTGCTACGATGTTCTGTTACGCTTTCCAACAAAAAATTCTCTGTTTTAAATGTACACTTACATTTGTTTTGTTCTCTGCTCTGGCTTCCACCACCTATTTTTAGTTTTCATTTTCTTATATCTAAACTGCTACTGTAGCTTCCTAGTTAGATCTCCCCACCAAACCAGTCTGTCTACCCTGAGCAGACTCATTCTCAAATGGTGCCTTGACCAAGTTATGTCTGTGTGCAAAAAGACAGCTCTTGCTCTCCTTGGATCCTTTTTTCACATCTAAACTCCCTCATCTGATTTCCAAGGACACCCAGAACACACACCAGTCTTACTTCCCCGCCATATCTCAAATGTGTACCAAATGTGACTAGGTATAAATGATCCATGAAAAGGTACACATTTGAGGAATGGTAGGAAATAAGGCTGGTATGTGTTCTGGTGTACTTAGTTGCCCCTCATTTATTCCCACCTCACTTTATTCATATTAGTCCCTTTACCTGAAACTAAATCGAGAACTTCATGAGGGCAGGGTCTTGTATTACCCTACAAATGTGCCCCATATTGATTACCATAGTGCTACCTTTGAAGTGGGAAGTGATTACTTAACTGGAACATCTGTACTTGGGTACAAATAGGGTGGTTTCTGCCACATAGTCCTATAGACATTTATAGGTGACTAGGAATAAATGATCCATGAATTCCTTCTAGTTCGGCTGGAATAGGTCACCAAAGTAGAGGGAAAATGCTAAATTTGCCATATCCCCTGAGGACAAGTTAAGACATTGAAGAATGAAAGATTAACTGTCAGCAAGCATGGAATTAATGTTGCATCACACCAGCCTCTCCAAGGGGCAATAGGAGTAGCATTTGGGAAGTCAGGAATCTCCCAAACCACAGGGTAAAAAATTTGTTTAACTCCTAGGAATGGAGAATAAGAAAAATTGTGGTGTCAGGTCCTTGTGAATGTGTGTGCTTAGTAAAGTATTATACCTACATGTATTGTGTTTTCTGACTTTCTGTGATTAAGATAAAAATCCTCAAAAAATTCCTTATGCCCACCCAAAATATATAAATATCTGTCTATCAACCACATATACCCATGTTTTCCAAGATTTTTTAGTAGATTCCAAGATATATCCCACGGGGAAAATAAATTTAGGTAAAGTATGCCCATATACCATAGTAAAAAAAACACATAAAAACTAGAAACACTTGCAGCAAGTAAATGTTTGCAATTTATTGTGTTTAATCTAGAATTTTCAAAATCATTTACTTATGTTTACTCATGGCATCTTTTATTTGTCTAATGCATAAAAGTATAAAGGTATTCTACAGAACCAACTAGTATTTTACAGTATACAGTTTATTTTGCCTCTTCTAACAAATTTTGAATTTACTGTGTCCACTTAGACATCTAATCCAATGAAGAAGATGCTTACTCTTTGGTCATTAGTAAAGTTTGTTTACTAATGGGCAAAGAGTAAACAAACTATATTCTTAGAATCAATGCCCAGGAAAAAATAGTTTAGCACATTTTAATGGTTAGGAAACCCTATGCATTGCAGTTGGGACATTGGATTCATATTTTAAGAAATGGTAATAATATGTGAAAAGTATTGGGAATTAAATGTGATGACTCTTGGCTGATGGCATTTAAGTTGAGAAAGACTGGTATGTAATAATATACTACACAGTGTATGTCACCATACAGTGACAGATGTGCTATTCCAAATGTGAAAGTTGCTAATATATACTTTTCTGGCCATTAGATAATCACATGGGAATGGCATTGCAGTAGCCATATTATACTGTAAATTAGGTAGATGTGGTGTCAATTCTCAAGAAGGTTGTTGTCTAAGGAGAATTAACAACATATATCATACTTTCAGCTTTTTTCCTAAAAATTTGCAAATTTATGTACAGGAAAGAGAGTTTCTGAGTTATTTTATCATTCCAAATGACTATAAAGGCTTTCCGAAATGTTTCCCTTTTATTTATTTTATTTCTCTCTCTTTTCTCTGGTGTTTTTAATCAACCTTGAAAAAATTTCATAAGTCAATCAGGTAAAGTCTTATACATTTCCAAAAGGGTACACTTTAGTAAATGATTCAATTCCAAATGGAGACATCAGAAAACTATCTAGACAATTAATGTTATTGTCATATATACTTTTTTCATAAAAATTTTATGTTACAAAACCTCCACATATAAAAACATAAACTTAGCCGAAACCGGTTTGGCTCAGTGGATAGAGCGTCAGCCTGCGGACTGAAAGGTCCCAGGTTCGATTCCGGTCAAGGGCATGTACCTGGGTTGTGGGCACATCCCCAGTGGGAGATGTGCAGGAGGCAGCTGGTCGATGTTTCTCTCTCATCGATGTTTCTAACTCTCTATCTCTCTCCCTTCCTCTCTGTAAAAAAAAATCAATAAAATATATTTTAAAAAAAACAAAAACAAAAACAAAAAAAAACACATAAACTTATTAAATCATTAAAATATAGTGTAAAATAGTCCAATTTTTATCTTACATTTGTCTTATTCCAAGCTCTCCTAGTGCTTACATAATATAATTTAAAGTAAAAATGACTTCAGTTTTGGGAATACATTTTTTTTCTATTAAACTTATTCTAAACATAGATAGTTTTAAACAGGGGAGTTATTTTTATGTAATACTCAAGTTGTATCAATGTAGACATAGATTATAGTAAGCAAAGATATAGCCAAGTCTGTTTTTAAGCAGTTACACTGATCTTTTGTGAATTATTCTTTGTATGTCCTTTGTCTGATGAATACTCTGGAAAGATTTATCTGGTCCTAACTCTACATCTGTAAAAAGAGAAAATGCTCATTTTGAAATCAGTCTTTTTTCTGCCAAGAGCCATTTGGATATTTATAACATCATTCATGGGCCATACAAAATTATCAACTTAAAAATTATCCTGCTATATTTCATCAGTCATTTAATTAACTCACCCTAATGCCAGACCAAATGATTTCACAGGCCTTATATGGCCCGCAAGCTGAACATTCCCCACCCCGGTCTAAGATAACCCATGTTAAGAATTGCAGCATTAATTTTTACATTTCTGTTAAATCCTAAAATCAAAGTGTTTGAGTTGTCTGCTTACATTGAAAATGATGTAATGTCAGGGATGTGCGCAGGTTAAAATGTACTACAGGTGTATGTGAGGCATTTCAGATGCTTTAGTTATATTTGTAATGTTACTTCTTCTATTGTGAATTTCAGCAACAGAAACATATATAATCATGAACATTTGTAATCAGATAGTACTATTAAGTGCTGTTTATTATACAACACTATCAAATACAACTTGTCCCTATTATTTTTTCAAGTGTATTTCCTAATCCAATTGTCTGCCATGTTGAAAAAGCTAAAAGTATTTTACTTTTTTCTGGTTTCTAGGATGTATATTATATATCATTGGTAGGAGATTTTGCTGTAAGTCACATCTCCCCTACTTACCAAGTTTGTGATCTTGAACAAGACAACTATTCTGAGTCTGAAATTCTTTTTTAAGTTGAACTAATAATTCCTCTTATATGACTAGCTCTAAAATTATACAGTGTTTGTCAAAGTGCCTTGTAAAGCATTAAGTACCATATGTATAGAAGTAAAGCATTGTGTGTTGTGTGTGTATATACATGCATTTTTCTCTTCCATTGTATGGATATATATACAAATATATAATTATAAAAATCTACATATATACTGGGGGGAGCAGGCCTAAGCCACAGTCTGGCCTCCCTCTGCAGGAGGTGACCAGCGGGCTGATTGCCACACCACCAGTGGCCTCCCTCTGCAGGAGGTGACCTGTGGGCCGATCAGGGGGATGGCACTGGCAGGTGAGCAGTCAGCACCACCCCCCATCACCCTGCCCACCCTCCCCCCCATCGCCATCCCCTCCCTCTGCCCTCTGGTACCTCCCTTAGCTGGCCTGGCCCTCACCAGCCCACCCCCTGCCCACTGGTTGTTCCACTGTTCAGTCGATTAGCATATTAGGCTTTTATTATATAGGATGCTCTAACCAGAAATCTTCTATTACTACTTTCTATCAATATTTCTTTTTAAAAAAATATATGTTTTTAGTTATTTCACAGAGAGGAAGGGAGAGGGAGAGAGAGATAGAAACATCAATGATGAGAGAAAATCATCAATCAGCTGCCTCCTGCAAGCTCCCTACTGGGGATCAAGTCTGCAACTGGGGCATTGCCTGGAGTCAAACTGTGACCTCCTTATTCATAGGTCAGTGCTCAACTACAGAGCCACATTGGCTAGGCTCTATCAGTATCTTTAGGTCTGTTTTGTATGAGCCCAAAGCTATAGGTGACAGGTGTGGGGTTTTTTAATTCTAAGATGTAAAATTATTTCCTTCTAAAACCATAATACTTTATTGATCTAATCTAGTGTTAGTTATTAGAAATACCATAATTTGCATTCCCATTGCTACTTCAGCAACTATTTCATTATTTGCAGCAACTATTAAGAAGAATGCAGAACATTTGGGAGATCTTATTATATGTATATTATATACTATATTCTATTATATGTTATATTGTTACATGTTACCTGTTACATGTTATATATTTTATATATATAATCTAATCAACAGACAAATCTACAAGACGTGTGAACAAAACTGTCATTCAACCAAGGATCAAAGAGCCAGGCTTGTCAATAGATGCGCCTAGACTTAGGATGGGGTTATGTCCTGACAAACCCATCATAAATTGAAAATATAAGTTGAACATACATTTAATATACCACAGCCTAGTCTACCTTAGGTGTGATCAGAATACTTATTAACCTACAATTGGGCAAATTCATCTTGCTACCACTGCCCAGTTCATGAGAGTATCATACCACAAATCACTAGCCCAGGATATTGAAAGCAGAGTTTCTACTAAACGTGTATCACTTTTGCACATTCACAAAGTCAAAAAAGCTTAAGTCAAACCTTCAGAAGTCAGGACCATCAGGATAGTCATTTACTAACTCTGAGCTTTTTGGCTCAGGTCAAAACGCAAGACCAATGTTCTGGAGTGCATACTTACTCATTTATGTGGGTTTTGTTTTGTTTTTGTTGATATATGAAAAGCTGTCCATATTTGATGTATGCAGCTTGATGAGTTTGAAGATAAGTACACACAATGAAACCATCACTAAAATCTATACCATAAACATATTTATCAGCTCCAAAGTTTCCTTCCATTCCCTGTATTTATTATTTTTGTATGTGTATGATAAGGATACTTAAAATGAGGTCTAACCTTCCTGCTAATTTTTAAGTGTACAATTCAGTATTGCTAACAACAGGCACTACAGTGTACAGTACATCTTTAGGATTTATTCATCTTGCATAAATAAAACTTTGTACCCTTTGACTAATACCTCCAAGTTTCCCCTTCCTGCAGCCCCTGATTGGTAACCACCATGTGTTTAGCCATAGTGTAGAAAATAAACCTAAGACACGGTTTTGTCTCCTTTGAAGTTTGTGAACTAAATGAATGAGCATGTCTTATTGATGCAGATCATGATTGTTTAGGCACGCATATTATCTTGTTGGTTTAGTTTTACAACATAAGTTTTAGCAGCAGTGGTATTGAATCCTCATTATCTGTGTTTATACTTTGGTTTATCATATTACTAATGTATTATATTTTTCAAATTTAAAGATGCTTATGTATTTTCCTTTTGTCCCAATACCAATGCTTCTGGGGCATATTTTAGAAGGGGGCTTTCAGACAACAATGATCAAAATAGTCCATTATATATGAAATTTCATTCCTGATCATTAGATGAAATAATTCAAAACTCATTTTCTATTTGGGAACTTATATGCCTTCAGATAAGACAATCTTGACCAAATTAGAAATTTAATATATTAACACTAATAAAGGGCACCAACCTTTGGATATACAAGAAGGTAATCCTTGAATTACAAAATATATTTTTAAATTATGCTATGAAAATTTTCATTTTATCAAATAGTTCTTCCAAGCAGACCCTTCTAGGTTATATTTTAATTAAAATTTTAATTGAAAATTTACACATTTGCAGTTTATATGTTTAATTTTTATTTCAAGTATTCTGACATTTATTTTTAAGTGATTATTTCATATGTGATCCACCACATTGTTTACACTGCATTTACCATTTTATATAAGTAGAGTTTTGGTCTCCATCAGCCATTTCTGCACAAGGATTTTGGAAGAAAAGAATAGAAATAATGACAACTCTGTGGCTCATTTGGGAAGAATACTATTTAAATTTGTTCTTAATGTTCAGCTGAAATTAATCTTGATTTCCCATCAAATGTACAGGGATTTTACAATATAGTTCATAACAGTGTTTAATTCCTCTAGGGAGCAAGTTAAGATAAACAAGTCACTGACAGTGTTTATCTATAAATATAGCAGATGGTGTGGGACTGAGGTTGGTTATTAAGTCTGACGACTTTAATTTCATGGTTATAAAACACTGTAAACCTCACTGTTTATAAAAGGCTGGGGAAGAATCTCCAATGGGCTTCAGTAGCCAAGAAACCCTCTGTAACATTAATCTCTCTAACTGATATTTGGTATCCTCCTAGGGTGCAATATTAAAGATTGTGGAGTGATTGCTAGACACTTTAAAATTTTCACTGGGATCATTAGCTAGCATTTCTGTCATTGATCTATTAGAACCTTGTTAATGAGTTCCATGTGAGTGAAATTTAGTGAATGAGATGATTCTTTCTAAACTTTGCTAGGTGAACGTTTAATGGTTACTTTAGGCAGTCATATACATAAAAGATAGTCTAATTTTTCAAAATAATACCTTTTATCTTATGCAAAGGTAAATCATGATACCTAACTAGACAAAATGTACTTAGAGATAGAATTTCATAAAAGAAAACTATAGCACCATTTGAATAATCAATATACATTATATACATTTACATTTAGGCCATGGATCTGTCTAAAAGGTCACAAAATGCCACTGAATTTTTAAAAAGCAAAATAATTTATCCTTCATATTCATAATTAATTTAAATATAATTTTATTATAATAATTTATTTAACTAAAAATCTGTATGCTTAATTTAAATGAAACTAATTCTTCCAAAAAGGACTGCTATTATAAAAATGCTATTATTTGAAATAGCTCAAATTTTCCATTTCAACTTTATAGTGAATGACAAAATTTATTTTATAACCATAAAAGTGAACATTTTTCACAAGCCTTATCTAATTCTATCACTTTCACATTCAGTAGTTGATATTTTAGTTTCTAAGAAGGTCAGATTTCTATGAACATTACATGATAACCCAATATGTGAGTTGGGGATTTAAAAATCTTGAGCTAAAAATACCTTAACTGGATTAAAGTTTAGACTCATTGGGAATGGGTTTTCTAATGACAAAATCCTAGGTTACTTCTCTAGCTCTTACCCTGAGAGTTTGGTAACTGATATAAAACATGAAGCAGTCTGTGTCCTGTGCTTTCTACCAATTATCCATAACATAGACCTCAAACCTTGGTTTCCAAAGAGCTGGCCTCTGAACAGCAGCATCCCTGGGTAGAGAATGGACTAAATGGAACTGATGGTAATGTATCTTCTCATCTCCCTTCCCGCTCAGAGCCTACCATCACTAGTTGTCATGGGACATATTATCCTGCTACTTGATACACTCATTTCTGCAAAAAACTATCTACTCATACTTGGACTTCCAGGTCTCAAAATGCACAAAGCATGGATAACAGATGATAGCAAAACCTCCTGCAAGTGAAGGCTTTATCTAATTTTTTTATGCATCAAAACTCATCTGGATCAACATCATCATCAAAGAAATTGGATTATTGGGTTATTGGTATGTTTGGCAATATTTGTGTTGAACTGGCTCAAGACTAGGGGTGATTTCACTTCAAAATTATTAATAAAAGTCATCTAAAATAGCTTTATAAATTAATTTTAAGGATTGCATCTTTTCATCTTGTGTTTTGTGAAGTGAGGTAAACATGTGTTTTGCAAAACATGGCCATGAAGACTAGGGTCACAGAGTGGCCAAGAGTGCACTTAAGTGAGTAGAAAATAGGTAATAATAGAAACTGAAGGGGTTAAAAAAGGGAAACAGAATAATGGGAATAAGTAGAGCTGGATATCGAGATATCAGAGTAGAGAAGTGAACAGAGTGATTGGTTTAAAGACTCTCCTTTATAAATACACTGGATCTTAGGGAAATAAGATATCATTAAAAGCACATTACAACAATCACTCATGTAAAGAAGGAATTTTTTCAATATCCCAATGGCAGCCTGAAGTTACTGTCTTTCTTTCCCCCAGTTTACCTATATAACTATCTTATAAACTGTGATTTTTTTTCTAATTATGCTTTGAAAAGAGGTTTTTTTTATAAGGAAATTATCTGATTCAAAGATGAAAAAAGCTGTTAAAATTTAAGAAACACCCTAATCTATTATATTTTATTAAATATTAACATAGAAATAAGTTGCTGCCTTATAAAGCAAATTACAACCCATGGGGTAAAAATAATGCTTTTCCTTTATGCTTTAATCTCATTTTCATTATTTTCTTTCAGATTATTCAGCTCCGGCTAATGTCAAAGGCATTGGGTTGCAAAAAAGAAAACAACCAAAGGAAAAAACTCTAAATGGATTTCATTCCCCCTTCAACGGTCAGTTAAACATCCGACCTCTGTGCTATTTTTTATTATTTATTCTCTGTAGAAATCCAGTAATTTTCCTTTAATCTTGTTTCTAGGAGAAGTGATTTATGCCGTCATGTGCATGACAGTCACCTGTGGAATCCTTCTCGTGGTTTTGTTCAAGCTGAGGTAACAGAATACAACCCAGAAGGGAAGGGCTGGAAGTGAATCAGCCCTGTTAAAACACACTGCACCATGGCAGAGCTCACACAGGGCCTGAGAATGAAAGTTTCTCCATTAAGACCTACTAAATCAACATTTAATGTGGGCTGGGTCCATGGAAACGTTACTCTCAGTCATCGTATGTAAGGGAAATGTGATCATAAGGGAATTTTTTACCGTGTATTTTACAAACGCATATGTATTGTTCCCCCAATTAAAGTGTTATCAATCTTTTCCCTGGTTTTCTTATGAAATCCAAATTGAACTTTGCTGCCTTCCTGCTTCCAATCACTTGCAGGATTAATCAGCTTACATAATGGACCTGCTGTGTACTTCACACAGTTTATATTTACCTAGAGGGGTGCTCTTCAGTCACATTTCTTACATGCTAATGTATTTTATTCATGTTTCAATATGCAAGCATCCAGGCCTGTATAATTGGATGCCTCACAGGGTACCATTAGGAAGACATTACTTCAGCCTGACATTTTAATTCACTCTTTCCAAATCCTTTTTCTTGGCTGCCTTTGTTGCTCAAATGCAGTAATGATTCAGGAGGTATGTGAGATTGAAGATTAGAGTCACAGCTGTCTCTGGATTTCTAAATGTCTACGGTTTAAAAATCTTCCATTTATTGACCACTCACAAATAGATATAAAGTGGTGTGCAGTTGCTTACTTTAATTAAAAAATAACCTCATATTTAAATATTATTGATGTCGATTTGCTATTTCATATACCTATGTATATCATTGTATATAATTTGAGTATCATAAATGTTAATGAAGAAATTATATGTGTGTGTGTGTGTGTGTGTGTGTAAACAAACATAAAATACATGTATCAGTAAAATTAGGGCTAGCACATAGCGAGACAATGGGCATCTCTCATCTCATGACACCCAGAGGGGGAGACCGAGTGAACTATGTCATGCGTGTACATATATTGCTCCTCCAGAAACCTCAGACTTCTAGTGCTTGACATAATGGCAGATAAAATGAAAGTGGGAAGAAATGTGGCAATACCAAGGCACAGGCACATGTAGAGTGTATGCTTTGCCGATGGACATTCAATGATATTTATTTTTAACAGCAATGCCAGCTAAATATATCCACCTAATTAATCCATCTTCTCTAAATATTTAATTTGATGCTTATCAATACCAGTACCAAAACAAACTGCTTTCCTCCAATGCCTTAGAAGTCATATTTGTATGAGAATATATTTCTTGGGTTCCAAGGTAAGTTTAAAGGCCAAATAATTAGAGTCAGTTTCAAGGGGAAAATAGAATTTGGAATTTATTCAACTTTTCTTTATGTGGTTTAAAATGTTTGAGAACACTGTTCAGACACTGGGCCTGCCTAGATAGTCCATCACAGACATATTGTTGCAGAGAAGCAGAAATGGTTCTCTAGCAAAAGTCTTACTTTAATGGTTCCCAATCTTTATTTTTTAGCCTCACATATAATGTATCAAGTTCACATCTGCCACACAGGCCCATGGGTTTTCACAGATTACTGTTGTACTGTTGTGCCACAGATAAATAAGGTGACGGCCATTTAAAATTCCCTGTGTATCAGCTGTAACTTTACCTCTTTTCTTGCCTACGTACATAGGCATATCCCTTTACTGCATGACAATGGCCGTAAAGTGTTACAGACAAAAATCTTAATGTACTCCAATATGTATTTTAAAGCAAATCATTCATACAATTTAAAATTGTATGAATTATTTTCCATACAGTTTAAAATTGATTCTGACCTGTAATCTGAAAGGTCCACACTCTGGGTTAAGGAAATGATAAAAGTAAAAGCCATCATAGAAAGAAAGAATAAAGTAGAACAAAAGCATCATTAACAACCAAACCTGTGTTACCGCACATCTGCAGATAAATAAGGCTTTCTCAATGAAGGAAGGCTGAGTGCCACTCACCTGGTAGTCACATCGCATCCATGTGAACACCTTTCCACAGCAAAGATGAACATTTTTGCATTTGTGTCATGTTATGCTAAATTAAAACAGCCTAAGTCTTCAAAGAAATTTGCAGAGTACCCAATAATTTAAAACACAAATATTTGAGAAAATAAATGACTCTTTTTCTTTTTGCAAATGATTACTTGGAAATCATAGTTCAATGCATGAGACCTCTTAGAAAGACCATAGAACCTTCTACTATTGGGTCTTTACATTCAGGAAGTTGATTCATTTTTCCCTTCAGGCATAGAATCCACCAAAAAATATAAGCACACATACATTTTTAAAATCCTTAAATTGGCTAATTGTTAACTTTTGCTTTTACTTTTATGTAGAACCTTCAGAATATCAACTCAAACCAGAGATCGATCACCAAGCCAAATACCTGGAGGACTCATGGTTCATTAAGAATCTTGGATCATTAACAATCACTTCCTTTCAAGCAGGTCTTTCTAGCCAGTCAACAGAATATCCTGTTCATCATCAATAAAGAAAATGTTAAGAAGGGTTTAATGATATTGTATCATTAAGGATAATAATGTAAGGTATAATAATATGACAAGTGTTCGATTTATTTTTTCTTTATAAGTTATTAACTATAAATAAACAGTGATATCTTTTATGAGACCAATACAGAATTACAGAAATGCCCTTGAAGGCAAAAAGTGTTATCTTAAATTACAGTCTACATGATTTATTGCATGATAAAATTTGAATCTATAAAATGGTAATTAGCTACGTCATAATATGACATGGTTAGCAGGGTTTTTTTCTGATCAATTTAAAAAATTCCCATTAACTTGCCTAAAGAAAAATGTAATAAAATACCTAGTTTGGCCCTGACCAGTTTGGCTTAGTGGATAGAGCGTCGGCCTGCAGATTCCGGTCAGGGGCATGTACCTTGGTTGCGGGCACATCTCTAGTAGGGAATGTGCAGGAGGCAGCTGATCGATGTTTCTCTCTCATTGATGTTTCTAACTCTCTATCACTCTCCTTCTCCCTTACTCTCTGTAAAAAATCAATAAAATATATTTAAAAAATACCTAGTATGTTTTTACTTGTATATCTTATATACAAATTAGATAAATTATTAGCATTGACTTTAACTTCCTAAGCATATTCATTTAGATGACTAGTCTTAAAAATTGCAAGTGGTATCTTTGGTTTTTTAAAATTTAATACTGTTGAACTTTACTTTTTAACTTGATGTCTGTATTTTTTATTCATAAAGCTGTAAAGCAACTAATTGGTTGAAACATCTGTGCATCTTAACAATAATATCTTTTATTTATTTATAAATTTAATTTTTCCTATGCTAATTATGAACTTCTGCAATAACAAGGTAACATGATACTTGTTACTTTATTGTTTCCAAATTGTGACTTTTGGCTTGGTTTGATATCAGAGTATAATTGTGATAAAAAATTATGGAAAAATTGTTTATTAAGTTTTTGATGCATATATGTTTTCAAAGTGCAATCATATTTGGATCCATTGATAAGAATAAATGAGGTATTATGTTTTTTTTATCAACAGAGGCACAGATATTCAATAACCCATGCATACAAATAATTAGTAACATTCTGTATTTACAATTAAAGGTCAAACATTTTCTGTCTGTTTGATGTCATCTATTGCTGTTCACTACACTTCAGATCAAATTATCTACATTAAATTACATTTGAAGTTAACATTTGGCTATGCGTACTCAGAGTAATTAAAAAAGCCTTCCTTTATCTTTTAAAACAGGAAGGAATAACTTGGTGAGTTATAAATCTCCCTCAAGGAGTTCTCCACATTCCAGTGGCTGTTAACACTCTAAGTTAACGTGAAGAGAACGTGGGCATTTCCATCTCCAAAACTGACATTTAATTTGGTTTTCTAACGCCTGGGAGAACGTGAACTCTTCTCTGGAAAGCTGAGGGAAGAAATCAAGTTGCCTTTAGAAATATGTTTGTGTTGAGCAGAGAAGGAAAGGACAGAGCATAAAGGAGAAGGACTCCCTTAAAAACAATCTTGTCTCCTAGGCAAGCAAGAGTGAGCAAGCCATTCTGGGCAGAACTGCAGAAACAGGAATCAGCATGAAGTATTTAGAGAATTCTAAATAGGCAGCTGTCTCTGGAGCAAGAAGTGCAAATTAAAATAATATGGGAAAGCCCAGGCCGGTGTTGCCCAGTGGTTAGAGTGTCGGCCTGCTAACCAAAGGGTCATGGGTTTGATTCCTGATCAAGGGCACATACCTGGGAAGAAGGTTTGATCCTAGGCCCAGGTCGGGGTGAGTGCAAGAGGCAACCAATCGATGTATCGATGTGTTTTTCTCACATCGATGTCTCTCTCCTCCTCCTTCCTTTCTTCCACTCTCTCTAAAAATCAGTGGAAAAGAATTACAATAATATGGGACATAAAACATAAAATAGAAGACATGCATTAGTACTGAGACAGTAAAGGTTCTTAAACATGATGCTAAGGAGTTGGGACATTCTAAATCTGGTTTGTGAATTCTTCAGGACTTGGCTTGCACCTTTTACTGTTCTGTCCTCTGGGAGCCCTTTTCTAACAGTCTTTCCCACCCAGAGGTCAGGTATCCTTGCTCAGCACTGTCTGTACCTTATATTACTACACCTCGCTGCAATTGGTAAGCACTCTGAATCTGTTGGCTCATCTCTGATTTCCATTCATACC
The DNA here is from genome assembly GCF_000147115.1 of Myotis lucifugus. NCBI lineage: Eukaryota > Metazoa > Chordata > Mammalia > Chiroptera > Vespertilionidae > Myotis > Myotis lucifugus. The sequence goes on from NW_005871128.1 coordinate 1,410,671, forward strand.
ACATAGGGTATGTTCAATAAAAATTGCTCAGTGAATGGATTGCTTCACTTGTATGCCAAAAAACATTTTAAACAAGGAGGTGACATCATCAGATTTATGAATGAGAAAAGGCAGGCTGGCAGACGTGTAAGCGATGGACCAAAGATGACAAAACGGATGGTGAGGAGACTGCCTACAAATGTACTGTAATGTTTAGCCAATGAGTAGTGAAAGCCTGTAGTAATTCATTTGTTCGACACATTTCTTTAGCCACTGTATGTGCCAGCCACTGTACTAGGTGCTGGAGATAGAGTACTGAACAGAGTCCTCTTGGAGATTCAAAAAACAAAGAAGTAAAAAATAATTTCTGAAAATGATAGAGGCTGCTAAGAAAAGGTAGGAGGAGTGACAGTAGAGTCTTGTGAAGAGAACCAGTGGTGATATGAGTATGGAATGAACATAAATGTGTCGTAAACAGAAGGGACGGGGATTTGGGATTACATGTTTGCAGAGAAATTGTGTTGTAAAGACCATGGCAGCAGCAGAGATGAAGAGTAGGCTTCTGATTTATGGCACGAGGTGACCCATGGTGCTATTTAGACAACTGGCCCAGACAGGAGGGGGATGAACTTGGAATGCAAAAGGGCAGCATGCCACTTATCTTCAGATCCGTTCCCACCTGTATCTACTTCTCACACATCCCAGGAGGATGACCCAATCTGAAATATAGGCTTGTCCTCTGGCTTCCAGTGGGTTCTGCCAATGGTGAGAAGTGGCAGGAGATGGGGGTGTATATTCCCTTCAGTCCCTCCAGGAGGGCCCACCTTGGGCTGGTGTTTCCCTGCACAGAGTGGCACTGTTTCTGTGAGTGGCCTTCCCCAGTGAAACTCTCCTGGATCGCAGTAAACATCTCCCCGCCTTTCCTTCAGGGCTGGTTGTCCTAATGGCTCAGCTGTTACCAGCCTCCATTTGTGGATTACCTCTTGTTGTTTTCCTACAACTACCCACACCTGTATAAAGACTCCCTCAGTCCAGCATTCTTAGAGTCAACCCATTTTGGATAACTCGGAGTTTATTTTTTAAAATATATTTTTATTGATTTCAGAGAGGATGGGAGAGGGAGAGGAGAGCGAGAGAGAGAGAGACAGAAACAGCAATGATGAGAGAGAATCATTGATCTGCTGCCTACTGCATGCTCCCCACTGGGGATCGTGCTCGCAACCTGGGCATGTGCCCTGATCAGGAATCTAACCCTAACCTCCTGGTTCATAGGTTGATGCTCAACAGCTGAGCCACACTGGCAGGCCTGGATAACTCGTAGTTTATCCTAATTTGCATAAACTGATCATTGTTTCAGGTTTGGACTGACACCAGTGGGATATCCGTGTGGAGTTGCTATTAGTCCAGTGGAAAATATGGTGTGGTACTGCTAAGTGAGATCTGTGCTACAACACCGCATTTAGAGTTGTCCAGTGTCTTCCAGCTCTTTCTCCCCAGATGAGAAAGTGAGTTTACCACCTGAGGGTCGTCTGGGCGAAAACCACTGAGGAAGGGTGGCCAGATCATAGACATTCCTCAGAAAAATCCAACCACCGATCCAATTCCTTCCAGAGCAGCCTGGCTATTCCTGTAATAAATATTTGTGCTGCTAGCTGCTTCTGCCTATTTACCCACTGCCTTTTCCCCAGGATTCTGTCCGTGACCTCCCGCAGGTGTTCCTGGGCACCAGGAGTCAGCAGAGTGGTACCAGGTGGAACTCAGTGAGGTGAATAAAAAGGTCTCCTGGGAAGGGCTTTGCGGCAGAAAGAAGATAGTCTTTGTGGTTCCTCTGGAGCTGGGTGTGAGTCTGCTCCTCCTTTTAAATTCCCCTGGAGCGTTCTGAAATGTGCATCCCTTTCATGGCCACGTGGGGTGAGACGAATACAAACAACTAAAAGAGTAAGTGAAATGTTTCTTCTTTTTATTTTGTGAGAACAGTCAAAATTGTGAGCTCTAGCCCTGACCTGTTTGGCTCAGTGGATAGAGTGTCAGCCTGAGGACTCAAGGGTCCCAGGTTCAATTCCGGTCAAGGGCATGTACCTTGGTTGCGGGCATATCCCCAGTGGGGGTTGTGCAGGAGGCAGCTGATCGATGTTTCTCTCTCATCAATGTTTCTGACTCTCTATCCCTCTCCCTTCCGCTCTGTAAAAAATCAATAAAATATATTTTTAAAAAATTGTGAGCTGTACAACCAAAGAATAAGATCTAAGGGATTGATGGTCAAAATGATGGCATTGCTGTTTAAGAGGCAGGGTGAGTGAGCATGCGTGCTCAATGCACTACAACCTCTAAGTGTCCTTGTCTGCCATGGCGGCTTGTCTCACACTCGGCTTCTTTTTGAATTCTGAGATGAAACCATCTGGGCTGCGGCGGTTTATTCCACTTGAGTTCCTCGGGTTGTCCCCTAAGTGCCTCTTTGAGGTTTAGTGTCTGTTCAGGTCATACTGGTTGCACCCCCAAGCTGAGGATGGTACCAAGAATGTTTCTAAAACCTTCTCCACAGACAAACCAGGGGCAATAAATGTGTTCTTAATCAGGGCTTTATAACACAGGTGTGTGTTATCTTGGTTCTACAAAGAGAAGGAAAGCATACCTTTTAAATGCAGCAGTTTAAAGTTTTTGTTAGGCAAATTATCATTTAATATAGTCAAGTCATAAAACTTCATAAAATGGAATTTTTCATTTGGTGCATATAATTATGTTAATCTGTCTACGAAAAAAAAAGTATAACTACATTTTGAGTGTGATGGGTCATTTGATGTTATCATATAATAAAAAATATATACCTGAGGCAATTGGGACATAATTAGGTAAAATCGTTTTCTGAATATTTTATGCCTAGGTAAAAACACAACAATAAATATTTATAAAACAGCAGTCTTTCAAGTAAAACCTTCATTTGTAAGCCTAAAGTTTGCTTTGGATGCATGGTTTAATACTCTTTAACATAAATATTCTATTTTGTTTTCTATGGATAGATTTTTTTAAATGGGGTTAAAGAGGATTTGATCCTGAATCACCTGGGAGAAGAGTAGATTCCCAAATAAAACCAGATTTTCTATTACATGCAAAAACAGGAGAGGGCTCTTGGGTCTCTTTTGTAGCCGCCAACAGTTTCTGCTATGAAAGTCTAGATTGTTTTCTTCATCAATTAAATGATGGATAGGCCTAGCTAGAACAAGTAAAGATCAAATTGAGTTTAAGTTCTACTTTTCATTTGGCTATTTGGAGCTAAGTAGCCCAAACCTAAAAAAATGTTTCTCAGCCTGTCCAGGTGCTTGAGCTCTAACAATTCAAGGTCACCATTATCTATTTAATGATGAACAAAATCTGTCTAGGAGAGAACAATATCGGTTGCTTTGTGTCAGCAAGAACATTTACCTCCCAGTGAAACTTTTCCCAGGAACATGGAGATCATCCGTTCATGGGCAGAGGAAAAGACAAGGTTACCTATTAATAGTCAAGTTGTAGGATGCAGTGAGTGGTAGAGGAATCACTGCCTGCATTTCTCCTCTTGTCTGGGAACTGCAATCCATGTAGAGGTGCTCTTAGGGAACTCATCTATTGCTTAGGTGCCTCTGCCTTAGTAGCTCTAGAAAGATTGAAGGAATAGATGTTTCTTAGACAGCAATGAAAAAACATATCAGAGGTCTCTGATGCCAAATCAGTGTACTATCCAGGACAAGAGGGTAATGCTTAGAAGCTAAAGGCGAGATACAATGCATACAAGGAAACAATTCCCATAAAGAGGGAATTCAGAAGTAGTAGATGTCAGTTAAGAGCAAGCTTCAGAAACACTCTATTCTCTTTGAATTATTTAATCAAAATTAGTCTGTAAATAATGAGACGTTGAGCTAAAATATTACACTTTACTAGTAACAATATATAACAGGAAAGCAAAATCTGTTAATGCCTCTAATATTTCAATAAGAGAGGAAGAGCTTATAGATATGTTTTAAGGGGTTTCACAGCATGAAATAGTTGACTGGAACATAAAGATGTATTTTGCACTTGCATGTTTGTATTGAACCTCCATGGAAGGGAGGTGGGCAGCAAATGATGACAGGGAGTGAGTAAAACCAGAAATCCTGAGCATTATTGGTGGCAATCCTGAAACATACAAGGATTGTTTACTCTACAAATCATATGTCTTATTCTACCCATTGCATTACTTCTTATTTCCAACACACAACCGGGCAATAAAAAAAAAATCTATCTCTTTACACATTCATCTGATTGTCTTACAAATACTGAAACTGTCATTATAGGTATTAATCATTTTAAAAAATCTTTTCTTCCTTCTTTCCTCCCACCTTTTTAATCCATTAAATTGTTTTCTGGTTTCATGAAGGACAGGATAGAAACAAACTCAAGAAACATGAAATCAGTAAGCAACAGGCAAAAAAAAAAAGAAAGAAAGAAAGAAAAGAAAAAGAAAAAAGAGTACTACCAAGGTATAAAGGGGCACCACCCCCATGGAAACATTTAGATCAACCACTTTATAGTCATTCCATTTCTCATTCTCTTTCACAAATGCATTTCAAGGGAAATACCTCATAAAATAAAATTTGTATATTCCTCATCTCATAAGGTGTCAGCATGATGACAATGAAACATCAAAGTAAAATTTAGTTCTATTTATACTAATGCCTTCTCTTAGTTCATCAGTCAACAAATGTTTTTTGATAAGGTCATGAAAATTCTCTAATTGATAAGTGGGTAGTACTACCGCAGGCCCTTGAATAACCTAGGTTTTAGTTCAATGTTGCTTTGTTATAATGTTAATGAGAAGGAAAAAAAATAGATTCCTGGCTGGGGCCGCTGTCTGTGGAATTTGCATGTTCTCCCCATGACTGCCTAGGTTTTCTCTGGGATTCCAGTTTCCTCCCTCATCTCAAAGATATGCATGTGAGGTGAATTAAACTGGTTACATTGTCACAGTCTGAGTGAGTGTGGGGTGTGTGTGAGCGGCCCTGCCATGGAAGGGTGTCCTTTCCAGGGTAGGTCTAGCCTTGTGCCCTGAGCTGCTGGGACAGGCACTGGTGCCCTGTGACCCTGAACTGAAATAAGCATGTTGGAAAAGAATGATCTTACCCGTTCTTAAATGTATGTATAGTTCACATGGTTTTCAGTATTTAATATTAGAAGTTTTTTGGGTCTTTATTTAGAAGTTTGGTGATGCTTTTGTGACCAGAAATATACTGTAGGAACTTAACACTTGTTTATATCAATTAGCCTATGGGAAAACCAGTTTTGTTGTATGTCATTTTCCTTCAAGTCCCAGTTTCCAAGAGTCTATAGCAGATATTAAGTGAGAACTAATTGAGAACTAAAAGAGTTGAGAACTAAAAGTTGAGATGGGGTAGATTTTTCCATGTGGTGGAAAGCTGTTATCTGCAGAAGGAAGAAAAATAACAAGTGTAAAGTCTTTGAGATGAGACTGAGCTTTATATGTTCACATAACAGGAATTTAAGGATTTGGAATAAAATGAAGAGAAAGAATAAGAGTAGCAGAAGGTGAGGTCAAAGAAGGAAGCAGGAGGGCACAGTGTAAGGAGTTGCCTTTTATTCTGATTGCAATGGGCATCCTTCAGATGCTTTCAAAGAGAGAATGATATAACAAGTTCTAGAAGAATCTGGCTGCTGTTTGGAAAAAAAGATTGAAAGTGGGCAAAAATTGAGGCAGGAAAACCATTAAGAGACTGACTCTGTATGGAGGGGGGGATGACTGTAGATAAGGTAAGGATTGATTTAGGGGGGATGTGAAACAGCATCTTATTTGGAATATAAAACTGAAGATAAAGCCAAGGAGGCTTATTGCTACAAAAGATACGGGAGATAAGAACATTCAGGAGTCAATGTAGATACACAGGATTTTTTCTTCTTTTTTTTTCTTAATGTAAATTAAGAATATACTTGGTGATTAGGAGCAAAGGAAAATGTATGTCTGTGGGTGTTTTTTTTGTTTTTTGTTTTTTTTTGTTCAATTCTGAAATAAAGATTTTAATCAGCAGTTGTTGTATGAAGGGAGAGTCCCAAAATAAAGTCTAGTTTGAATCATTAGTGTATGAATGTTATTTAAAATCATGAAAATGCAAAGAAATGTGGCCAAAAAAAAACAAAACAAATAAACAACAAAAAAAAACCTGAGAAAAATGCCATTGGCCATTCCAATACTTAGTGGTCTGGAAGAGGATGATGAGAAAGCAAGGCTACCGTGAAGGGATAACTAGTAAGTAATGAAGGATACAAGGAGAAGCCAAGAGGATGGAGGTTTTTAAAATGGAAGAGAGTATGCTCAGTGGTATGCGATATTGCCAAGAGATGGATGTGATGGAGGTGTTAACTGACTTACATTTCTCAATGTATCAAATCATTACATTGTTTATCAAACTTGCACAATGTCATATGTCAGTTATATCTCAATATCGTTGGGGGAAGGGGAAGAATTAATCTTGCTTTCCAGTTATATCCTAAGATAGATATGTATTTGAGTCTTTGAATCATTCAGGAGGAAAAGAGAGAATTACTAGAAAATAAGTTATATATTTGTGTACAAATATTCAGAAAATTGGTAAAGATCAAAGCAACTTAAATAGTAAAGGATCAAACCATTAGACTCTTTTCCTTATAATATAGTACATATGCAAAGATAATAAATATGCATCTGTTTGTTTATTCATGGTCTGATCTCTGAAACCTCTATTCCCCAAGTGATGTTGAGAAACATATCATAAAATTGCCAACAAATGTAATCCAAATGCTTATTTAGATGAACTCAGTCTTTTAGGAAAACTAATCAGCTGTTTTAACTTTGAATTTCCAATTGGAGGCTACTCACCTCTTATTCTCTTCTCCTTCCCCAAGAAGGCGTATCTGTGAATATGTGTAAGTGTACTTGCTGCCCTCTGCATCTTTGCTGGTCTCTGCTGTGGAGTGACCGGTCTCTGGTCATATTGCAGCAGAGTGCTGAACAGGGCTTGGTCCACCCTGATACTTTGGGTACCATGGCTCTTTGCCATGGTTTCTAGTGTTGAGGCTTCAGTATGTGGTGGCTTTTTTATTCTAAGGCTGGGCCTTTTCTGTCCCTCTAGAGCAGTGATGGTGAACCTATGACACGTGTGTCAGAGGTGACACGCTAACTCATTTTTTTGGTTGATTTTTCTTTGTTAAATGGCATCTAAATATATAAAATAAATATAAAAAATATAAGTCTTTGTTTTACTATGGTTGCAAATATCAGAAAATTTCTATATGTGACACGGCACCAGAGTTAAGTTAGGGTTTTTCAAAATGCTGACACGCCGAGCTCAAAAGGTTCGCTATCACTGCTCTAGAGAGGGTCTCGGCCTACCTGCAGGAAGTAGTCGGCTACTTCCTCTGCTGTTGGGAAGCACGGGAGACTTGTCTGGAAAGTTTGTAAGAGGACATGCCAAAAAGGGAAGTGCTGAAGGCAGCACACCCTGTTTATCAGAATTCCGACTTGGGGGAGTGCCAAAGGCGGAGCCCCCTAATTATTCCTTTCCAAACAAGTCTGTGCACGTGCAGACCCCCGGGTGTTTACTGGAATCCTTATGCTTAATCTTTGGATGTCCTTGCTTAAAGGCTACTACAGACACATGTGTCCTCCCAAGATTACTTACCCTACTGATTGTATCTAAGAGATAAGCTTTATCTCAAACTGCTGTTACAATAAAAGCCTAAGGAGGCAGGCGATTGAGGCTGTCTGGCTCCTTTAGCTAAGCAGTCCCTTAGCCCTCTCTTTCACAGCAAACATTGTGTCAGAGTAATCATTGATCTGTTGCTCGGGGTCTGCTGGTCAGGCCCGGCACTCTGCATTGCTATGTTATGCAGTATTTTGTTGAAGCTAATTTCAAATCCTTCCTTCAGTCATGCTTCCTTCCTGCCAGAGTTCCACTGGCATGCTGATTTGGCAGTCTGAGCAATGCCCAGTTATGCTGAGAGTAAAGAAGTAAAGCCATGTGTACTGGGATTTTTTTGCAAACTTCTATGGGTGTGTTATCCCTCATTTCTGCCCTGGTCCCAAAACCCCAGGACCAGGGTGTGTATGATTGGGAAGGCATTGGGACAGGATGCCAGAGTTAAACTTCCTGCCTCTGCCTTTGTCTTCCGTCCATCTCTCCAAGGTTGGAAGCTCCTATCCAATGTGGACTTTTTTTGCTGCAAATCATCCGTATTTTTTACTCTGTAACTTTTAGTACAGCTTTACGATTTGAGTTCACCAGAGCTGGATCATGATAAGTACAAGAAAGTCTTTTTAGAATTTAGAAACACTGCTGTCTCTACACAGAACCTGGCTTTTGGTGCTGTTATTTCTTTATGGGCTTGAAAACGCTACATTTTAAGCTTAGATTCAACAATGACTTCTTTGTTCTAAGACTGGACACAGTCATGCTCAGGAGTAATGAATACCATTGCTTCACTGGTTTGGGAGCTATGGAGAATCATGATTCAAGAAAAACAAAACAAAACAAAAATTTTGTTGGCTTAAAATTTTCCACTATGTTCCTATTGCATACACACAATGGTTCAACTAAGAGCTGGAGTTAATAAAGAGGAAAGAGGAAATAAGGGCAAGGGAAATAAGAAAAAAAGAAATAAGGAGATGAGAAAAAGTGAGAAAGGGGGGAAAGAACATGGTGCTATAGACAGTATCACAAACCCTTCTTTCCTGTCTTTCCATTTCCTATATTTTCTGCCTTCTACTGCAATTAAGAGGCAAGAGAGCCTAATATAGTAGGAAGTGCTCTAAATATAAGAATGCTTTTGTAGGCCTGTTGAATTTGGCCTTTGGATCAGTCTCATTGCTGTTTTTGTCTCATTGTTATTTTGCAAATTATCATTGGAACAGGCCAATCAAGAGACGAAAACCCCAAATCAGTTTCCCCCTAGTGGATTCCAGGTGCTGGTCAAATACAATCCCTTTTGTTAAGGTTCATGAGACACAGTTAAGATTTCTGAACTAGAAGTAGTTTTATTCCTCTTAGTCATGGATTTATTTTTACATAATAGACTCTGAATCTAGTTCCTAACCATGTTCACCTTTATGATGTGGCTACTAGAAGGCTCGGAGTTTTATTTGCATCTAACCTTTAGAAAGTATCCTTGATCTTACACTCCTGTAATATTTATTTTTCCAATATCTATCTACCTTATTTATAATACTACTAGTAGCCCAGTGCACGAAATTCATGCACATTAAAAGGGAATTAATTGCCCTAACCGGTTTGGCTCAGTGGATAGAGCATTGGCCTGCGGACTCAAGGGTCCCAGGATCGATTCCGGTCAAGGGCATGTACCTTGGTTGCGGGCACGTCCCCAGTGGGGAGTGTGCAGGAGGCAGCTGGTCATTGTTTCTCTCTCATCGATGTTTAAACTCTCTATCCCTCTCCCTTCCTCTCTGTAAGAAATCAATAAAATATATTTTTTAAAAAGGAATTAATTAGCAGAGATATTTTAATATTGCTATTTGCCCTTTCTCTATAATAGAAGTGTGAGAGATGAAAGGAAATTAGTAAAATGTATATGAAAATAATATATACATTTCTTAATAAATAAACAGTAACAAAAGGATATAACAACAGAGGCATGATATAAAAATGACAAAAACATGATATAAAAACATGATATGAAAATAACAGTGATGCAAACAATGACTGATGAAGTGATTAAACTTATTCTAATATCTCCCTGTACACCACATTAAGACTGAAAATACTTTCAGAGTGCTTGACTAATTTCCTTTGTGATGAAACTTAGAACTTTAACTGGTAACATCACATGCTCTTCAAACTTGAGAGAAAGCAACATATAACTGCCCATGTCCGAAAACGGGTTCAGGTAGGAATATGCCTACTTTGTCTAGAGTTTGTCCTTGTGATTTATTAATAGTCATCACAAATGCTGGCATCACGGGAAACCGTTGTCAAATCAATTTAAATGGGAGGCCAGTGTCAGATGGGGACAAATTAATTCTTGGAATCAGAACAGCCTCTCCCTCTGCAGATCCTGTTAATACTTCAGCTTTGATAATGTTAGGTTGTAATCTTTTGATAATAAATCTGGTACCATTACAAAGACCCCATTTACTATTGAGATTTCTCAATAGCATGATGATAGCACCCACTTTCAATTTTAATTTATGACATGGCATTCCCAAAGGAGTTTTTATATAAGTAGATTATTATAGGCACATTAAAAGGGAATTAAATATAGAAAATATTTGAACATTGCTATTTGCCCTTTCTCTATAATAGAAGTGTCAGAGATGAAAGAAAATTAGTAAAATGTATATGAAAATCTCCCTCCTGTCAGAGTCTGAGGCACGCTGCGGGACCCAGAGTCAAGTCCCCGCCCACCCGTGTGGGCCTCGAAATCATGTGAGACCCAGACCTGGCCGGCCCCACCCCTGTCAAGCCCTGCAGGGCGGGGGGCACAGCCTCAGGTCCCCCGCCCAGCGCCAGGGTGGGGAGGCATGGCCTTGGGTCCCCCCAGCCCTGGTGCAAGGGTGTGACAACCATTTGCATATTAGCTCTTCATTATATAGGACTAGTATTGTATCAAACAGGACAGGATGAGCTATTCTGTAGTAAGGAGCAATCGCAAAATGTCAGTGGATTATAGTAACTAAAGTCTTTTGTTGCTCACACCACAAGTTCATTACAGGTAAGCTCTGACCCTGCTCTGTTGCCTTCCCAAGAATGCCCAGGCAGACAAAGCAGCTTTTCTCTGGAATATTAGCAGAGGGGAATTAAAGATTCAGACAAAGTACATGTTGGGTCTTAAAACTTCCACTTAGGAGCAACATAAGTCATTTCTAATTATATTTCATTGGCCAAAACAAGTCATATGGCTGCCTAGTCAGTGAGGCAGGGAAGTATGCTTTTCCTCCAAAGAGGTCCAGGGCATATTTGGGGATAGCAATACAGTCTATCAAAACAGACAGCATTTGTTTAAGTAATCACTCAGAGCACAGCATTCCTCTAAGGCACATATTTAATACTCACCAGAGTCTTATTTGGTATGTGCTAGGTTTTTAATCTCATAGAAGAACAATAATGAGTTTAGAGAGATTAAGAAATTCTTACTAAGTTACACAGTTGATAAGGGACTGAGTTGGGATGGGAATTTTTCTGCCTGCAATCCAGTAGTCTTTAATCCTGTTTATTGTACTGTTTATGTACTGGGTAAGGAGAGAGGATGAAAGCTTAGATACAAGAATCCAATTAGAAACTGGAATATCTTCATTACCACTCCAGTGTTAAGAAAAAAATCCACTTTGATATTGAGTTTTCCTCTAACTTTGAGGAACCAACTGCCAATGGCCAACGTAGCTGCAAATGACCTAGTGATATGCTTTCACTAGGAGCTCATTAGCCTGAAGACCAGGGGCAAGTATCAGTAGGTGTGCAGAAAACCAGTAAAATAAGGGGTCAAACCAGACTCTGAAATACAAAAATTATATGCACGTAGCTAAGTTATATGTGTGAGAGAGAAGAACCAAAGGAAGAAATAAAGTCAAACCCATTAAACGCCTTTGTATTTTTTAAGATGCCATACTTTTATTTATGAACATAGAACTTGGTGATTAAGTCATGGGCCCCCTAATTAAGGTATCACTGACCACAGTGGTTTTCTACCTTACAGTCATTCTTGGTTATTAAATAGGCAGGTTTACACTTTTCTGGTTTCCATTTATCTTGGCATCCACAACTGCTCTTGCTTTCCCATTGTTATTCTCCAGTGTGATTTCTTTAAGGAGGGAAAGATCATTAATGTAATAAATGTTGATTCATTATAATGTTCGTTGTGGTGGCCCCAAAATGTGACGGACGAAGGACCTGCCCTCCTGGAGCTAGAAGTCAAGTGGGAATGACTTAAATATATAATTACACAAATACCTGTGCAAATTAATATCAATTATGACAGCATTAAAGCATTTTGGTGGCACATCCTATTTGCACTTTTTTTATTTGGTATCCTGCATTTTAATAGAAAAGCAGTAGGCAATTATTACTTCAACTTTAATATTACATTATAGGCTGAATGGTTGTAACCGCCCCAAAATTCATCTGTATGTTGACATCCTAGCCCCCGATGAAGTTAGGAGGTGAGAAGTGAATTAATGTCTTTAGTGTGGAGCCCTCATGAATGGGATTAGTGCCCTTATAAAGAGAACTCTAGGTTTCTTTTTACCTGTGAGGATACCACAAGAAGCCAGCAGTCTGCAATCCGGGAGAGGGTCTCGCCTGATTCCAACCATGCTGGCACTCTGATTGGGCACTTTCAGTCTCCAGAACTGTGAGAAATAAATTTCTGTTGTTTACAAGCCATCCAGTGTATGGTACTTTGTGTAGCAGCCCAAGCTGACTAAGACATATTATGATTAATTCACACTATGTAATAATTATCATCATTAATCTTGGTGATAACAATTAATGCCTGGACAATTATACAGAATGGATTTAGGAATATCTTTACAAGAATTAAAAACTCACCCAGCTGGTGTGGCTCAGTGGTTGAGCATCAACCTACCAACCAGGAGGTCAGGATTTGATTCCTTGTCAGGACGTATGCCCGGGTTGCAGGCTCAATCCCCAGTAGGGGGCATGCAAGAGGCGGCCAATAGATAATTCTTTCTCATCATTAATGTTTCTAGCTCTCTTCCTCTCTCCCTTCCTCTCTGAAATCAATAAAAATATATTTAAAAAATAAAAATAAAGAATTGAAAAAATATTTTGAAGCTTATAATTTTGAAGGCTTAAAATGTTTTAATTTCCTCATGAAATTTAAAAATTATATTTAATAATAAATTATATATCATTTCAAACATACTTATAGGTCTTAATGTAGAAAATGCCTTTTGTTAATTAATATTTCTTTCATTACTTAAATTATGTTACTAATAGACTTCTTTTAAAGCCTATCTATAAAAGTAAATAGTACTATACATTTAACTTTATTGTAATAAAAAGCCTTATATTTTCTGGTTTCTAAAATACATGACCATATATTATGTTCATCCTTGAATATCTTGAAGCACACTGTAAAACTTTGCATAAAAGTAACAGGCACTCAGACAGGTGGAGAACATAATTTTCATTTTCTTTGTATATACTGGAATCTAAATTGCATGTTGCCTTCATTTGAAACCCAACCACTCAGTTATAGTAAACTGACGTGATGGGAAGTTTATCTCAAGACTTATGTAATCTTCGCCCCTTGTGTATCATGATATTTGAGGAATATATTTTCTAGGGATAACATATGGTAGAACAATCTTTCAGGTTACCTGTTGTGACCTTGAGTTTGCATTATAGGGGTAAAATATGCTTCCAATTAAAATTGTCCTGTGGGAATGCTATTCTTTATGAATTCAGGGTGAAGAATAGCTAAGGAGTCTGGTCTGTGTCTGACAGCTGGGGCAAAGCACCTTGAGTCAATAAAACTCATATTTATTCTATCCTAAGTACTTACCATTGGTTCACATTGACATGATTCCACAAAGAACTGTAGATTTGTAAATCTCTAATACAGGTTATTGTCCAGAACAATGCCCGTATTCCTGAAAAAGGCTTATATACTGACAAAAAATAACATCAAATAAATAAATAAGTACACATCAGTAGTTTGTGGGCTTTGTTTCATGTGCTTTGAGGCTCACAAAGAACTTTGAAGACATAATTTGTTTCCCTAAAAGATGTTTCTAGTAAACAAGACATAAAATTCTAACTTGAGGCTCTGTAGATCAGGCCTTACATAAGTTCTTCTCGATACATGAATTTACTTTCTTTTGAAAATGATCCAGCCATTCCAACCATTCCCAAACTCTCTCCTAGGTTGACCCTGAAATAATGCTAGTAAGCCTATTAAATATTTCTCAGTCAAGTCAAATCTAATTATAGGATGATTATTTTTCTTTTCTCTACGCATCGTTTTTCAGATTCTTCCATTTCAGTTTATCACCAGTGTTAAGCAGACAGCACAAAGTCATGTGTAATGAAGGCTAAGTAGTAAATAACTAACATCCCTAGTTTTTACTATATCCTCTTTTTTTTCTGGAACATATTTTATGACGTTTACCCTCTGATTTACATCTGAGTAGCCAAATCCAAAGAGACAGTTTTCTCTTGCTATAGTTACTACAACCCCTCACCAACACTAGAATATCAAATTTATGGCCAATAATGAGGAGGAAGTTGACCATTACCAGAACCTCCAGATAATTGAAAAAGTTTTTAAAAAGCTATGTTTCTCATTCTAAATGTTCCTTAATAGCCAGTCAATAGGAAGAAAGATAAATCACTCTCTTCTTTATATTTGTTTTGTCTTAAGGAATTGGGTGTTGTTTGAGAAACATTTAAATAATAACATATCATGACATAACAAAATTCATTCCTGTTGAAATAAAAATAATTAAATCATTTTTTTAATTTCTACCTTTTTTATTGAACAAATATACAGATGGGGAGAGTGAATTCTGTGTCTCAAGACTGAGCATGTGGTTGTAGAAGAGGATTGGATTTAAGCTCTAAAATCATAACTCCCAAGCACTTGCCCATCTGAATTCCTTGCATATATAATTAATAAGTTCCTAATTAATTGACTGGTGTACACATATCCATATTCCCCTGTTTTCTCACTATACTTCAGCCACACTAGCTTTTTATGAGTTTCCCAAATGCATTATGCCCCTAGCTTCCAACAGATGTTTATACATGGTATTTCCTGCATATGAAGTGGTCTTTTTCCTCCTTTTCTACTGTTAGCACCTTAGTTCTTCATACACTATTCCATATACTGTTAGAGATAGATAAGCTTCTCCTTCAGAGCACTTATTACATGTAAAATTGTCGCTTGATAACTTTTGTGAGTCCCTCATTAGATAGTTATATGAAGACCCATTGGTGATTTTACTCATTGTTATACAGTGGGGCCTTGACTTACGAGTGTCCCAACTAACGAGTTTTTTGAGATACCAGCTGTCTCTAGGCCGATTTTTTGCATTAAGTTGATAGAGTAATTTGAGTTAACGAGCTCCTTAATGAGCTCCTTAATGAGTTCGGTCTCGGAACGAATTAAACTCGTAAGTCAAGGCCCCACTGTATATCTAGCACATAGAACAACCTGACCCCCTATTTGGCCTGACTGACAGGGATAGTTGCTTATCCAGGATCCAGTCTTACCTACTTCTATATATAGAATTATGACTTTCAGGTGTCAATATGCTCACATAAAATCTCGAGTTCCCTGACTCTTTAGCAACTAAGTATAGTGATATGACACAGTTCTAACAAATGGCAATGGGAAAGCAATAATTTTCTTTCTAAAAAGAGACATACGCAGCAAGATTGCTATTACCCTTTCTTCTGGCCTTGAATGTGAAGGTAAAGGCTGGAGCTAAGAAGCTATCTTGGGACCACGAGGAAGCAAGTATAAAGATGAAAGATAACATGCTTTCATTGTGGTGAAGCAGATAAGTAGAATTATAGAGTTTTTGGATAACCCACATAGGTGGGATGATCCTCCACCCAAGTTAGTTCAGATGTTGAGACTGCTGAGGCCACATACCAAAAGAATATGAGGATAAGTATTATTCACATAATGAATCTTTCTGAGAAGATCAGGGAAGTGTCCAAGCAGATCTGAAAATGGCTTGTGAGAAG
Organism: Myotis lucifugus; assembly: GCF_000147115.1. NCBI lineage: Eukaryota > Metazoa > Chordata > Mammalia > Chiroptera > Vespertilionidae > Myotis > Myotis lucifugus. The sequence continues at coordinate 1,426,375 of NW_005871128.1, forward strand.
AAAGGGGTAAATGCCTCCGGGTGTAATTGTGTGGGTACAGCCAAGGTTGGGGCTCCTGCTCTGGTAGAACATCCTTGCTGATGATAGCATGGCTTGAACTTCCCCACCAGCACCAATGGAGGGAGAACCTGGGCTTTCTTATCAGCTCTCCCAGATGGGGCAGAGAAGGGCATGGCTGCGTGGGGGGGACTTAAAAGCTATCGGTGGTCACATATCAAAAATGGAGTCAGACATTTTATTACGTAGAGTATTAATTAGGACAATAACTGCAATCATGTACCTCTGTATTCTTGTTACCTGCAGGCAAACATAATCATAAGTGAACAATAGGTACTTTAAAAAAACTTGTTATTTTTGCAGTGATATATAATTGCCATATAACATTATATTAAGTTCAGGTGTAAAATATGATTCACTATTTGTATATATTGCAAAATGATCACTGTGATTAGTCTAGTTAACATCTGTTTCCATACAGAGTTTTGATTTCTTGTGATGAGGACTTTTAAGGTCTCCTGTCTTAGCAACTTTCATATATGCAGTACAGTATTATCAACTATATTCATTATGCAGTTCATTACATACCATGACTTCTTTATTTTATAACTATGACTTCTTTATTTTATAACTGGACTGTATGAGCCCTTTCGAACATTTTCAAATGTAAATGAGATCAAATGATATTTGTCTTTTTCTGACTTATTTCATTTAGCATAATGTACTCAAGGTTGATCATGTTGTTGCAAATGGCAAGATTCCATTATTTTTATGGTGGAATAGTATTATGTGTGGTGTGTGTATACCTTCGTTATTGTAAATAATGCTGCAATAAACATGGGGGTGCATATGTCTTTTTGATTTACTGTTCTTGTTCCTTCAGATAAATACCCAGAAATAGAATTGCTGGATCATATGATAGTTCTATTTTTTAAATTTTTGAGGAATTTCCATACTGTTTTCCATAATGATTGTACAATTTACATTCCCACCAACAGTATACAAGGATTCTCTTTTCTCCAAGTCCTTACCAACACTTATTCTATCTTGTGTTTTTGATAATAGCCATTCTACCAGGTATGAGGTGATATTTTTTTGTGGTTTTTATTTGCATTTCCTTGATGATTAGTGATGTTGAGGAACTTCTCATGTGTCTGTTGTCCAACAATATGTCTTTTTTGGAAAAATGTCTGTTCAGCTCTATGCCCATTATTTAATTGCTTTGCTATTGATTTATATGAGTTCTTTATATATTTTGGATATTAACTCCTTATAAAATATATTTTGAAAATATTTTCTCTCATTCAGTAGGACATCTTTATTTTGTTGATGGTTTCCTTTGCTGTGCAGAACCTTTTTAGTTTGATGTAGTTCTACTTGTTTATATTTGGTTTTGTTTCCTTTGCTTATTTCTAAATCATCATCTCAAAGACTAATGTCAAAGAGCTAACTACTTATGTTTTATTCTATAAGTTTGTGGTTTAAAGTGTTACAGTTAAGTCTTTAAATTCATTTTGAGTTAATTTTTGTGAATGGTGTAAGATAGTGATCCAGTTCATTCTTTTGAATGTGTCTATCCATTTTTCCCAACACTATTTATTGAAGCAATTGTCATTTCCCCATTGTACATTATTGGTTCCTCCACCATGAATTGATTTATCATATATGTGTGAGTTTATTTCTGGACTCAGCATTGTTACATTGATCTATATGTCTGTTTTTATTCTGATACCATACTGTTCTGATTACTATAGCTTTGTAATGCAGTTTGAAATCAGGGAGCATGATACCCTTCGGCTTTTTTTTTCTTTCTCAAGATTGCTTTGATTATTAAAGGTTTTTGGTGCCATACAAATTTTAGAATTATTTGTTCTACTTTTGTATGAAAAGTGCCATTGGAATTATGATAGGGATTGGATTGAATATGTAAATTTATTTGAGTAGTATAGACATTTTTACACTATCAATTCTCTTAATTCACAGACATAGACCATCTTTCTATTTATTTGTCTCTTCTTCAGTTTTTCTCATCAATGTCTTATAGTTTTCTTTGTACAGATCTTTCACCTCCTTGGTTAAATTTATTTCTATGTATTTTATTCTTGATGCAGTGGTAAATGTGACTTTTTAAAACTTCTGTTTTTGATCATTTGTTTTAGTATATAGAAATGAAAAAAATTATATATTGATTTTGTATTCTGCAAGTTAATTAATTTTTTATTAATTCTAAGAGTGTTTGTGGAATCTTTAGAATGTTCTATATATACTATCATGTCATCTGCAAGTGGTGAGTTATACTTCTCCCTTTACTATTTTAATGTGTTTTTATCTTTTTTTAAAATTTATTTTTGTGACTAGATTGTTCAACTCTATGTTGAAGAAACATGACAGGAGTGGGAGTCCTTCTTTGTTTCTGACCTTAGAGGAAAAGCTTTCAGCTTTTTACCATTGAGTATGATGTTAGCTATGGGCTTGTCATATGTGACCTTTATTATATTGAAGTTTGATTCTCTCTTACCCACCATTTGAGAATTTTTATCATAAATATATTTTGAATTTTGTCAAATTATTTTTTGGCATCTATTGAAATGATCATATGAATTTATCTTTTTTTTTCATTAATGTGGTGTATATATTGGTTTGAAAATGTTGAAACATTCTTGTATTCCTGGAATATATCCAAAATTTATCATGGTATATAATCCTTTTAAATATTATTGAATTCAGTTTACTAACATTTTGTTGCAGATTATTTCATCTATGTTCATCCAGGGGTATTGACCTATAATTTTCTTTCCTTGGAGTGTCCTTGTCTGTTTTTGGTGTCAGGGTAATGATGGCCTTGTAAACTAAGTTTCAAAGTGTTCTCTCTTCTTGCATTTTTTTGAGAAAAAAAAAAGAATGATTAGTATTCTTCTTTGAATTTATGGTAGAATTTACCATTAGAACCATCTTGTCTTGGACTTGTGTTTGTTGGGAAGTTTTTGGTTGATTCAATTTCCTGACTAAAAATATTGGTCTCAAAACTTTCTATTTCTTTCATATTTAATGTTGGAAAGTTGTATTTTTTTAAGGAATTTATTTTTTTCTAGGTTGTCCAATTTCTGGTGTATAATTTGTTCATAGTATTTTTTTTTGTCTTTTCTATTTCTGTGGTATCGGTTGTAATTTCTCTTTCATTTCTGATTTTATTTATTTGGGCCCTCTCTCTGTTTAGGGTAAGTTGAGCTAAAAGGTTTGCAGATTTTGTTTATCTTTTCAAAGAACCAGTTCTTAGTTTCACTGATATTTTCTATTATCTTTTTAGCTTCTATTTCTTTAATACTTATTAAATGATGATGAAATCAATGGGAATTTGTTATCCACAGGTGTAGACTTTCAAGCTATCAAATGGCCTGCCCTTCCTCATGCTCATTTTTTCCTTTGCATACTATGCCATTTAACTTGAGTATTGTGACAAAGAACTGATGACAGAGGTAATAAATAAACTCCTGAAATGGTACATGATTGTCCATACATGCTAAAGTTTGAGGTTAATAGTCAACCCCAAGGTAAGTAGTGTGCAGCCATTGTGATTGAAAAAGATTGTCATAAAAATAGACAAATACACAAAAGTACATAGTGCCAGAAAGATGTAAAATGAGATTAGCACCATTCATCTAGAAACTCCTTCATACTTTTCCACTTACACACTATCTAGTTATTGGTTCCCAATAGTATTAGCTGGTCTGTATATTGGGGTTCATGCAGATCCTTACCTGAAAGTCCCTGTCAAGCACATCAGGTACACTTTAGAGTAGTGGTTCCCAACCTTCCTATGCTGTGACCCTTTAATACAGTTCCTCATGTTGTGGTGACCCCCAACCATAAAATTATTTTCGTTGCTACTTCATAACTGTAATTTTGCTACTGTTAGGAATTGTAATGTAAATATCTGATATGCAGGATGTATTTTCATTGTTACAAATTGAACAGAATTAAAGCATAGTGATTAATCACAAAAACAATATGTAATTATATATGTGTTTTCCGATGGTCTTAGGCGACCCCTGTGAAAGGGTTGTTCAACCTCCCAAAGGGGTCGCGACCCACAGGTTGAGAACCGCTCGCTGCTTTAGAGCTACTAAATTGCAGCTGTACTTGTTATCCCGTAGTGCAACTATCAAACTTGCACTGAACTACCTTCTCAGAATTAGTGAAGCCAGGGACTGCTACTACCTTGTTCAGTATTGAAACCTCCGAATTTGGCAGTGTTTATCTTGCATATCTGCTAAAAAAATACTTGTTAAATGGATGAATAAAGTTTACTATTTTGAAACCTGTAGGCAAATAAGAACCTTTATTTGTACTTGTGCTTTTTCAATTCATTTACGGGAGAACCTACAAGTTTCCTTAACAGCTTGTTGACTTGTATGTGAGGCAGTTCTAGCAAAAGTGGCTCAAATATCAACTATGTCTTAGTTGTTTACTGACAGTCTGTTGGGCATCCAAATCTTCAGGGATTTAACATAGTAAGAAAAATGGAAAATACCAAGAGGTTACTTAAGAGTAGGAGCTCCTCTAAATTAGGAAAATGAAGGTACACTTTTCCAAAACATCAAATTCTTAAGCCATTGAGGGCAGGGCTTATATTTGGCTCAGCACACTTCAATAGCAACTGACTGTTATGAAATGAAGTTTATCATAAATCCCTCAAATTTTTAAGGTTACTAGTTATGTCAATTCATTCACTATATACTGATGAGATGCTACAATATGTTAGATAACATGTGAGACCCAGGGATGCACAGGTATACTAGTATATGATGCAGCCTTGTGATTTCCAGCAGCTCACCATCTATCAGAAAGACTGGCACATAGTAAATCACACTGAAGAGTGATCAAGTATAAACAAATTGCTGTGAAGACTTGCTGGATGAGTAGCTGCTACCTGAGGGAGGTTATCAGAGGCCGAGAAATGAGCATAAGGAAGGGCAGGCCATTGAGGAGTTGTGATTCCTTTTGAGGGAGTTTGACAGAGACTGTGGAGGGCAGGGTAGTAGAAGATAATGGGAAATGTTATTAGAATGGTACATTAAATCCATATTTAAAACTAGGGTGCAAGTGAATCCTGACCATAACAGTACTTCCTACAGACATGCTTTTTCTTTAAACAGTTGGTGTAAAGTGGAAACCTTCACTCATCTTGGAAAACCATGAATCATTAAAGCCCAGCTCCAATTCATGTAGATATACTAAATGGTGCTACATGTAAGTTATGAGAAATAAAAAATAACATGATTTTTTGGAAAAAAATAAAGATAGAAGTAAGTGATAATCCTGCAAAGTCACTGTCTTGCACCTGGACACTCATTCAAACATTCTGTGCATGAAATTAATATGTTTATTGATAGGTCACTGAAGTTGTTTTAGAAAAAATAGACACATTCTTTTGATTTCTTGGACAGTTGGAAACTTCTCTTGTCAGTCTGGATTTGAGTCTCAGAAACAATTGAGTTTCATCAGAATACAAATCTAGGAATATTGTGGATAATTGAATCGGTTCATATGATTGTTAACACTATAAACAAAACAAAAATAAAATATTGTTAATACTTTGTTAACAATATCAGCATAATATAAAAATAGAGTGTGACTATATATTAGTGAAATTCAGTTTTTTATATGGAAGGGACTCAATGAAATTCTAATTTTAAAAGATAATGTTATTGACATGAATGGCAATAACTTCCCAAATGACAGCTTTGGAGCATAACCTTGCCTGCCTGTGCACATTAAATCCTAGTGATGGTGGAGTGCTGCTACAGAAGCCCAATGGGTCCAGGAAATGGCCTCTAGTCACCCAAGTAGTAAAAGCAGGACTAAGAGCTTCCCGATGCCCATGTTGGACACCATCCTTTACGTGTGTCTACAAACCCCTTACAGAAACACACACTTACACCCACTAATGCTCTTAACAAATCATCACATATTTCTCTTTTCTTCCTCATTGCCCATAATTCTAACCTGAACTCCTCTGATCTTCAACATCGATGAAGAATCTGAGAGCCAACAAAGCCAAGGACATACTCTTTTATTTAAAAGCAGGCCATTACATATGTTTTTCTTTATACACGTGTAATAGATATCCTAGTGTTAAGGCTGCTGTGAGAAAGATCCAGATATTCAATCCCCAGAACTTATTCATCTTCCAACTGGAAGCTTGTGCTATTTGACCAAAGTTTTCCTACTCCTCAGACCCTGGTAACAAACATTTTCCTATGGTGATTATAATAGACTAGTGGCCCAGTGCACGAAATTCATGCACATTAAGAGGGAATTAATTAGAGGAAATATTTTAATATTGCTATTTGACCTTTCTCTATAATAGAAGTGTCAGAGATGAAAGAAAATTAGTAAAATGTATATGAAAATCTTCCTCCTGTCAGAGTCTGGGGTGCGCCCCGGGACCTAGAGTCAAGTCCCCGCCCACTACCTACATACGCTTCGAAAACGCAGGATACCCAGACCTGGCCGGCCCCACCCCCATCAAGCCTCTCCAGGCATGGGGCACAACCTCAGGTTCCCTGGCCCAGTGCCAGGTGGGGGGCGCAGCCAGGGGGGGGGGTGAAGCCTCAGGTCTCCCAGCCCGGTGCCAGGGGTGTGGCCTGAGGTCCGCTATCAAGCCCCACTGGGTGGGAGGCACAGCCTGAGGTCCCCTGGCCCGGCACTGGGGTAGGGGGGGGCACAGCCTGAGGTCCCCCATCAAGCCCTGCCAGGCGGGGAGGCAGGGGGGGTGTGGACTGTGGTCCCCTATCAAGCCCCGTGGGGCAGGGGGCACGGCCTGAGGTCCACCATGCAGCTGTGGATGGGAGGAAGATACAGTGGGGCCTTGACTTACGAGTGTCCCGACTAACGAGTTCTTTGAGATACGAGCCGTCTCTCGACCGATTTTTTGCTTTGAGTTGCGAGCTAAAACTCGGGTTACGAGCCAGCTTCAGATACCCCATCGCTAGTTGGCGCAGCGAACGTCACAGTGAACGCCACAACATCAGCCCAGCATCACATGTCTCACTCGTTTACTTTAAGATTTGACATACAAGTAATTTGAGTTACGAGCTCCGTCACGGAACGAATTAAACTCGTAAGTCAAGGCCCCACTGTATACAGATATATGGATCTAAATAGAAGTGCATTTGGGGTTATATTTACAAACTATGACCAAGGTTTTAAATCCCATCTACCAATTTCATAAAAACAAGATTTGAAGTTTACAAATATATTGCAGCTTTCCTAATGTCTGTCAGTGGTTCTTGCAAACTTATCAGAAGAGATTAGTTTTTATATTTTTAACAAATACATTTTAAAATTGAGACTTTTAAGACAAAGTAAAATGGTCTTTTTCCAATGTTGTATGAAAGAGTACATAGGAAATTTTTATGTGGGAGGATACACTTTTTAGCAACACAGTTTAACAATGGTACTATATCTAAATTAACTACTTTGTCTACTCTGTCAATGACAGGGGCCTTAAAGAACAAGCTGGAGAAAGGGATGTTCAGATGAAACAGTTACCAGGAGTTTTGAGGTATTTTCTTTAGAGTCTTAGAAGGGTTCAAGCAACATAAACCTGACACTATGACTCAGGCCAGAGGAGACATGATTTCCATGGAAGCAAGAATAGTTCTCTTCAACTGAGCACGCAACTTTATAATGGAGGCATATAGAATGATATTCTGCAGAACAAGAATAAATTAGAAGCCTGCCCAGCAAGATGGCCCATCAAATAAATACTGACAACTCGTGTGGCAATGGATCTCCCTGCTGACTTTCCAGCTGCCAAAAGAATGGGGCAAATTCCTAATGTTCATGAAAGTTCTGACTTTAAATGATGCAGAATATGGAGATGGAGCATGCTATGACATTCTTCAAACAGGCTTATTCAGTAAAAATCTGATAGTAAGTCCCTCCCTGTAACTGCAGTGATAAGAAATACAGAGAATAATTAGTCCAGAGAATAATTAGTTCAGGATGCACAGCCTAGTGATTCGGCATAGTAAGTAAAGCATGGGACTTTGGTGTCAGTTTAAGATGGTGTGTTTCTGGGGTTTGATGGTAAGCTGTCTATTTGGGATCATGGCAGGCTCTTCAAGATAATGCCCTCTTTACATGGAAGGGGATAAAGAAAGATCTTTTACAAGAGCTTCCCTGAGGGTTAGACAGTTCCTAATGGAGGAAGAATTCCAGTCCAAGGCAGCGCCATAGAAGGGGATAATAAAAATGATGATAGTTAACATTTATTGACCACTTACTAAGTCAGGCACTTTGCCAAACACTTGTAAGCATTATTTCACGAATCCTTCTAACAGCTGTAAAAATAAGGGCTATTATAGTCCACGTTTTATTGGTGAAGGAAGTGAGGTTCAAAATGAAGTACAAAGGTATTAGGTAAATTGACCAACATTGAGTAATAGATCAGATGGTGCCAGAAAAGACTCAAGACTAATGGGTCTGCAGTAAGTCCATTAAACCTCCTCTCACTGGGACAATGAATGGAGTTTGGTGATAACGTCTCTTTCCATCAATTAATTGATGCTTTATTTTTAATCTTCTTTTATGGCTATCCCAAGTGTTCCATTGCATTCACTTTAGTTTTCTTTTACACTTTTATGAGCTTGAAGGATGTCATATATAGAAAATTGGTAGAATTTATCTTAGATGCAAGCAGTCTAGAGAAATTCTGATGCCCAGTCTGGTCATATGGGTCTTCATCACATGGAGCTGGAACACAGAGTCCCCGGAAGAATGTGGCAGGGATGCTGGCATTTGTTCATACTCCTTTTATTCTCTGTAAACCCTGTGAAATGATATGTGAGTGTAGGTCTGAAATGATGCTTTGCTGTGTGAATGCCGAGCATGCAATAAATAGACTCTTGTTCTTTTTTTCTCCTTACTCGCAAGGGTGGTGAGTCACTGTTTGGAAAGGCGATTCACTCTAGAATAGTATTCTCAAACTTGAGGGTCCCTGAGAATCACCTGGAGGGCCTGCAAAAACACAGGTTGCTGGGCCTCAACCTATGGCTTCTAATTCAGTAGATCTGAGTTGGAGCCCAAGAATGTGTACTTCTAGTGAATTCTAATTGTGTTCTAGTGAGTTGGTATTCCATTGCTTACCCTCATCTCTGGAGTATACATTCATTAATGATATGTATTTTGTGAGCTGACTCTCAGATGATCCAAGTTCATCTGGTTCAAACTTCTGGAAAAAGCAGACCACAGACCACATTGCTGATGCTGCTGGTCCTAGGACCACACCTTAAAAACCACTGTGCTAGAGTGGAGATTTTTGAACTCTGGCTTCATAGGAGACTGCTTTGCATACACTTTTTTTTAAATGTTGATGCTTGAAGTCCTTCTCCAGACCAATTAAGTCAGAACCTCTGTAGGTGAAGTTCAGGCATCTGTGTTGCTAAGCTCCCCCTCCCATCCTCCACTGATCAAATGTGCAGCCTGAATTGAGACAGCAGAGAACAAGTTTGCTGTTGTGTGTTAGGCATAGAGAATTGAGGGTCATATCTATCTGAAGACTTGATTCTGAAAAAAGTATAAGCGATAATTACCTAAGGAATATCAAATTAATTAGGCCTTGATATCAAAGCATTATGAAATTGTTATGCCACTTAATCACACCGATGACAGCTGATGTAACAGGCTTGCTTTCTTTGACTAGACAGTGCAGTGTCCACTCCTTGGACAGGAGAAGAGACAAGTACCATTAAGTTTAGATGAGGAAACGAGGTTTACTGGCCCTCATTGGAATGATATGTTACACATATGTGTGCCTGTGAGTCTGAGAATGTGTCTGTGGTTATAAGAGATTCAAAGAGATAGGAAGGAATTATAAGCACTTCCTATTGTAGTTAATGCCTATTTTCCATCTTAGGAAGGCTTTGTTATTATTGATATTGTTAACCTTTTGTACCAGTTCTAAGGGTTACATTCCTGCTTAAAAGATTATTTATTTTTTCTGACAATTTTGATTTTTAACATTTCTTATCCTTTTTGGTGTATATATGTATCTGCCCCTTAATTCAATCATTCAACATTGACTGAAACTCTGTTTCTGTGGTCAACAGACCCAAGGCTTTGTTCCTAAGATTATTTGATGCTGATTAGAACCTGGTTGTCCTGAGGCAGGCATGTGATCCAAGATGCTGGATGAGGCCAGTTTGAATCAAGAGGAAAGAAAGGAGAAAATGACATATTAAAGAAAAGAAATTTTTATGTTTATAGTTCCATTTTGTGTAGTTAGTTTCAGGAGCAGAGAAAAGACAGTGGGCTGGAGCACAATGCATGAGGGGAAGTGAGACAAGGTATTTTGAATAAACAAAGCTTCTGACACCCAAGGGGAGATGTGTCCAACAGACAAGCGCTTTTCAAACTTTAATGAGCTTATGAGCCCTGCCAGGATCTTGTTAAAAATGCACATTGTGATGTAGTCAGTCTGGGGTGGAGCCCAAGAGTCTACATTTCTCACAGTGTTCCAAGTGCTGACAACCCTGCTGGCCATGGAACACATTTTGACTAGTGAGATATAGGAATTTTTTATTTGTGAATCCATAGTTAAACATAAAGGAGTGAAGGAGGGAACCAAGTGATTAAAGAGGTGGCAGGACATGAGAGAGAGCAGTGCCCTTGAAATCAAAGGTGCTTCCAATAGGTGGGAATGCACAGGTTGGTAACTATAGCCTGAGGACAGAGAAGTAGATTTGGGTTTAGCATTTAATAGCCCCTGGAAACCTTTCTTTCATAGAGTAAGTTAACTTCTAATACTGCTCTGGGTGGGTTTCAAGCTTTACCATTCTTCTCAAGCCCCCAACTCTAAAACCTGAAGACCTCACTTCCCAATAAAATAGAGACCAATTAACAAAATCAACTAATTTCCCCTTAAAAACCTATACCCCTCAAATGTAAAACTTTCTACTTCTTTCTTTTCCTCCTATCTCAAAGACATTGGCTATAGGTCCTTTCTTAGTGTTGGTAACTCACCTACCTTCAATTTTGCTATTGTCTCACCATAAAATGTGTTCACGTTTTTTTTTTTTCCCTTACCACTTCACTGATCTGTTCAAAGTCACAGATGACATTAGTTGGTCTATCCTAATGGTCTATTTCCCACATAAGTCATAGTTTGAAGAAGGAGCATGTGATGATATTCTTCCCAAGGAAACATGAGAGCAAGTTTGCAATGGGGTGAAGAAACACTCTTCAATGATTTTAAAAAAAAAAAGACATTCACAGACAATAGTGGGATGAAGGCCTGGGATGGGGAGGGGATTGGGTGGAGGGGGGAAAAGGTGGGGGAAATGGGGACATCTGTAATACTGTCAACAAAAAAAAAAAGGAGCACTGTGTAGAACGTGAGGCCTGGCAGTGGTACTACAATCTTGCAACTCTGAGGAGCCAGGAACCTGAGGGTGAGCCAACACTCCGAGACAGGAAAAGCAGGAAAATGGGGAGAAAATTTTTTCTTGTAATATAAATGAACCACCAGGTCCGATGAGGGTGGAAACACAATCTTTCTGAAATATTTGAGATAATTTTTGTTGTTCCTTCCAACCCTACCAGACCGCAGACCGCTGTACCGATTTTTAGGTAATTTCCACACAAAGGTGGAATATTGGCGCTAGATGAAAGGTAGACCTATTTTCTACAATGTCTCCAAGTTCCATCTTATTCTAACCATTTGTTTGCATGTAACTAACATTTTTCTATATCATGTTTTTTTCTCTTTAATGCTCAGGAGCCCAGGTATAGGGGACAGTTAGGTTCAGGGCCTCAGGTCTGGTAGACATCTAGCCTATCAAGTTAAGGTTTTCTATTACATATGTGCAATTCAGAGCATTCAACTGATACATTCTACCATAGCGGAATGTGTCTTTTTATCAGAGCTGCTCAAAGACAGAATATAGCCCCCCCCCCATGCCCTATCCCTCCTCCCTATCTCTCTATCTCCAAAACTATCCTTTTAACTTTTTGGTCTGCCCCACACAAGTACAAAACTTATATCTTCTTGTACACAAAGCAATTTGCAGATGATTATTGATATTCACAGCAATTCTTCACTTGCCTATTACTTCAGTTCAGATTTCTGCCTGGTACCCAGGCCTTAGTATTTACCTCTTCTATGCAATTGAGATAGGGATGATATTTGTGGCTTAATTACTGAATGCTAAATCACCTGTGACTCATATCTGGCGTTCATCATTTTGAACGTCCAGGAGGCACACATATAGAAATGAATAGTCATAGAAGTGCAGCTGAAAGAGTATTTATTAAATGTTACAGTGATCAGAATACATAATATAAAAGGGCATTCAGAATCTTCTCAGAAAGTCATAGCCAGTTTCCATAAAAAAATTCAAAACAAAAGTTCATATTTGGCTTATGAATTTCATGAATCCAGAATTTAGAAAATTTCTATTTCAGTGACTTAGCCTTAAAGACATAGTCTATAATAGGTCATCAACACATCCATGTGATAAAATATATCACATATTCTAGAAAGGATATTTTCCTTGGCTTAAGGGCACATCCCATAAAAGATGACTTTGACATGTATGTTAATAAAGGTCATAATTACTTTGCTGTTTCTCAGCCTTTCCCCAAGGCTAACCCTTGCATGGGTTTATGTGTGGGTGGGTTACTTGGGTGGGTTTTGCAATGATTCCAAGTTTCCCTGGTTAGTTGAAATGTAGCTTTACGTGGGATTCTGCCTATGGACTTTAGGCAGCTATATGTGATTATGTAATTTCTCTCTCCCCCAAAACCAGAAAAGAAACTTTCTTTCAGCTAGCAGAGGGCTTTAGGTGGTTTGGGTGGAGGAAAGATAACAAATACCTAAAATGAACTTTTCTCATGGTGAGTGTGATTAGAAGTATCAAAATATTTTCAGAAATGATCCATCGGTAGACTCGTGTGTGTGCTGTGTGTGTGCTAGGCTGCACCTCGGGTTTCTCACTATTTGCTCTGCCTTTTAAAGAGTCCGTGCTTTTTATTTCAAAACAGCAAAGTTTTGCCCTTAGCTGCTTCTATAAGCAGTTTCCATCGACAGATGCTTTTCCAAATATCTCAAAACGGAAACCATCACAGTTCTGCGAGAGAGAGGAAAAGTCCATCTCAGAAGATGAGGAGGTGTATATTCTGCTATGCACCATCAGGATAGGTGTCCCATCACTGCCCCAGTGCACAGGGCCGTGTTCTTTGTGAAGGGAGACGCACAGGGGGTATGAAATAAGCAGATCCATAAAGAGCTGCAATTTTGTTTGCTTCTAGCCCTGCTCCCACCTCCAAACACTAACCCAAATGCAAAGAATTGCGGATCAAAAGCTCCAGCTCTCCCAGCCATCACAACCCAGATGAGTCAGCCTCTTTCATGGAAATACAGTTTGGTTTTGTCAATTATCAATATGTTTCCCTCCTGATTCGTTTCTTATTATATATCTTTAAAGTTAAATTAGTTATAATAAGTACTTCTCTTATTTTATTGAATTCCATTTCAATGTTTTAATGAATATTTAGTAGAAAGTCCACAATGCTCACATTCATATTTCAAGTTATATTCAAATTTATTCAAAGATAAGATCGCCCAATATTATTGGAGAAGTCTACATAAATAATAGAACTGATGTTTTAGACACATATGTAATAATACTGTCTCCACATTATTTGCATAAGTTACAGAAATGTTTTTCTTAACATAGTCCTCCTGTTCCTCTTCTCAACTTGATATATTACTTTTTGCTATTTCTGGCAATTCTTTCTAGTACAAAAGATAAAATTTCAGCCACTTCAACTTTAAAAATAACCATAAAAAAGTCAACAAGAAGATGTGATTTAATCAAAGTGCCCTAAATCGATGAAAAACAGTTTATTTCACGAATTAAAAACTGGCTTAATAACACATTCTTAGGATTACAATGACATTTCCTCCAGCAATTTGGACGTGATCTGACAATTACGAATGTGAATTATGCTACATGTATCAATCTATTCTCATCACTGCAGTTTAGACAGCAAGATGAAAGTCATGCCTTCTGTTTCTCCACAGTTGAGTAACACCATGCTGGTTTTTACTATAACTGATGAAAGAAAAAGCATGGTAAACTGGAAGCATGTAACAAATACGGGAGGTCGTAATATGTTTCCAGGATATGGCGTCTTGCCATTGACCACAGCCTCTTGGAACAAGATAAAGTCATTGAAATAGTTAACAGATGTTAGCCATACTTGAAATGTAGAAGTTCTATTGCTAACAAGTATGTGGGGTCGGCTGGAGATCTGGCGCTTGGTCCATTATTTAACTGACTTGGCAAATGGGAAGCTGAGATCCAAAGGCATAACGCATATCAAGGCCACACACTTTGCACACTAAGCAGGGCTCATAAACTACTGACGGTACGTACATGGTGGTAAGCCTGCTTGATTAAGTATTTCACACAGTATTTGGTATTTAGGGAAATCTTAGGGAAAGCTGAACTCAATTTTCACATCTACTAAATTAACAAGTGAGTTCTCTAAGAACAAAAGGGTAGACTTTTCTCCATGTTCAAAAGCATATCTACAAATTTTATTATTTAGCTTCAGCTTGTGATTTACCTGATGACTGGTCTCACTTTGTGTTGACTTCAAAATGGGTCCACTTGTACTCTTCTGAAAGGCATCTCTTTCCCCCCCAACTTGTGTCTATTCCTTCACATTTCAGAACAAGTTGACAGGAATGATCTTTAGGTGCATATCTGTAGCTGAAATGGATCTCCTCAGCCTTGAGTCACAAATTCATTCATGTCAAGCATTGTAGGAGGCTTGTGCTACCTTCGAGTTTGTGGTTTTATTCACCGCTTTGCAAATAAAGTCACCAGCTTCCATTACTTTGTGAAGATTCACATCCTGGTAAAAGAAAGCCGGGGTACCAGAGGGGAAGAGGCATTTGGGAGAAAGAGGACAAAACAGATTCCTTTTAATTTTATTAACAGTTACTTAACCATTTAAAATTACTAAAAAACATAATGCTCATTATTGATTTGGGGGCAAGCTTTGTTTTCATGAACCATGTAGTCAACATTTTAGACTTTTCTTCATTAAAATCTATCTTGAAGTTGACCCTGTATTCAGGCTGGCCACACCTGAATAAATAAGTTTAATTCAGGTTGGTACCTGGATTCTAGGAAGGACAATACTGAAACTAGAAACAATCTATATAAAATATCAGTGAAGGGCAATTAAAATAATAATGAAGTTTAGGAAAAAGGCAGGAAAAAATACCTCTTTACAAAGAAACTTGGTAAAGCTATAAGAAATACAGGGCAGTTGAATGTATAATATTTTTAAACCATATTCAGAAAAATCATTAATTGTGTGCTACTGGAGGAGGTACCTGTAGGTCAAATGAAATGAAGAATATTTAGGGAATATCTGGAACTTGTTTGCCTGGGTTGTACTCTGAAAGTTTAGGTAAATCCACGTATGACAGATAGGCCATTGAGTATGAAGACCAAATTCAAGGCATGTTCCTCAGCTCTAGGACTTAGCATAACAAAAGGTCACCCTCCAGGTGTCCACCCAGCGTCTTTATTGTCACTGCGGGAGGCAGAGCATTAGGTGGATTAAGCAGAGATTTGTGCTCACGCAGCATTTCATAAGCTCCTATGTTCTCCCTCAATATGAACTAGAAACAACATGGACTTAAAATTGAACAGATTCAGACTTCCTTGCTATTAAGGAGTAGTTTTAAAAAAAAATATGTGAGTCTGAAATTTTCTTAAAATAAGTATAAAAAAGTCGGGGGCTTTTTATAACAATGATCATAAAGAGATCATCATTCTAATATACCCAATTAAAAGCTAGTCAAGAAAAAATAAATACCCAATTACTTCTCTCTTTTAATTGATTTGAGAGAGGAAGGGAGAGGGAGAAAGTTATAAAACATGACCTGACACATATTCTGCATCAGCTAAGTTCAATGCAGTCATTGAATCTCTGAGAAAAGATCTATTTTTCTTCTGTTTCTGTCACAACTATACATTTCTGATAGAAATGATTAAGCTACTTTGTAAGTGAAATAATATTATTTCCTAATCATAGAAAATAGCCAGTGACTTTTGGTGTTTACAAGAAATAGCTTTTGGTGTTTAGTGCCACATGATATAAATGAATGTTGTTGAGCATCTCTATGTAACGGGCATAGTAAGCTATAATAATTGCTCTCTGGTTGCACAGGGAGCTAGACGCAGAAATAAAATAATTCATTCTACAACTTCACTGAAAGTGGGTTCAGAGGTAGAGGCATGGAGGGTAGCATGGGAGCACTAAGGGGAAGAACCCAACAGTATGGGCCTGTGAATAGGCAAGAAGATGCCAGAAGAAGAATTTTTGAGGATAGTGGTGCTTCACTCTCAGGTGAAATCAAGTATGGGGAGTAAGGCCATTCCAAGTGGTTGTGAAACCATGAGTGGTGAGAAATAGAATGGTGTAGAAATGAAGACTGCAGGCAATTTTGGTGTTGCAGAAGCATCAATATGAGTAGAGGAAAGAGAAGAGGAGAGAGGAGAGAGGGAGAAGGACAGAGAACATTCCATTTTGTAATCCAGATGATGCTTTTATATCTCAGAAAACATTATGAAGTTCTAATCATCTGTGAGCTGTTTTTCTTGCCTTTCGTATTTTTTCTCTAAAAAAATCTGCCTTATAGACGGAATAAGTCACGCTAACAAGCATGTGGCCAAACAAGGTGCTTATTTGGGTGAAGTATGTGCTTTTCAGGCACCACTTGTAAAGAGACTATTCTTCTTGTCCAGTGTCTCACATGCTAAGTATTAACGGAGCTCTACTCCTCCACTGACCATTTTAAATGTGCCCTGGGCTCTTTGCCAGCAGCCCTAGTTGTCACTGGGAGAAAAATCAAGATCTCCCTTTTCTCCAAGGAAAACATCCATAAAAAAAATCCCCAAACTGTGAAAACAATAATCATAACAGGAAAGACACAGGCTCTAATTCACAAGGCATGTAAAACCAAATCAGATAAAACATTAAAAAAATACTTGGGAGGTCATGAAGCACTATAAAAATGTGAAATGGTAGCATTATTGGTGATTGAACTAGAGCAATAAGTTACTTTATAAGGCTCCCCAAAGAATGGTTATTATATTTTCCCACTGTGCATTTTAGCAAATAGCAAAAGTATAGTAAAACTTTGACCTCAAAATTGCTTCCCAATCTGAGATGCATTCCAAGCTGGATCTGCAAGGAATACATGAATATTAAAATATGTAAAACTAACTTACTGTATTGAGCCCCAGGCCATTAAGCATATATATCAAATCCTCAGTGGCTACATTTCCAGAAGCACCTTTTGCATAAGGGCAGCCACCTAATCCTGAGACTGCAGAGTCCACCACGTTGATCCCCATCTGAAAAACAAACCAAAACACCCAGGGCTTGTATATTTCTGGCATCTAAATTGTTGCATTTCTATTTAACCTGTTCCAAAGAGCAAATAAGCAAAATCTGAACCCCTTGTCCAAACATTCACTTACCCACCTGCTGCTAGAACAGTCCTTGGGGTGCTGCTTTCTTTTCTGACTAATCTCATTTTTTTAAGGCTAACAAAGTCTTCTAAGGATCTTGGGAACTAGAATAATCGTAGATCAACATTAGGATGGTGTTTTCATTGCTAGCAACACATTTTTCTTTTGTAGGGGGTGAAGCCTGAAGTAAGATGAATTCACATCTAGGTTGTATATATTCATCAACCTCAAATCTCAAGTTTTATCCTAAAAGCATTATATAAACAACATGAAATATTTCTAAAATACCAACTCAAAATCAAGGTGCCTTAAAACTTTCTGGTGATGGTAGTGGCAGCATCACTGCATTTGAAATATGATTTTTGTGGGGTCAATTCACCCAGTCTTTTCTGAGCCATTATTTTATACACAACACCCTGCTGCTTTGGGAGTAGTAAAGAAATATTTAAGAGGCAAAGCATCCACAACTAATAATAGCATCAGCTCACATTTACTAGGTCCTCACAAAGTACTGCTTATTATTCTTAACACCTTATGAGTATGAACTCACAATCCGCACAAAAATCCATGAGGTGGGTGCTCTTCTATGTCCCCGAGTCAAAGATGAAGAAACTCAAGTACAGAAGGATCACACATTTTGCCCAAGGTCACCTCTGTCTCTAGAGAATTCCCATTCTGCGGTGATCTGTGGCCTCTGAAAACATTTGGGTTGGTACATGTTATGTGTCTGGGGATGTCGGAGGTGGAGGGGCTCTGTGCGTGCTGGAAGACATGAGCACAACAGGCTCTGAAAAGGGCCCTGGAGATGAGATTTGAATAACAGGAGAAGAGAGGCAGACGTATCATGCCTCCGTGAAAGATGATAACTGGGTAATCGAAAGCTACCAGGAGGCCCTATCTGATTCACTCCTGGGCATTAAAGGAAAAGTAACATGACCTCATATAAAATGAGAAGCACCTGAAAGCAAGAGCTCTTGGCCAACCTGCTAGATCAGCAGTTCTCAATCACAGTCAGAATCCCCGTGCCCAGAACACTAGATCCCCTGAGTTTCTGATTCAGGAGGTCTTGGCTGAAACTTGAGAATTTGAATTTTTAACAAGATCCCAGATGCTGCTCTCACTGCTGCTCTGGGGATGACTGTTTCCTTTTTCTTTTCTTTATTAATAACCTTTTTATTTTAGAATCATTTTCGATTTTCAGAAAAAAAAATTTAGTACTGAACATTCCCATATATTCTGCACCCAGTTTCCCTCATTGTTAACATTTTCATAATTACAGTCTCGTTGTCATGGCTCATGAGCAAGTATCAAAAGTTATTATTAACTAAAGTCCATACGTTGTTCAGACTTTTAGTTTTTAACCTAATGTCCTTCTGTTTCAGGAACTTCAGGTCACCACACTGCATTTAGTGCTCTTGTCTCCTTAGGCTCCTCTGGCCTGGGGTCGTTTCCCAGACTTGCTTCCTCTTTGTTGACTGATGATTTTGAGTAGTACTTGTCATGTGTTTTGTACAATGTTCTTCAGTATGGGTTTTATGACTGATTTATTTTTCCTCATGTTTAGAATGGAGTTCTGGGGTAAGGTGAGGAAGATGACACAGGTGGTTCTTAATTCCTCACATCCAGGGTACTGTGATATTATGACTGATAAAAATGCACATATTTGGTCATTCAGATGGCCAAAGAATATCGGTATTTCTCATATTTGGTCTTCCCTGGTTCCTGGCTAGAGTGCCTGAATCCTTGGAATTTCCTAAGCGATGAGAGTTATAAAGGAGTCTTCTGTTGTTAATGAGGTGACACGGGGATCTCACCTAGGGATGGGAGCTGGTTGTTGTCTGTGGTGCCATTATGTGATTGGAGGGTTAGAATTTTCAGTCCCACCCCTGACCTCGAGGCAGAAGAAAGGCTGGAGGTTGACTTAATTTCCTAAGGTCAGGGAGTTTGGAGAGCTCTGGGTTGGTGAACCTGTGCAGGTGCTGGGAGAGTAACGTGCTTGCAGAGGGCATGGAAGCTCTGTGACCTTCCCTGTACCTTATCCTATGTGTCTCTTCCATCCGGCTGTGTCTGAGTTATATCCTTAGATAATAAACTGGTGGTCTAGTATGTAAAACATTTCTCTGAATTCTATAAGTCATCTAGCAAATTAGTTGAACCCAAGGAACAGGTTGTGGGAACCTATGATTTATGGACAGTCTGTCAAAAGTACAGGGAACAGTCTGGACCTGTGACTGGCATCGGAAGTTCAAGGAGGGGGTTGTGGGAAATGCTAATCTGTATCCCGTTGGTTAGAGTCACAGATGAGAACTTGGGCTTGTAACTGGTATCGGAAGGTGGGGAATGCAGGCTTGTAGGACTGAGCATTGAACTTGTGGAATCTGATTCTACCAGCATCAGAATTAAGTTGAATGGTCTAGAACTGTCAGTTTGGAGGGAGAAACCTCCTTCACCTCCCCCACATTAGAATTGAGTTCAGAAACCCAAAGAGAGCATACTGTGAAAGTCCTTTGACTGATGGTATTAGCCTTTACCACCTGGCTGAGGTAGTATTTCCCAGGTTTCTGCACTGTGAAGTCCCACTTCCCATACTGCACTCTGGAAAAAAACTCATGTGCAGCTCATACATAAGGAGTGGACAATATCTACATAAACTATTTGGAATTCTCCTATAAGGGAGATTTGTCTATTCTCCCATATTCGTTTTTAAACATTTGTTTATATCAGTAGGGACTCATAGGTATTTTTCACTTTGGGTTATAATCTAGTGTTATACATTCTGTTGTTCAAGTTGTTTGAGATTTGGTTATTGGGAGCTCTTTGTTAGCTCCTGTATTCCTTTAATAAGGCAAGGGGACCATGCTTTTTAAATCACTCTTCTAGATTCTTCCTTGTGAGACTTAAGATATGTTTCCTTAGGCTCATCAGGACAGAACCATAGTCCAAAGCCCTGGATGTCTTTGGGGCCCAAAAGAAGTTTGCAAATATAATCTGTTTGCTTCTGCATCTTAATTTCTCCTGATTATACTTCTCAACATGGGAAGGTCTCAATAGCTCTCCCTCCATTACCACAACCTCTCTCAAACGGTGATCCTACAAGGTCAATCCTATTCAGGTGTTAACAAGTGACCAGATAAAGTGCTTGTCCATTTAAAACAGGGGTGGGGAACCTTTTATTCTGCCAAGAGGCATTTGGATATTTATGACATCGTTTGCAGACCATACAAAATTATCAACTTAAACATTAGCCTGCTATATTTGGTCAAACATTTAATTAACTCACCCCTAATACCTTGGCAGGATCAGACCAAATGATTCAAGGCCCGCAGGCCGGACGTTCCCCACCGCTGATTTGGAACAATTTATCTAAGTTGCTGTGAATCAAAATACTAAGTATAAGAACTATGTGCTAGGAGTGAAATTTGTGGTATTGTCCGGTGGTTGGGAAAGACAAATGTCAGGATGCTGGCTCATCTCTGGGAGTCTGCCATTACATCCAGTGGGCAGAGGGATTCTTGATTTACAGAAGTCTATCAGTTCAGTAGAATTTAACCCTCACCAAGACAGTTTTACTGGTTCTCAGTCCTGGCTACCCATTGTAATCACCTTGGGACCTTTCAAAACTAACACCCACTTCTCCCCAAACCAATTATATCACAATTTCTTTCTGAGAATGAGATCAGGTATTGATACCCTGTGATTCTTTTGTGTATCTAGGTGTGGGAATCCCTGAGGCAGAGGTTCCCATCCATCTTTCCTTATTAGTCCTGGGTCTGAGTCAGCTTTAATTTGAGAAAAGCTCTGTACCCTGGGGGCAACAGTTAATTAAGCATGACTGGTGGACTTTTCAAGGACATCAGCTTCTGAAAGAAGACCCAAAAAAGTATGAGGTAGCAAAAGCCAGCAGTACTAGCAAGGTAGGTGAAAGGTGGTGTCAGCCCACCATGAGGGCTGGAATTCACATATTATGTTCCTTTCCCCACTACTGCGGATGAAAGCCCTGCAGCCACAGGGCCACACAGTCTTAATTGGCCTTTTGAGAAATAGTGAAAAAACAAGTCGCTCTTACCTTGTAACTAAAGCCCTACTGAGTGTAACTAATGTACCTTATTGGGTGACTAACATGAAACGATTATTCATAATAAAATAACCAGAGCCACAAGAGAGGAACAATAATTAACCAATGTCAAAATTGAGCAAACATAAATAAAGATAGAAAAACAATCTCACATTAAGTCAAAGACTGAGAGCAAACTAAAACACTGTGATATTTTACACTTTCAGCTCAAAAAGATTATTTACAATGAAATAGCATAGAGCAACAGGATGTGGGAAAAAACTTCAACAATATGGACAAATCTCACAAAGAAAAAGTTGTATGAAAGAAGTCAGGAGCAAAAGAGGGCATCCATTACGATTCCATTAGTTAAGTTTTCAAATAGATAACAATTAATGCTGTAAGAAGTTAGGATAATAGTTAACCTTTGAAAGGTAACTAAAAATGGGCACAGTTAGAGCTTCCCAGGGTGCTGACAACATTCCATTTCTTGAACTGGGCTGGTAACACCAATGTCAGTTTGTGAAAGTTCTCAGAAGTTTGTGTTTATAAATTGGTCAATTTTCTGTGTGTGCATTAGACTTTGATAAATATCAATGACAAAAAAAAGCAGTGTTGTTGAAAATTCAGGTAAACAGAAAATTTAAACTGGTAGGGAAATAAATTGTAATTTTTTTTCCTGAGGGGCAATTAATCAGCAATTAGTCTTAGTTGCCCATATCTGCCATCCTAGTAATTCTTATAAAAAAAAAAAAAGTGTTTCCCAAGGAATAGTACAAAAATCCTAAGTAAATACATGGTGGGAAAAAATAGGTTTATAGCTGTGAGTATGCAAAACAGAGTTTATTCTTATATTATTATTCATTAATTATTGTATTATTTTCTATGTGAATAACTGTAAACCTACTTTGCGCACCCCTATAATTAGATTAACATATCTTATATATATTTAATGTATATGTGTTGTATCTGAAACACACCACTAACACACATCTATATATAGATTCATCACAGTAAAATTTATAAGAATAAAAATCTGAAAGCAATTCATATACCTCTAATGGGAAATAATTTAAATTAATTATGATGTAGCTATAAAATGGAATGATAAATGCCATGTAAATGAATAGTTAAGGAAAAGAAACAGGTTAGAGAATGTTATAACAGTACATAGAATCATGATCACATTTTAACCCCCCCGCCCCAAATAGGATTTGGATGGTATGCCAAATGCTAACAGTGGTGATCAGTGGGTGGTATGATTATAAGTGATTTTTTTTAATTCTGTGAGCCCTTGTTTTCCAATGCATGTGCGGACTATTAATTACCATACATATAAGTAGAAAAAGTAAGATTCCTGCAAATTTTAGCCTGCTGTAGAATGATAGTAGATAAATGAGAATGAGCACAAATGAATCCAAGACTGAATTTCTCAGTATCATTATTTTGCATCTAATTGATCTTCCCAGGGTCCAGGACTGTAGAGCTGCTCTGCATGTCTGGCAAAGGCAGATGTGATCTGGGTAAAAGCTACCTGGAAAATGGTCTTTTCTCTTTCCTGGTATCAGACTAGATCTAGACATGGATTCTCTTTCAGTAAGCTCTTCACACATTAATGGAATCAACTCTAAAAGCAATTATGTGGATTTAACGTTTAAAGAACCAAACTTAAAAAGAGCTTATTAAAGTATACATTATCTGTGAAGAAGAATATTAAGATATTAGTTCCTTTTAAATTCCCTAAAAAAACTAAAAAACAAAAAACCCACATACACAGTATTTTTAAAATATTTCTTTTTATGGAATATCTCCTACATTCTGTCCTCTATTAAATGTGAAACTCTATTCCTCAGAAATAAAGATCTCCTCAATGGCTAATGTTACCCATATATTAAGTAAGAAAATTTTATTTTTATTATGCACATTTTTTTCTGCATCTACTTCTCTATCCCATTAGAAATGACAGGTAATGCTATGTAAACAAGTTCTTAACAGGATGAGAATAAAACCATTATTTCTTCTCTTCATGAATTCTGTATGGCAAACAAGGGACTGTATTTTGTGATCTTTATTATTAAAATTTATTATTGAAATTGTGGTATTAAAGTAAATGCCATTGTATGTACTATATAATACATTTGGAAATAATTGATAGGCCACCTGATACAAGAGATTATCTGCATTGAAAGATCATTCTTAGAAAGACACTCCTTTTCCCACTTCTCCAAATGTAAAGCATTACTTTTACACTTTCAGGCTCCTGTGTGTGTGTATGTGTGCGTACACCTGTGTGTGTGTGATCACACAAGCACAAGTGTTTTGCACCCTATAATGCAAAAACAAAACCTTTGTGTTTTGCTTTGAAGGAAAGTACATCTTTAGATGAGTAACCACATGGTGGCAATGTAGCTCCAAAATCCACCCAAAGTCAAGCAAGAATAACTCCACGGTGTTCCAGCGCAAGAAAATGGCAAACACGTAAATAAATAGCTTTATGTAATTCAAATAAATATTTTTCCTTTAAAATAAGAAAACATTTACAAATGGTGTATAACACAAACTGTAAGTCAATTTATTCAGTCTATATTTTTTATTCTTCTTTTGACTTGAACGTGTTTATTAACCCTGTTCTATGTGCCGGGGTCTTAGAATACATACAAAGTCATGTACCCCATGAAGCATGAGAAATGAAACTCACTATATATTTTGTCTGTCACTGAGAAGCAGCTTATTATCCAATGAGAAATAATTATCTTTAGAGCTCAAGGAATGAATTCTCCCTAAAACAAAATAAATTCAGAACTCAAAGGATTGAGCTGTCCTTGGCCCTCACGTTTCTCAAAGCTCATGATTAAAGCTATTAACCCAGTAAGCCAGGCTATGGTAAACTTGGTGAGTGCATTTAGAATACTCCACCTGCTTGAGCTCTCCAGATACCAGTGTGTGCTTGGATCTAAATGCTGAGGAAAACAGATAAAATACTAGTGGCTGCTTTTGCTGGGAAATGAAAAATTGGTGTAGCTAGATCATGAACATATTGCTCTGTACTACAACTTTGGGTGAGCTCTGAGGAGTACTGATTCTCTATGGTGTTTAGATGCCCAGACTAGACTGACATGTGAACTAAAAGAAAAGTACCGTCTTGACTTTTTCTTGGTGCTGTCAGATCTTACTATTTCCCAAACAAAACTGAGAAATGCAATAAGAGGAGCAAAAAATTCATTTTGCAAAATATTTAATGAAATCTAAATTTTAGGTATTGAGGATACATAATACTAAAGTCTCAAGGAACAGATACAATGTTGGTAATGCTATTTTTGAAATGGCAGCTACTTTGTTTACCTATGAAGATAGAATTTTATTTAAAAATCTTTAATAATATTAGATTCAAATAAATTTTCTGATAATGCAAAGTACTTATTTTTGGATTTAACTTACTTGGGGGGAAAAGGCACATATTCATGGAGGGTAAAATATTTTGAAAATATAGATGAACCCAACTGGTGTGGCTCAGTAGTTGAGCAACGACCTATTAACCAGAAGGTCGTGGTTTGATTTCTGGTCTGGGCATGTGTTTCAGTTGTGGGATCCATCCCTGATGGGGAGTGTGCAGGATGTGGCTGATTAATGATTCTCTCTCATCATTGATGTTTCTATCTCTCTCTCCCTTTCCCTTCCTCTCTGAAGTCAATAAAACTACATTAAAAAATATATATAAAGTACTTTTCTCTTCCAGTGGCCAGGCCAGATGTTGCTAATGGGTCACAGCATTCTTTCTAACAAGCTCAGATCTTGCCTTGAGATGCTTCTCAACCAGCACTCGACAGTTACTATATATTGAGTACCAGCTGAGAAAGGATCCTATTTGCTATTAATATGTTGTGAACATAATATCGTGCTATATAAGCCACAGATAATGAACAGTTAGCATATAAGAATAAAGCACAGTGTTTTAAAAAACTGAAGTACATACCAAAATTGGTATGTAAATAATGATAGGCATACAGATTGCTGTTAGGGGATGACTAAGCTAATGGTGATTGATTACTAATGTCTTCTATAACATCTTTCACCTGAGAAAGGTTTTCCTACGTGCTCCGTTTCTCCTCACCTTAACACATCCAGTGAGATAGTCTTACCTTCATTTAGAATATTTCAAATTGAAATAGAGATGGGGGTGTGTACATAGAAGGGGTATTGAGAAAGTAGAAGGAAAAACTGATAAGGGGAGTTTCAATTGTAGTGACACTGAGAAGATAATAAATACTATTAGTTAGTGAACATTTATTAAATGTTTATTTTGTTGTAAGTATTGCACCATATGCTTCCCATATGATAAAACCCCACAAAATCAATGTGAAGTGAATAGTAATAGTAGTACATGCCTAGATTACTGATGCGGAAACTGAGGCTCAGAGAAGGCAAGTGCTTCATAGAGGAAGAACACAAACTCAGTCTAACAACTGTGGGCTACTGCTCAATAGTCAATATAAACTGATCACATGCCAGACACATTACTAAACACAGATTATTTCATTTGATTGTGAATTAGAGAGCATTGACAAATGAAAATACTTCATTTTCTTATCTTTCTTAAACTTCCTGAAAAGTTTCTATGACAATTTAGCAACATTATCAAGACACTTGAGAAAGTAAATGATTGTTGTCCCAGTCATAGTATTTTTAGGAAGCTAACCTGAGAAAATAGCCAGAAATGCTAATACATTTATGTTCAAGGGCGGATGCTCTTTGTAGCATTATTTATAGCAGTGGGAAAAGCTCGTAAGTGACATGTCCAACAAGAGAGAAACGGTTAACAAATACTTCAACAAAGATAAACTATTATGAAACAATTATGCATTTTTAAAGAATATTTAATGGTATGAAAAAATGATTATAAGAAAATTGACAATTCTTATCCTGCCCTCTATGTTTAGCAGGATTCATTAGTGTTTCTAGATTTTTAAAAATCTACTTTATTATGTATATTTGTATATATAAATCTCTTTTATATATAAACCGCTTCTATATATAAATTTATTATACACACTCATAGTCATGTAATTAGGACAAATGAACCTTATTTTTACTCTTCTTTCACAATCA
This sequence comes from Myotis lucifugus, assembly GCF_000147115.1. NCBI lineage: Eukaryota > Metazoa > Chordata > Mammalia > Chiroptera > Vespertilionidae > Myotis > Myotis lucifugus. The sequence goes on from NW_005871128.1 coordinate 1,453,096, forward strand.
TTCCCTTCTTCTACCGCTAAAATACCGCCACCCCCACCCCTAAAGTAGACAGGCCTTGCTCTATTTTCTAATTTCTTAGATTTAATTCAAATTCTACAGATGATCCCTCTCAGGGTCATCTCCTTTTGTCCATTCTTGAGTGGATATTGCCCCTACTTCTTTAATAGCCATCCATTCTCTCTAATCTATTAGCACAAAATATTTGGATCAGTTGTGATAATAGGAAGACCATATATATATTTTTTAAATGTTAAAGCAGCAAGCAATATTTATTAGCTTCACGAGGTTAGGAATTTTATCTCATTCATATATGCTCAGTATATAGCATTAGTACCCAGAACATAAGTTACTATTAAAATACTTTTTAAAAAATAATCAAGTAAATGATATGCATAGAAAAATAATACATGTAATATCAAGAGCTTGGTGCAAGTATGTCTACACAGGGTAATAAATTAACTTGATAAAATTCAATTAGAGACACAGAACTACATAATAAGGATAACCAAATAAATAAAACATGTCAATAGATCACTATTTTGTTTGCTCCCTAAACCTTCTTTTAGAAGTGCCTCATCATAAAGATGGGCTTTTTTTGTTTGCTCACTCACTGACTTTTTATTAATCCTGGCTGCAGCTGATTGGCCCCACATGAGGTCAATCACAGTGCCCTCCCCCAGAATTTGGAGCAAAGACAAAGACAGAATCCATTCTTCTCAGAAGTGAGATGTACAGCATATGGCTTTAGCAGCATTTTTTTTTCCAATGGGGAGCAAAGAAAATTGGTCTGTAGTAAAAGGTAAAATGAAGCATAGTCAAATCAGAGAAATGCCACCTGAATTCCAGACAGCCTTTCAGTGCTTCCTGCGGTCCAACTTTAATTTCCTCCCTACCTTTGTTTTTAAAATAACATTTAATGAGAGCTGTGCCAAATGCATTTACCCACAAAATAATCCCAGGAAGTAAGTGCTATTATTATCCTCATTTCATAAATGAGAAAACTGAGCCACAAAATGTTTAATAATCATACAGAATGTCACATATTTGGTAAGTGGTGAAAGCTGAGAGTCAGAATAGGTGTAAAGGCTTCCAAATCTCTGCTCTTGACTTGCCTGTATACTTTCTCTACGAGGTTTCTATGAGACACCATGGTATCCACATAATAGTCCCTTTCTGCTTAAGGAGCTCCAGTTGGCTACTGTCACCTGGAAGCAAAGAGTAGTACCTAACACATCATTAAGTTAATGACCTGGCAGAGAAGATATTCATAAATACAATGAGCTATAATATAAGGAAGAATGTGGTAGCTATTATAATAATGATAAACAAAGCTATTCAGAAGCACCAGTGATATAGGTTCTATATTTTGTAGTGGAGCAAGGAAGGAGAGGTAGGGGGGAAAGTTTGATGAATGGTTTGGCTCTGAATTGGGCCTTGAAAAATGTGGAAAAGTGGGGAATGAATACTCTACAGAGAGGAAACACTGAGAAAGACACATGATGAACAGGCCAAGGACAAACTGAGTTTAATGAGACTTATTGTAAGGAGTGTTGGGGTGTGGATGGAATACAGATCCTCATCATGGCAGGCCCTGAATGTCTTTCTATAGGGTATGAGCTTTATTGTCTAGGACATAAAGACCTACTTAGAGTTTATGAGTAATCATGCCTTCATCAGCATTTTGTTTTACTCAGATTTCATTACCAAGGGAGCAATAATTGTGATGGATAGAAGGTTGAAAAATATGTAAATAGAAATACTAGCTAGAAAATAAGTACAATTAGTCAAATCAGTGGTGACGAGTATTTAAAATGAAACAGAAGGAATAAAAATATTTTTAAGGAATAAAGTTGAAATAAGTTTGTGAGGTAAAATATTGTCTAGAACAATGAGGAATAATGGAAGAAAAAAGTGTAATTAACAAGCATGTGATTTCTAGTTTAACAACTAAATGGAGGATGATCTAGTAACTGGAATGATATATAGAATCAACTCTAGTGAAAGGTAGAAATTGCTTTCTTAAAAATCATTATAAATGTAGAAAACTGGATAGATAACACATGATGTTTCTTAAAGCAACCCTGATGTTTCAAAACTAACATTGATTCTTTTTGATCTCTCATTACATACCCATTTCCCCTTGCTCATCTGCATCTGGGGTGATTTCATGGCTTCTGTTATGCTCTAATTCATAGTTAAGCATTCTTATAACCCAAGGAATTAGTCTCCATTGGGCAGTAAAATTATTTTAGAAGATAATGATAACATGTTTCCTGGGTCTCTAAGAAGAGTCCAAGGCTCCTCCTTTCTGCTGAGTAATAGGGGTGTGGTTGGTGATAATGGGTGATAGACATTCTAGGTAAGTTTAGGGGAGCCCTAGAACCGAGGGTTTGTACACAAGACTCAGAAATTCCCATCCTTCTGGCTGAGATGACAGAGCATCAAAGGCAAAGTGAGTTGTGTGGCAAGTAGGACTCAAGGCAGCCTCAAAGACAATAGGGCACGTAAACCTGTCATAGAAAGCATACAAGAGTTTCCCAAGAGGGCACTGGTGGGCATAATGGCACTAGAATCATGACTAGGAAGTGCAGAGTGTGGGCTAATAACCAGAGATCATGGTTAGGGTACCATCACAAGGACCAAGGCTGAACAGCCTGGAACGCTCCATCTCAGGGGTGACAAGGGACTGAGGATGCCATTAGACCAGGTAACCCTTGACTAATGGCAGGATGGTACTTAAACTTCCTTCAAACTTAGCTCACTCTTAAGGAACAGGAGAAAAAGAGGGGCAGGAGAAACTTGAGACATTTATTTTTAAATGAGAAATGACTTAAGATGATTAACACACATATTCAGCCATTTATTAGGAGATATTTAGGGGCATTTAAATGGGAAGATTCATTAAACTGGACATTGTTATATATTTGCATAGATATGGAGTGTAAAATATAATATTACATCACTGTGTGAGTATTACCACTCACATTCTTATTGTTCATTTCAAATAACTCAAGTTCAACCTGATTTCTAAATAACTTACCAAGGACCTTGCTTACTCTAGTGCCACCATTGATCAGAATATCTCACAAGATATTTATGGTAACAAGATATTAATTTTTCTAAGCAGTGAGTACAATTTGAAAGAAGAAAGCTTAACATACATGAAATCAGAATGGGCTTTTCTCCAGTGGAAGCCAATTATTCAAAGAAGGTAGGAAAATAAGAGTAGGTGTAATTACAGTTAAATATATAGGAGATTAAGCAGGTTCAGAAAAAAACAACATATCTGGAAAACATGATATAATCAATGGTTGCGACAGTTGTGGGCATTTATCTTGGGATAAAACTCAGAGTTAGAAAACAGTGGTAGTTACATAATTCAAGATGATTTTGTGGTCCAGAAAGTAGACACATTCTGTATGGTTCCAGAGCAAAACAACAGAAGGAGATTGTGCTTGATTATGAGGGATAATTTTCTAGCCATTCAATGCCGCCTAAACTGAATGGGTTAACTCTCAAAATAACCATCTTCTTGCCACTGAAAGTATAAAAAGACAATCAAAATCTACAATTGTAGAAAAAAAATCCCTTCTACAGTGAGTGAAAGCCATGGTCTTTTTGATGGCCTCTAGGATGTTGTCCAGTCCTAAGTCAGGCTTTCTATAAATGCATGTTAAATTTAGTTTGCTCAATAACATGCAATTGCGTCATAAAGTTATAAACATAGACAAATATAATTAAAATATTAAGAGCTTCTGCTCCTGTAGTTTGAAGCAACGCATTAATGAGGTCAGATCACTCTGGTATCTGAACTAAGACAGGGAAATTTTTAGCAAAGATGCAGTGATTTCTTAAGAAGGCAAAAATGCAATAAGCCTCCAGATGGTATGTAGCTGTGATGTCCAGTGCTAGTAGCCAAGAAAAAGTAATATAAAACATAGTTTTTTAAAACAAATAAACAGACAAACACTGTTGAAGATTCTCCTGAAGGGTGCCAAACCCACACATATCTGGTATTTGTGGCAAGGCTGCCCAGTACCACTAGACTTATGAAAGCTGCCATATAACTTGTAACATACTTATTTGTTTTTACTTAAATACTTCCAATTATTCCAAATTTGATGCCACCCTTAGTTAAAAATAAAAATAGATAAGCAGATAGCAATCTTTAGATCTAGTTCAATTCAAATGCTATTTCCCACACTGGCTAGATAACATTTAGGGGAGAAAAGTTACATTATCCTATATAATAAAAGGCAAATACGTAAATTGTCCCCTCACCCAGCAGTTCGACCGGGAGTTCAACCAGGGGCTGGCCCCTTCTCTGGCTGGACCCCACCCATGCATGAATTCATGCACCAGGCCTCTAGTAGGATATATAAGAAAATACACAAAATATAAATCATGGTTAAAAACAAATAAACAAACAAAAAAACACCAACAGATTGATATGGGCGAGAATGCAGGTTAGTCTCCACAACTCTCACAAGAGAACAAGATAGGTGCCATCTGATTTTCAAAGAACATTCCTCCGTGATAGTCAAGTGAGTGAGGGTTCTAAGAGGTCTTGCATGTCCATCCTTTTACTGTTCCTTATCACAGAGGACTGCTCCCTGCATGGGGAGGGGCTGCATTCCCCAAATTCCCTTATCAGCTAGACTCCTGCAGGGTCAGCCAATAGAAGGCTCTGATGGAGGGAGGAGCCAGAGTACTTCCCTCTCTCTATCTCCAGCAGAGCCTATTTCCTCTGTGGCTCTATATGCCCTCTCTTGACCATGGGCAGGCCCACCATGGTTCTGGCCTCCTCCTAGTGAATGGGGGCTGGGCTCCAATATCCCTGTCTGTGGCTCATACAGTTTAGGGGCCTCACTGATGTTGCAGTGGTCGTTTCCTGTGGTTGGTAATCTTAAAAGTGGGGCACCCAGGGCACAAAATTTAAGGAGGCATCCACTCTTAGGATTGGCCAGTACAGAGTAAGCACCTGGCAGTGAGTGAACCCTATATTTTGTACCCATGCACCTGGTTTACCACACCCTAATCCACACTATTGTTCATCTCTGGGTTGCCTCATTCATTGTCTATTTAGTTTTACAGTTCTCCCATAACCAGTTAAACAATTCCCCATATTCAGTTGCTTATATGGCTCCTGCTTTCTGGCTGGACCCTGACAAATCCTAGCATCCTTTTCATGGAGTTCAATCTTGAATTTGCTTCTACCTAGCACTTGTCAAAGGCAGATCCAGAAAAAATTTAAAGGAAGACACTTTAAGGAATATCCTGTCAATTCTCTTCTAAAAAGTTGAGTTCTATCCTTATATCAACTTATTTCATCAGAAAGACATATAACTCCATCTCATTAGCTTAGACTCTTCAAAGATAACTTCCCTGAATTCCATTTTAAAGTGATTCCCTTGCATTTATTGATAGTCATTACAAAATATTTTTTTAAAAGATGTCTCTTACTGGGGGATCCCCCCAACACACACACATGTATCCTAAAGACTCCTGCTGGAGAGATTGTCCATTCATTTTACTACATTGCATACTGTATTAATCAGGATCATTCGATTGAATTATTTAATAAAAAATAGAAATTTATTGGTTCAATTGAGTAAAATGTGGAAGAATTTAGTAGAGCTGATCCCTTGCTTCTTCTTTTCCTCATTTGTTTTCCTTCTCCTTCCCCTTCCCCTTCCCCTCCCTCTCCCCCTTCTCCTCCTTCTTCTTTCTCTCTCTCTCTCTTTCTCTCTCTCTCTCTGTTGCCCTCTCCTTCTTTCTCCCTCCCCTTTATACATCCTTCCTCCTCTTTTCTCTTTCTTTTCTTAGTTTTTGTAATTTCTTTCCTCCCCTCTTTGTTTGTTTTTTTGTGTGTTGGTTTTATTTTTTGATGTCTGCAATGACAAAGGTCACCGATGTTTATATAAGAAAAGCAAACACTTTTTCATGAGCTCCAACCAGAAAATTCTTGGGCAAATAATCTTTATTGACCCACCTTGAGTCACATGTTTATCTCTGGACCAATTATTGAAGTCAAATGCATTAGAGTGCAAAGATTGCTGGCACTCATACACGTAGGAGGAGTGTGTGTGTGTGTTGGGGTTGGGGGTTAGGGAAGTGCTATAATTTCCAAGCCCTCACAAAGGGTAGGTATTACTTTTGAGCAGACCAAACAACAAATATTCACTAACTTCCTACTACAGAAGCCACTCAGTATATTCCATTTAAAATTAAATATCATAAAAAATGATTGATTAGTGTTGAGCATTAATGTAACTATATCTTTGCTTAGGAAACTTAAAACATTTAATGCTCAGTAGTGGCAACTGTCCATCCAATCACTGAACAGATATTTGTTGAGTTCCTACATGGCTCTGGGTGCAAAGTATACAATTGTGTAAAATAATACATATAAAATTGTGTCCTCAGGGACCAAAATTTCTGAGAAAAACAATGGTTAAATAAGATAAGAATAATGCAGGAAATGAGGGACAGGAGAGAAATGTCAATTTACACCATTCTTTCGAGGAACATTGCCCTGATAAAGGAGTACTATTTAAGATGAGACCTAGATGAGGTAGGAGAGTGAACTAGGAACTTATCTGAAATAATAGTGTTTAATGCAAAAGTGAACAAGGTCAGAACAAACCTTTGAAAAGAAAGAATGCATATTATATTTAGAGAGCAGTAAAGAGAATACTGTTACTGGTGTAGAGGAGCCATAGAGACAATTTTAGAAAATAACATCAGACTGTGTAGGACCAGATCTTGTGGACAAGTATGTTTTAATCATGTCAGTGTCATTAGTGTAGCACAGCAATTTTCAACCTTTTTTATCTCATGACACACATACACTAATTACTAAAATTCTGTGGCACACCAAAATATATAGTATTTTTGGCCAATCTGACAAAAAAAAGGGTATAATTTTGAGTCATTCACACAGGAAGGCTATTATTGTGTTGGCTGTGGTCAATTTTTTATTTGACAAGTTAAGGGAAAAGAGGTCAGTGCCTCTAAGTAAACAGGTGGGGATTTCATGTTTTATAAGTACCACGCGCTAACTGATTGCACAACTGGAGCTCCAGGGATTTCATGTTTTAAAAATTCTTATGGCATACCAGTTGAAAATCATTGGTGTAGCAGATTGGAGTCTCAATCAGTATTTTGCAATAAAATACCTTTGGGCATTGCACTTCCTTCCATATCTCAAAACATTTTGCTGTTTAATAGGCCACGATATCTTGGGTTAGTAAACCACAGTGGACTAGGAAGCATGTTATGAGCCAAAGCTCATACGGAGTATGAACAAATTAATTGGGGTCATATCTATGCTTTTCTGTCAAATAAAATGTTTACTTGAACAAAAGTCTCCTGTAACTTATTACAGGAGATTTTAGTATCTTACTGGACAATGCAATGTAAATTTCATAAATGTTTATTAGTTGAACAAGTTCTCACTTCACAGGGACACCTCCTCTTCTGTCAAAACTACTACAGAATGATAGCTCTGGGTAGCACTTTCAGTTTTATGTAAGCTCAAGAATAGATCAGGTATTTAGCCAGTATTTTCTAACTATTCACTTACAAAAGACTTAAGATACCAATATATTTAAAATACAATCCTTGACTGAAAAAAACTTAAAATGTAGTAGAAAAGATCTGATGTATATGTGGATACTTAAAATAAAAGGGAAACTGTGAGAAGTACCAATTCAGGTAAATTAGGAAAAGATTATGAGTGCAAAGGGGAAGGAAATTATTTCAGGCTGAGATAATCAGAGCAAGTTTCATGGAGGAAATGACATCTGAATTTGACCTTGAAGAGTAGGAAGATTCTATAGATAGAGAATGTGGGTTGGGGAGTAGTCCTTAAGAGAAAAGTAAAAACAACACCAATGACTGAACTTGTTAATAACAATTTCCTTGTTATTTACTGACATTTCACATTAGCCTTCACATAATGCTGAATTCCTCCTACTGAGTAGTACCATTTGGTAGACATATCTCAAGTAGTACTAATTTTCTATTTATTAAAAAAAATATTAAGTGGTTTCTTTGGACAGCTCACTGGGGGGACATAGATAAGGTAAGATGCAATCCTATATAATAAAAGCCTAATATGTAAATTGACTGAATGGTGGAACAAGCAGTGGAACTACCAGTTGCTATGACGCACACTGACCACCAGGGGGCAGATGCTCAATGCAGGAGCTTCCCCCAGCCTGCAGGCCCTAGGCCAGCCAAGGTGGGTGCCAGCGGGGGACCCCTACTCTGATCGCCCTACTGGTTGCCCCACAGATAGACCCTGATCGCCGACCAGGCCTAGGGACCCTACCCATGCAGAAATTTTGTGCACTGGGCCTCTAGTATTATAAATAACTCTAGATGCTTAATAGAATAGATTTTTAAGATAGCATATGCACACATATATAATACATTGTAAATTTCAGTTAACTGCTACATTAGTCAATGTGTTTAAGATAGCTAAACATAAATGCATAGATAATTGTGTAGTTGTAGCTGTGGGTGTGTGTGCATATATTTCAGCTGTATCACATAATAACTTTAATTTCGAATTTACATTTTCATTACAGCTAATGTCTACAGAACATTCATAAGTACTACTGCATTTCTTAATAGAAGTACGTCTGTTCTTGCTCAGTATTTCAGGCCAGTTCCTAATCTTGTATCAATTACTCACATCATCTCACACGTCCAGGAGAAATTTACATCTAACAAATGTATGCATGTTTCCATAATATACAGCTGTATTAGAAACTGGACAGAGCTGGAGCTCTTCCAGGCACCATATCTCAATAAGGATTAGAGAAATCCAAAACCTTAGACAAAGCAAAGGACAACACAGTATAGTTGTCTATGCAAGAAAGTGCTAGTTATCCGTTTCAATATACTGATACCAAACGTAGTATTTTCAAGTGGATTTTTAGCTCTAAACGAAATCATTTTGGTATACAAGTAACTCATTTTCACTTCACCAGAGACAAATGACAGGCCACTGAAATTCACAGAAAGCACTTAAGCTTACTTTTACCCAAGTTTTTGTCCCTTTCGCCAAATAGTAAATCCTCACTTAATGTCACCAATACGTTCTGTGATGTTAAGAGAAAGGACATATACAAAACCAATTTTATCATAGGTTACTTGAAGTAAACAAGAGTTAAGTTCCTAAGAAGTGACATTGAACAAAATGATGTTATTTAAGGATATACTGTATTTGTAAAAATTATTTAAAACCATACAAGGATTGGGGGAACACAACACAAAAACCTTTGGTTTTGTTTTCAGTTCTTTAATACCTGGATATTTGATTTTAGAAAAGTCAATTTACTTCTTTTGTCTCCACTTTCCACATTCAAAAAGTGAGCTGTTGAAGTAGTGCCCTTTGAACTACTATTATGGAATATAAAAACCATATCCTTAGAGAGGAAGAATAGAGTTCATGGGTGCTCTCCTAATTATAAAGGAAATGAGAGATGCTTAGGAGATCCTTATAAAATAGTTTTATTAAGGTGGCATTCAAGGTGCTAATATATATACCTGTCACACAGGGTAGGCAGGCAGTCTATACAGGTTTGTTTATTACATGAACATATTTTTTTGCTTCTGATGTATTAGTCGCCTGATAAAATATGACAGTTAAAAATACATGTTTAACATAAAGAGAACAGCATGTTTACATGATTAACATTACAAGAAAAAAAAGCCTCTTCTAAGTTACAGTTCTAAATATCTTATGTCATAGATTTCTTTAGGAATCTGAAGAAAACATTATATCCATTTGCTAGAAAAGAAATCCCTAAAAAGACACACTCAAAATCATACACATAAATCTGATCCAAGGGCAGAACACTTACTTAAAAGGAATATATTGAATTCACTTGTCATCCTTATTCAAGGGAGGAAAAACACTCTACTGATACTTGTGAGCTCTGTAGCCTATGTATGTAAACATTTTTGTGTCAGTTAGTGTTTTTTAACGGAGCAATTTCTGAAATTTAGTATAAAGATAAGTTTTAATGTCAACATACCTTATTTATTGGTACAGCACTGGTAACGTTTATCTGACTGAGTAAAGTAGGAAATCTCTATGCGACTTATATAAGATGTAATATCTTCTCATGAGAAACAACTTAATGTGTTTTATTAAGACTTTTGCCCTTATAGTGCTGCTACAGGATTTGAAACCAAAGTCATTTAACAATGTATGATGCATATGAAAAAAATAAATCCAATATATGCAATCTATTCTGTGGTGTTTTTTTGGCCTGCAGTGTAAATACCCTAAAGAATAATAACCCACTATATCATCTAGACATTCTTTAAGTCAGTAAAGTTGCGTGGGGTTTTTTTATTTTTTATTTTGAGTAAATGGTCTTTTAGACAGTCTAAGAAAGACACATGTGGAACACATTCCTCAGCTTTCTGAAATCTCCAACTGTGAGTGGTACATGTATAGTCTTTGGAAACTTTCAAAAAATAAAAGGCAAATCACATTGTAATTCTCCAAGTAAATAATACTATATCTACCAAATACTGCTATCAAAAAGATTTAGGTAGTATTTTAATGCCTACTAATCATGGGGGTGGGGATAAAAGCAAATGCTCAAAAGATTTTCAAATTTTGTACTTCTTGATCCCTTTACCTTTTCCACTCAACCCCCCAACCTCCCTCATGTCTAGCAACCATCAATTTTTCTCTGTATCTATGATTCTGTCTGTTTTGTTTGTTCACTTATTTTGTACTTTAGATTTTACATATAACTGAAAGCATATGGTATTTATATTTCCCTGTCTGACTTATTTAAGTTAACATAAGACTCTCTAGGCCCATCTATGTTGTCACAAATGGCAAGATTTCATTCCGTTTTATGTCTGAGTAATATTCCATTGTATTTATACACGGTTTTATATCCATTTGTCTATCAATGAATACTTAGGTTGGTTGTTTCCATATCTTAGCTATTGTAATAATACTGCAATGAACAAAGGGACGCATATATTTTTTCAAGTAAATGTTTTGCATTTCTTTGGATAGATACTTCCCAGAAGTAGAGTTGCTGGGTCATAGGCAGTTTAATTTTAATTTTTTAAGAACGTCCATCTGTTTTCTATAATGGCTACACCAATATACAATCCCACCAATAGTGTACTAGGGTTCCCTTTTCTCCACATCCTTGCCAACACTTGTTACTTATTGACTTATTGATGATAGCCATTCTGATAGGTGTGAGGTGATATCTCATTGAGGCTTTTATTTGCATTTCCCTGATGATTAGTGGTGTTGAGCATCTTTTCAAATAAATGGCTGTTGGCCATGTGTATGTCCTCTTTGGGAAAATGTTTATTCAGGTCTTCTGCCCCTTTAAAAATCAGATTGTTTTTCTTTCTGGTGTTAAGTTGTATGACTTCCTTATATATTTTGGATATTACTCTCTTGGGAATTATCATTGGCAAACATCTTCTCCCATTCAGTAGTCGCCTTTTTGTTTTGTTGATGGTTTCCTTCACTGTTCAAAACCTTTTTGCTTTGATGTAGTCCCATTTGTGTTTTTTGTTTGTTTGTATCATTTCATTTGCCTGAGGAGACATATCAAAAAGAATATTACTAAGAGCAATGCCAAAGAGTTTACTGCCTGTTTTCTTCAAGGGATTTTATGGTTTCAAGTCTTACATTTAAGTCTTGACTCTATTTTAAGTTTATTCTTGTATATGGTACAATAAAGTGATCCAGTTTCATTCTTTTGATAACACTATATATTGAAGATACTCTCTTTACCTCATTGTATATTTTTACCTGCTTTGTCATAGATTAATTGTCCATGTAGGTGTGGGTTTATTTCTGGGCTCTCTATTCTGTTCTAATGTTGCAGTGTCTGTTTTTATGTCAGTACCATGCTGTTTTGACTACTATGGCCTTATCGTATAGTTTGATATCATGTAGCATAATAGCTCCAATTTTGTTCCTCTTTCTCAAGATTGCATTGGCTATTCTGGGTCCTTTGTGGTTCCATATAAATTTTAAAATGATTTGTTTTAGTTCTGGGAAAAATGCCATTGGTGTTTTAATACTGATTGCACTTAATCTGTATACCGCTTTGGGTAGTATGTACATTTTGACACTTTAATGTCCATACTTCCTATCCATAAGCATGGTATATGCTTCCATTAATTTGTATCTTCTTCAATTTCTTTCTTCAATGTCTTATAGTTTTTCAAGTACAGATCTTTTACCTCCTTGGTTAAATTAATTATTTTTGATGCAATTGTAAATGTGATTGTTTTCTTAATTTCTCTTTCTGATAATTTTTATTGGTGTATAAAAATGCAACTAATTTCTGAATATTAATTTTGTATTCTGGTACTTTATTGAATTCATTTCTTAGTTGTAATATTTTTTGGTTGAATCTTTAGGGTTCTCTATATACAGTATCATGTCATTTCCAAATAATATCAGTTTTACTTCTTCCTTTCCCATTTGTATGATTGCTGTGGCTAGAACTTCTAATACTATGTTGAATAAAAGTGGTTAAAGTGAATATTTTCATCTTATTCCTGATTTTAAAAAAGAAATCTTTCAGCTTTTCACCATTGAGTATATTAGCTATGGGTTATCACACATGGCCTTTATTATGTTTAGTATGTTCCTTCTATCCCCAGTTTGCTGAGAGTTTTCATCATAAATGGATGTTGGATTTTGTCAAATGCTTTTTCTGCATCTATTAATGTGATCATTTGATTTTTACCCTTTGTTTTGTTTATGTGGTATACCAAATTTTCAGTTATTAGACCAAACTTGCCTCCCAGGAATAAATACCATGTGATCATGGTGTATGTTGTTTTTACTGTATTGCTCAAATTAGTTTGCTAATATTTTCTTGAGGATTTTTGCACACATGTTCATCAGTGATAAAGGCATGCACATATAGGAGTGTCTTAGTCTGGTTTTGGATAAGGGTAATGCTGGCCTTATGAAATGGTTTTGGGAGCCCTCCCTCTTTCTCAAATTTTTGGAATAGTTTGAGAAAAAATAGGTATGAATTATTCTTTGAATATTTGGTTAAAAAAACAAACATTTACCCATTATGCCATTTGGTCTGGTGCTTTTGTCTGTTACGAGTTTTGATTACCGATTTTATTTATTATTTACTGGTTATTGGTCTGTTCAGATTTTCTCTTTCTTCCTGATTCAGAAGATTGTATGTTTCTAGGAGATTATCTATGTCTTCCAGGTTGTCCACTTTGTTAACATATTGTTCATAGTATTTCCTTATATTCCTTTGTATTTATGTGGTGTCAGTTATCACTTTTATTTAAATTCTGATTTTATTTATTTGGGCCCTTTTTCCTTTTTTCTTGCTGAGTCTGGCTACAGGTTTGTCAGTTTTATCTTTTCAAAGAACCAGCTCTTGGTTTCACTGACCATTTCTATTTTTTTATTTAGACTTTTTTTCCTGCTCTGATCTTTATTATTTCCTTTACTCACTTTGGGCTTTTTCTTCTTTTACAAGTTCCTTTAGGTGTAATGTTAGGTTGCGTACTTGAGATTTTATTTCCTGAGGGAGGCCTGTATTGCTATAAATTTCCCTTTATCTTTGTTGAAGTTCTCACTGAGACCATCTGTTCTTCTCCTGTTTATTGAGCATCTTTATAACCAGTGTTTTGCACTTCCTATCTGATTGCTTTTCTCCATTTTGTGTATTTCTTTTCCTGGAGTTTTGTCCTATTCTTTCATTTGGAATGTATTTGTCTCCTCATTTTTGCTGACTCCCTGGATTTGTTTTATGTATTATGTGGATTTCCTGTCTCCCAGTTTTGGCAGAATGGCTATATGTTGTATAGGGTGTCCCAAAATTCACGCAAGATTTGCAATTCAATTCAATTGCAAATCTTGCGTGAATTTTGGGACACCCGATAGATGACCTGTGTGGCCCAGCGGTGTAATCTCTACGTTCACCTGAGCTGGGCCCTTCAGTGATGTCTCTTGTGTGTGCCTCCCTGTTGTTGTTGAGCCTGGATTGCTGTAGACATGTCAGTGTGAGGGACTGTCCCCTCAGGCTGACTAGCTGTGAGGACTAAAACCATGACGACTGTGGGCTGACCCCAGATGGCCAGGGTTATTTTACCAGGAGTCTGGTGCCAGCTGAGTCTGCCCGTGGGTTTGTCATTTTTACAGTTGGTTGAGTTGTTCTCTGGTGTGGTCGAAAGCCAGCCACCAACTATGTTGGTTCTGGAGCCTTTTGGGAGGGGAGGCCAAGTTCAGCCTCCATTTGTGCCTGGCTTGGGGCTGCCTGGTGGGAGCTGTAAAGTTCTGTGCAATTGGTGGCTGCTGTGCTGGGTTAGAAATGCTTGGGAACACTATGCTGTGAATGAAGGCCAGCTGCCACCAGGGCCAAGCTTGGACCCTTTCGTAGGCACCACTATGTGAGCTGAGGCCAGCCGCCAGTTGTGCCGGATTTGTGGCTGCTCAGTTGAAGTTATGTCCAAGACAACACTGGCTGCGCTTATGCCAGACTTGTGGCCACTTAATGGGAGCTACAATACAAGTTGCCACTTGTGCCAGGCCTGGGGCCACTTGGCAGGAGATATGGGAGAGGGTAGGCCAGCACTGCTGTTTTGGGGTTTGAAGACCTTTGCAGGGCTTTAGGAAAGTCATCAGAGTGAACTGAGCCAGGATGCCTCTGTGGAAAGCTGCAAAACTGGCTTGGGCCGGGCACTTGAGTTGAGTGGTTGGCAGTCTCAGGGGTCACCATGGTAGGGCTAACGGTGTTAGCAGGTGAATGGAGAGCACAGATCTGGCACCGGGCTGCACCTGCCTCCTGGGTGGAAGGAGAGTTCAACTAAGGAACAATGGCACCTACCAGCACTTCCCAGAAAGCTGCTCTGCCCCTGCCCTTCTATCCCTTGTCCTGAAGCTAATCAATTCAGTTCCTCCCACAGGTCCCTGGCACTTTAGAACTGCTGCCCCTGCACTGGATCCCAGAGTGAGTTTGTGAGAGAGCAAATCCATGCACCAGCCCTTCAATGGGAATGCCTGGACTCCAGCAGCCCTTTGTTTCACGTGGATATAATCCCTGCTGGTTTCAGGGCCAGATTTTAGGGGGACTCCTCCTTCCAGCACTGTTGCTCTGGCGTGGGCACTATCTTTGCATTCTCTTAGGCTGGACCTTTAGTACCATTTTCTCCCAGAGGGGAGATTTGGTGTGGAGCCAGGTGTTGGGGGGACCCATCACTCCTCAGGGGGAACCTCTGCAGCTGAGATATCTCTCCTGATTCTTAATTGCCAAACCATAGGTTTGGGGCCTGCCTGTTCAATGTCTCTGCCCCTTCTACCGACTCTGTTGTGTCTTCTTTATATCCTTGGTTATAGAACTTTGGTTCAGCTAGTCTTCAGGTGGTTCTCAGTGAGAGTTCTATAATTCAGTTGTAATTTTGATGTGGCCATGGGAGGAGGCGAACACAGCCATCCTGTGTTCCTACTCTGCCATCTTGACCGGAAGTCAAGATTTGCTAATTCCGAAATCCAATAAGGGTTGGATAGAATACTAGTATATGGCACATGGTAAGAATAAGAATATAACTAATTCTTTTCCTTCATGTTACTTTGACTATTAAGTTCACTTATTAAAAACTGACTTGTTTTGGTATTTCATTTAAAATTACAACCATACTTCAAATAAGAGAAAGTAATCATAATTTTATCATAACTTAAAAAAATAGCACCATATAATTAGAACAACATATCCACAAAGTAATGACATTTACTTTAAATGTAGGTACACTTGATTGGAATGTTTGGACTTACACTGAAGACGTACTCAAGATATTCAATACAATTTGACCACTCTGGGTGCTCCAAATGCTTAGCTGTACCAAAACCTAAAGCATATTAATAATGAAATAATGTTTCTAACTTTAGAGAGGGAAGTTAATTAGTGGAAAAATTAAATAAAAATATGATTCAGCCGTAACCGGTTTGGCTCAGTGGATAGAGCGTCGGCCTGCTGACTCAAGGGTCCCGGGTTCGATTCCGGTCAAGGGCATGTACCTTGGTTGCGGGCACATCCCCAGTGGGGAGTGTGCAGGAGGCACCTGATCGATGTTTCTCTCTCATCGATGTTTCTAACTCTATCCCTCTCCCTTCCTCTCTAAAAAAATCAATAAAATATATATTAAAAAAATATATATATATATGATTCAGGCTGGCTGTTTACCAACATGGCAGAAGGTTTGTATGATTCATTATGATCTATATAGATGACAAATGTAGCAAATCAAGATACTCTTTTGATCCCATCAGATATGCCAGATACAGCGTGTCCCCCCCAAAATGTATACACACTTTAACAGCTGATACATTCCATTTTCAAAATTGAGCTATTTTAATAAACACTGCCTTTATAGTTATTCAAAGTGTATGTACACATTTTGGGGGGGGACACCCTATGTACATACAGTAACGGAGCCTTTGGTGCATCCTAAGAGAAACTTCTGTCAAAATTAGAGTGGACAAATAAGGAAGATTATATGAAAATACCTTATAATCAAAAAAAATGTGAAAAGAAAGACTGCTTTGGTTCTCTTTGCTTACTTTTCTAAAAGATGGGTTACTTTTGGTATCAAACGCTGCAATCTGCTCTCTTGGACCCTGCCTTCCTCAAAACTCTCACCTTTATCTGTTGTAACCGCATACAGCATCATTTCCTCTCTTCCTATGCTGACCATTAATGCTCAGCTCTCAAATCTCGTTGATTTGCTCCTTTTATCAATTATACCACAGCACAGCTTTCCCTCTCCCCGTGAGTTCCAGAGCTCTCCTGCACATGTCTGCCTTCAACCTCTATATCTGAAATAAACATTATATGATTTTAACTTGCTGAGAGATTTAAGTTTCAAAACATAGTCCACAGTATTATGCCGATAGGCCCTATGAATTCTTTAAATTGATCTAGAGTCCAAAAATGATCATTAAAAATGTCAGTCTTTTTGACCTGTGCTTGGATAAGCTGCTGCTAACTGTTCTGAGGACTATTTTGAAACCACCCACGATCAAACTGAGCAGGCAAACGTCCTATGTTGCAGGGGTTTCTCAGAGGCATCAGTCTCCTAGATCTCCTATTGCTGAGGTGCATTTCAGCCACCAGGCTTCTCGGGAGTAGCCCACTGCAGAATATACAGACACGACACTGACTCCTCCACATTTAAAAACACAGTTTCTGAAGGAAAATCGTGCATGGAAGATACAAAGAATCTCTTCCCCATGAAGCAATGTGTGTGGTCAGAATTCATAAATAAATTATACTAAGACGTGGGAAAAGTGGCCCTTGCAATGTGAAAAATTGTGTAGCTGTTTTAAAGCAAAGTAAAAGGGGAGTTAAAATTCATTACTTTTATGCCGTTGTTTCCTTTATTTAGAGCTCTCTAATGAAGAGTAAATTTCAGAGAAGTTATGCTAGTATATACAAATTTGCAAAGCCCTTCTGTAGGACAATAAAATACATTCTGATGCAAAATCTAACAGAAACATAAAAATGTTGGTCAGAAACACTGGTGCAACTGCAGATTTTTAAAAGGTCTCAAACACAGTATTTACGTTTTCCCCCTGAATGTAGAAACCCCTAGGCTCCTCTCCAGATGCAGTCACCACTGAAAGAGATCGAGGCTCTGTCTTTGTTCTGTGTCTGATTGAGCTGTTCATTTCTTACTTCTGCTTTCCTGGGAGAACACATGGGATATACCTTCAGGATAAAATATTTACAAGCTCTTTTGAATGTCTTGCGTTTCACCTTCAGGGCAATACTCTCTATGCGCAGGATCATTTAAAAAATATGAGAATACAAAACAGGTGCAAATCAGGAAACACACAAGGCCTT
This sequence comes from Myotis lucifugus, assembly GCF_000147115.1. Lineage (NCBI taxonomy): Eukaryota > Metazoa > Chordata > Mammalia > Chiroptera > Vespertilionidae > Myotis > Myotis lucifugus. The sequence goes on from NW_005871128.1 coordinate 1,470,987, forward strand.
AGACTAAAATGTCTTATTGTATTTTGGTTTTAGCTTGCTGCATTCCTTGCTTTTTTACATACTTTAAATATTAAATGTAAAACTGGTAGTGAGGTTTTTGTACAATTTCCTAGAATCATTTTTTATTTTCCCTAGCCAGTTTGGCTCATTGGATAGAGCTTTGGCCCTGTGGACTGAAGGATTCTGGGTTCGATTCTGGTCAAGGGCATGTACCTCAGTTGCAGGCTGAATCCCGGCCCTGGTAGGGGTGTGTGTGGGAGGCAACCAATTGATGTGTCGCTCTCACATCGATGTTTCTCTCTATGTCTCTCCCCTCCCTTCCACTCTGTAAAAATCAAGGAAAATATATCCTTGGTTAAGGATGGAGATATATATATATTAAAGACACACATTTCTAGAGACTGTGAACAATATTAACATTAAATTCCAAGAGAAATTCTCTTAATTTACTCGTGTGCTATCAACTGAACACAAAAATAAATCTGTCTCATTAGATTTCCATAGGATGATTTACTGGTTAAAAAAAAATCTCACAAGATTATTATAAAAAATTAGACTTTTAGGTTCAAGTAGAAATCCAGAAAGGACAAAGTAAAAGGTGTATAAAGCCTATTCTGCTGCCATTACCCTGACAAATGTGTCTTTTAGTGATGTAATTACTTTTTGGACTTTAAGAAAACATTTCTACTGCCAATCCTCCAGGTACCTACATGGATAACCACCTAAAGAATATTTTAAATAATTATAAACTAAAACTTCTCCAAACACAAACAATTCAGTTCTGATTATGACTCAAATTCATTCAGATTAAAAACCCAGTCAGGATTAACATGAAAACAAAGTTTCCTCTGTGTGGATCTCCACAGGTAAAACCAAATTTCTAGTGGAGTGAGATCTAGGTCATTCAGAGCCTAGGCCATCCTCTCCTACTTCCGATGGTTTTAGAGTTAAGTGTAGATCATCCTGTCAGGCACTGTGAACCTGCCTAGCATTCCAGATAGAATCAGTCCTGGAGGCTGTTTATCATAATGATGTCTTTCTTGATAAGAACTTGATAAGGCAGGTTCTCCTAATTAATTTCCTTTCAATGTGCACGATTTCATGCACTGGGTCTCTAGTATTGTATAAGTTTAAAGTATTCAACAAATGGTTTGAAATGTTTATGTACTGTAAAATGATTGCTACCGTAGCTTTAGCTAATAACAACATCCTATAATTACCATTTCTTTTTTGAAGTGAGAAGATTTAAGATTTATTCAATTAGAAACTTTCATGTACCTAATACAGTATTATTAACTGTAATCACCATGCTGTGGTGATCAGATTCCAGAACTTAATCTTATCACTAGACACATATACCCTTTGATCAATAGCTCCCCATTTCCCCCACCACCCAAGTCCCTGATAAACATTACTCTACTGTTTCTCTGAGTTCTGTTTTTTGGATCCACATAAAAGCGATATTATGTAATATTTGTTTTCCTTGTCTGATTTATCTCAGCATAATACCCTCAAGGGTCATCCAAATTGTCTCAGAAAGACAGAACTGTCTTCTTTCTCATGCCTGAAATGTTCCATTGTGTGTGTGTAGGGGGGGGGGGGGCTATCTATAATATATATTGTAGATTATATATACCTATATAATGTATATTACATGTTATATATATAGATATATATATATATATAGATAGATATAGATGTATATATTATATGGCACACATTGCCTCCACACATTTATACTTACATGTACATACTAGACATACACATACATAAATATATACACACACATATATACTATATATCTTCTTTATCCATTCCTCTGTTGATAGACCCTGAGGATGTTTTCATATCTTGGCTATTGTGATTAATGCAACAATGAAGATGGGGTGCAGATATCCTTTCAAATTAGTGCTTGTGTTTTCTTTAAATATTCGGAAGTAAAATAACTGGATCAAATAGTAGTATAGTAGTTCTATATTTTTTCTGGGGGGGGTGTGGAGGGGCTGCCATTACCATTTTCCATGGCGGCTGCAGTAATTTATGTTCCCATTAATAGTGCATGAGGGTTCCCTTTTCTCCACATCCTCACCAACACTTCTTATTTCTTGTCTTTTTTATAATAGCCATTCTAACAGGTGTGATGTGATATTTCATTGTTGTTTTGATTTCCATTTCCATGATAATTAGTGATATTAAACACCTTTTCATGTACCTGTTGGCCATTTGTATGTTGTCTTTGGAAAAATGTCTATTCAGATTCTCTTCCCATTTTTAAATCAGTTGGTTTTTAGTGTGTGTGTGTGTGTGTGTTTCCTATTGGGTTATATGAGTTCTTTATATATATAGGCTAGTAACCCTTGTCAGGTATATGATTTGCAAGTATTTTCTTCCCTAGGGTAGGTTGTCATTTTATTTTACTGATCGTATCCTTTTGCTGTGCAGAAGCTATTTAGTTTATGTAATGCCACTTGTTTTATTTTTGTTGATTTTTTTTTTTTTTGCTTTTGTTGTCTTTGCCCTAGCAGACAGATCCAAAAAAATTTTGAAAACCAATATCCAGTGTATTTTGGAATCTATTGAAATGATCATATAATTTTATCTTTCATTTTGTTAATATGTTATAACAAAACTGATTTGTGGATGTTGAATAATCCTTGTATTACAGGAATAAATCCCACTTAATCATGGTGTATAATTTTTAATGTGTTGCTGAAATCGGTTTACTAATATTTTGTTGAGGATTTCTGCACCTATATTGCTCAGGAATATTGGCCTGTGATTTTCTTTTTTTTGTGGAGTACTTCTCTGGTTTTGATTTCAGGGTAATGTTGGCCTCATAAATTTAATTTGGAAGGATTTTCTTCCTTTCAACTTTTTGGAAGAGTTTGAGAAGAATAGATATTCAAGTATCTTTAAATGTTTGGTAGAATTCACCAATGACGTTGTCTAGTCCTGAACAATTATTTGTTGGGAGGGTTTTGACTACTGATTCATTTTCCTTAGTGATGATCAGTGTATTCAGATTTAAAAAAACAACAACTTTATTTCTATTGTTGACATTATCACAGAACCTCCATTCAGCCCCACACCACCACTTTGTCCACCTATATCCAGCCCCTACCCCCCTTCCTGTTGGCCATCGCCCCACTGTTGTCTGTGTCTATAGCAGTGGTTCTCAACCTTCTGGCCCTTTAAATACAGTTCCTCATGTTGTGACCCAACCAAAAAATTATTTTCGTTGCTACTTCATAACTGTAATGTTGCTACTGTTATGAATCATAATGTAAATATCTGATATGCAGGATGGTCTTAGGCGACCCCTGTGAAAGGGTCGTTCGACCGCCAAAGGGGTCGCAACCCACAGGTTAAGAATCGCTGGTCCATGGGTTATGTATATATATATTCTCTCAGATTTTCTATTTTCTCATAATTCAGTTTTGTCTGTCAAACCTTTGCAATTGTCCAAGCAGCCTATTTTACTGGTAATGGCTACTAGGAGCTGAGGGTGTTCTCCAATCAAAGTCCTAATGGAGTATCTCAGTACCTAGATTCAGGCTGATTAAACGCCAGACTCTTAGGCAGCAATTTTTAAAAGTGTCCAAATATATACAGTCCTCTGGGACTGAAAGCGGCAGCCTTACTGGCCACCACAGTCAGGTGGTCTGGAGGTGTCCCCTGGCTGCAGGAGCAAAATCCAAGGCTCTGAGTATATGGTTTTCTGGGAGATACCAGTGAGCTGCAGTGAAGTGCAGGACGGCATCCCTGGCCAAGTTCCCTGAGATCAGTTCACAGGCCTCTAGATGTTGCTGAACATGAGATCTACCCCTTAGGCCTAAGCTTCAGGACAAGCAAATAGGTCTTTTTCATAGAAAGACTGTGGATATGTTTCAGGCTGCTCTGTTAGTGCCATAGGAGGCGCAGCCCGCCAAGAACTGCCTCTCTGATAATCCCATGGGACCCAAGAACACAAACCTCCTTGGCCACTAGAGACCAGAAATTAACAGGCATCCCCTGGTCAGCAGCCGCAAAAACGGGGCATGGGATGCTTGCTCAAACTCTCCTCTGGGAGATGACGGCCCTCCGGAGCTCAGCCTGGGATTGTGCAAAGATAGTAGCTGCCCTTGGAGGTCCCTGAAAGGATTACTGTCGCCCTTAGATGTGTGTTTAATTAGAATCCTGCACCTACACTGCAGTTGCGATAATAGGCCATCTTCACAGAAAGGCTGAACTCCTGGGTCTGTTGCCTCTTACTGTGCCTTGCGGGTAGGGTGGGGAGGGGGGCTTGTCATTTAAAAACTCTTTCTTTTTTGGTTAAAGTCCTGTGGAATCCACAGGCATAAAATCCAAAGCCAATCACCAAAGCCAGATCATGTAGAAATGTCTCCAGGTGGCAGCCACAAAAATTGGGTGTCAGACTGGGGTATAAGCTCCTTTCTGGGACATACTGGAGGGCTGGGGCAAGGGAGAGGGACTGTGCAAAGAAGAGTGCCTCCATAGGCCCATGCTTGTGGGGAAACCACAGGTCAGACTGAAGCTCCTAGACAACTAAGATTTTTTCTTAGATGGAGGGTGTGTTTCAGTCTGCTATCTGTGATGTCCTGAGTGGTAGTCTGCCAAGAACTGTCTGATTGTAACAGCCCCACAGGAACTGGGATTGCAAGCCCCCTGACCTCCAGAACAAGGTGATTCAGGGGTGCTGTCCCCTTGGTGGCAGCCACAAAACACAGGACACCAGACATGTAAGGACTCCCCTCTGGGACATACTGGTGCACTAGAGCATGGCAGAGGGAGAGCTGAAGATGGCACCCACCCTGAGAAAGAAAAAAAGAAAGAAACCTGCCTGCTGGAACAGGCAGAAGGGGAGCATACAGACAGCACCCACAGGAGAAAAGGGAAACAAAGGAAAAAAAGATGGTGTCCACCGGCTCAAGTGAGGCTTAGGGAAAGCATGAAGGTGGCGGCCACCAGCCAGCAGGCCCCTAGATATGTGATAAATTAGATGCCTGTCCCTCAGGCTGACACTGTAACATTAGCAAATGAGCGTCATTCACATAAATTCTGGGCACCTCTCAAATCAGTTGCTTCTGTGCTGAGCCCTTGGGTGGAGGAGTTCAAGTATGCAAGCCCTTTAAGGGCTGTTTCTCCAATTGTTATAGCTTTGAAGGTCTTGTGAACTTGAGCCCTGTGGTTTTCAAAGGTGTTCTGAGTATTTATCTCTCAGGCACAGATCTTAACAGTTGGGATGCCTCATGTGGGGTTCAAACCCTTGGCTCCTCAGGGAGAAACTCCGGGTTCTGAGTTCCTTTCCGATTTTGAGTTGCTGAGCCAAGGATGGGGTTTATGGTGAGACTGTCTCAGCCTCGCCTACTTGTGTCCATGTGGGCCTCTCTAGTTCCCCCGAAGCATAAGAGTTGCTAAGACCAGTTTCAGTGTTTTTCAGAGGTATGCTTGTAGCTGCAGATCTGGTGTGACTTTGGGAGGAGATGCGCCCAGGATCCTCCTACATTGTCATCTTGAACCAGCACACCGCAAAGTCTTTTAATAAATTAATTTATGTATTTATTTATATATCTAGATATTTGTTTAGACTAGGGGCCACACAGGATGTTTGAGGGTAGGGAAAGCAAACCTCTTGCTAGCATTGGATTTAAAGGGGAATTACATAGACCTAGATTAATTGTGCATATTTCCTTTATTTTCTAATTAGTTTCATGTCTTTCAATCCAGGACTTTTAGAAGAGTATTGAAAATTGGGATAAAAATATTAAGGCTAAAAATAAGAATGTAGTGGGGGAAAAAAGACAAAAGGCTATTTAAAACACCAAGGAAAAACCACACCCTTGAACAGCAGCTTGAAGCAAGGGAACAAGCTACATGAAGGAGGAGCAATAGGCAGACTGAGTCACCAAGCAAGGTGGAGTGAGCGATCAATCGTGGCTCTATTTTACTACAAGGTAGAGGCAGCTTCTACAATCCCCTGATCTTGAAACCAGATATTTATACACTTATTGATATCATGAAAATAATATAAGCGAAAACAGTTGCATTCTTGTTTCATTTTCTAGGTTATTTGAAATAGTGAATGCAAGGGGAGGGAGGATAAGAAGGAGTATTTGAGCAAGCACTCCAGTTAGCAGAAGGAGAGGGGCAGACAGAAGAGAAGAGAGAGAGGAGGGGAGGGAGAGGAAGAGGAGAAGAAATTACTTGCTACTGTTTGCTAATTTGTACTGGCCAAACAGAACCAGTGTGAAGGGGACAAATTACAAAACCCGAGTCTGAACAAAGAATCCGGGGGGCTTCAGTGTCATGCGGTTGATGCAGGTGCGTATTCATCATCTGGGAAATGAAAATTATTCTTTATTCAAATGCCATTAAGTTATGTTCAACTCGATCTGGAAGGTTTCATATTTATCATCATGAAGTATAAAGCCAAATGTCCCTTTTTCAGGAGCACCAAAGATTAACAGATTAGAATGTTTTCCACATGTCCATTTTTACTGTCAGGAGAATTTTAAAGAAGTTTTCCAGCTTCCGCAGCTGAGCCAGATGTCAGTGGGTCCCACAGTGAAATGAAATTGGCAGAGTAGCCTTCTCATGACCTCTGCTTGTTTTATCAGGGATCAGTTTAATGTCTAAAAGCCATTCCCTGCTGAAGACCATAAAGTTTTGGGGTCTAATATGCCACAATTACAGATTTCTGCTGACTTGGTTGAACCACTGAAACCCAGCAATATTTCTTACAACTTTTCTCACATAGCTCTTTAATTGTTGTTTGTGTTGGCACAAGAAAAGTAAAGGGTCTCATTTCCACTGTAAGTTTCCGGTCTCTGGTTTCAGAAACATCAGTGGAGAATATTTCACCAGTCACATTTTTTGTTGTGTAAACAAGTCCTGGTGATTTACCCCATAGGTCCCTCCGCTGTGTACTCAAATGACCATGGACTCAAAGATATCAGATGGACACTTTCTAAAATAACAGGAGCTAACACCATAATGTTTTTTATTTTTATTTTAATTAATAGCTTTGTTTTAGGATCACAGCCAAAATTCCAAATGTGGTCATACTGACATATTTCATTCTTTTTTTCTTGAACTTTTAATTTGTATTTTTTAAAATGTAGAACAGCATATTTTTAAGTATTCATACAGTTTAAAATAGAGGTTTATGGGGGGGGGGAGGACCCACGTAATACTTTCAATAATAAAGATATAAAAATAATAAAATAAACATCTACTTTCCACACAGTTTAAGCGCATCACCAATATCGGTGAATTCCCTTATAAATTCTCCTTAAATGCAGGGGCCCACAACCCCTGCAGAAAATCCTGCAAACCATTCTTTTTTCTCTTCATAGTCTTACAGTATAATCTGATTACTAATTTTGTCTGCTTTTGAACTTTATGTAAGGAAAATATTACTGTATGTATTCTTTAATAATTTGCTTTTCTCCACCCATTATTAGGTTTTTGAGATCTACCATGTGTTTACACACAGCTCTAGATGTTCCTTATCATGGAATATTTCATTGTGTGAATATGTCTTACTTTATTCCACTAGTTTGAGATGGAAGTTGAAATGAATTCAGCTTTTATTATGAACAAAGTTACTACAAACGCTTTCGCCATGACTCCTGCTGTCCAGGTACAAGAGGTTTTCTAAGTTTATACCAAGGAATTGATTGCTGGGTCATGGAATTTGCAAATGCTCAAAATTACTAGAGTCAACATTGTTCAAAAGTAGGTATGTCACCACATTCTCATCAGCAGTATATGAGATTTTCTGTAAATCTACATCATTATCAACAGTGGATACTGACTTTAAAATTTTTGCCAGTATACCAGGTATAAATTGAAATTGCTTATTTTGCATTTTTCTAATAACAAGGTTGAATATGTTTATGTGGCATTTGTATTCTGTGGAGAGCGGCTACAGTATTTGGACAGGTTCAAGCCTTGGACTAATGAGAGGGCACAGTCCTCTCATGGCCACGTGCAAGTCCCAGCTTGGAGGGCAGAGCCCTCCCAGTACAATTATAGCCAACAGCTATAGTTGTAAGCTCGAACCTATGGTCCGAACACCTACCCCCATGTGCCTGAGTGATGTGGGCTTGATAGAGTTCAGGTGCACATAACTGAGTAGATTCGAAACCCACGAGAACGCTGTAACCACGCCCTTACTTTGCCTCGTGGAATCTGGTTATAAAATAAAGAGACGGCTTACAGGCCGTGGCACTGTCTCTCTCCATCAGAGAGGGCAGCGTCCCACCCAGACCAGCTTTCTTCTCTTGTTTGTCTTTTCTAAATCCTTCCCTACCCCCACTCAGGTTCACCCTTGGCCGTGCTAGCTCAGCACAGTATTCCTTTTTGTGTGTAATACCTAACAAAGTCCTTTGACCTTTTCCTACTGGTTTCTTTTTTTCATTTTTTTAAAAAGGAAACTCTTTAAGAATAACATATATGTAGAGAAGAGTACAAATCATAGGTGTACGGGTCAAGGAGTGTTCACAATATAAAAACACTACCCACGCATGAGAGGGGGGTATGGGGGGTAATGCGGGGATAAGGACACATATGTAATAACTTAATAAAGAAATTAAAAACAAAAACAAAAAAACACTACCCACACCAGAAAATAGAATATTACCAGTACAGGACACTCTTCCCTCATTATCCAAGTCCTAGCTTAACATCTGTCACTATAGTTTTGCATGTTTTTGAATGTTGTATAAATGTAATCCTATATGTACTTTATCAGGTCTGGTTTCTCTCGTTCAACATGGTTTTAAAAATAATTCAACCATGTTGTGTTACAGCAATGTCCTGTTAATTCTCATAAATGATAAACGTAGAAACCAAAATCTATGTATGAATTCTACTAATGTACATTTGGGGCTATTACAAATAATATTAGTGTAAACATTCTTGAAAATATCCTTTGAGTATGTGTGGACATTTCAGTGTAAATTTAGGAATGGAACTGCTGTGTTCTAAAGTATGCCTGTGTTATAAAGTGATGGTACCAATTTAAACACCTAGCAGCACTCTGTGAGAGTGCCATCTGTTCCAGTCTGAACAGTACTTATTAGACTGCATAATTTTAGTGATTCTTGTGGCTGTGTAGTGGTATCTTGTGGCTTTAAATTACAGATCTCTGATGACTCATGAAGTTGAGTGCTTTTTCACAGATCAATGGTCATTAATATACCTTCTTTTGTGAAATGTCTCTTTGAGGCACTTTTCCATACTATTGGATTACTAATCTTTATTTTTTCATAGATTTGTAAGAGTTCTATATGCATTCAGTATACTATTACTTTGTCAGAGATGTAAAAGGCAAATATTTTCCCCTATATTGTGGCTTATTTATTCTCATAATGTATCTGTTTTTGTTTAAGTAAGTTTTTTATATTAGGGAAGTTTTAGATTTGCTGAAAAAAATGTGTAGTACAGAGAGTTACCATATTAAACATACCCTATTACAATATCCAACTTCTTCTATTATTAACATTTTTCATTATGTGTATTCTGTCATGGGATGAAGTATTCCACAAATGTCAATTAAAACAAATTGATAGTGCTCTGCAGATCAACTATATACTTACTTTCTGTCTGCCTGTCTCCACAAGCTATCAATTACTGGAAAAAGTATTTGAAGTCTCCAATTATAATAGTGAATTTGTCTGTTTCTTGTTTTAGTTCTATCAGTTTTGCCTCATGAATTTTGATGCTGTGCTGCTTGGGTGCATACACATTCACATTGTTATTTATTCTTGGGCAATTGTCCTTTTACCATTATGCAATGTACTTACTTATCCCTGATAACTGTCCCTGTCATTAAGTCCCTTTTGTCTGAAATGAATATAGGCACTCCAGCTTTCATATGATTGGTGTTAGCAGGATTATATATATATATATATATATATATATATATATATATATATATATATATATATATATATCTTCCTTTATTTTTAACACACCTGGGTGGATTTTTTTGTAGGCAAAAATTGTTAGGTCTTGCTTTTTATCCACTTTGACAATCTGTCTTCAGATCAGATATTTATACTTAAGATGATCATGGTTGAATAAGTGAATTAATATCCATCATGTTTGTGAATGTATTCTATCATTGTATTTCCCCCTATTTTTCAGCCTTCTCCAGTTTTAAATGAGAATTTTATATGATCTTATTGTATTTCTTCACTTAGCATATCAATTACCTCTTTTAAAAAATCTTAGTGATTTGGTTAGAATTTCCAGTACACAATTTTAACTAGTCGAAGTTCACCTTCAAATACTATTTACTATTTCACGTGTAGTGTTGATACCTTATAACAGTATTTCCAATTTCTTCCTCCCATCTCTTATAACATTGATATCATTCATTCACTTATCCACAGGATAAAAATTACTCTATACTTTGTAAATATAATTTTAAATAAACAGTTATCTATTAGATGAATTAAATATTTTATTTTGCCTTCATTTATTATATCTCTGATACTCTTCCTTTCTTGTGTAGGTGTCATTAAAGCCCTTAACATATTATTCAGTTACTTTAAATTCCCTGTCAGATTTTATACCTAACCTTAATATATATTTTACACACATACTAGTATAATTTTCCTTCTCTATGAAGAGTATCTTTTAACATTTCTAGTAGGGCAAATGCATTAACAATTAAGTAACTTAGTGTTTGATGGAGAAAGCATTTGTTTCTGTGACACTTGTATAGAGTAATTTTGTTGAATACAGAATTTGAAGTTTGTGGGATTTTGCTTTTACACTTTTAAATACTTCAAACTTCTGTTGCTTGCATGGTTTATGATGACAAACGCAATGTCATTCTTATCTATGTTTCTCTATTTTTATTTTCCTCTGGCTTCTCTCAAGATTTTCTCTTTTTCCTTGTTTACCTGCAATTTGAATAGAATAAGCATATGTGTTAATATTTTTATATTCATCCTACTTGTTGTTTTCTGAGCTTCCTGTATCTGTGGTTTTGAGGAACCTCCACACTGTTTTCCTTAGTGGCTGTTCCAGTTTAATCCCAGCAGCAGGGCACAAGGGTTTCCTTTCCTGTACATCCTTGTCAGCATTTATCTCTTCTCTTTTGGATTGGCCATTCTAACAGGCCTGAGGTGATCTCTCACTGCAGTTTTGATTTACATTTGCCAAATGACTAATAGTATCAAGCCTTTTATATATCTCCTTTGGGAAAATGTCTGTTTAGGACTCTTGGCAATTTTTAAATTAGATTATTTGTGAGGATTTTAAAAAAAATAATCGAGTTGTATAACTTATTTAATCAACCTCGTATACATGTTATAATTCCAAAGGTTGACATTTCACTTTTTTTCTTTTGCTGTGCAGAAGCTTTTTTAGTTTAATGCAGTCCCACTTGCTTATGTTTAATTTTGTGGTTTGTATTTTAGTTATGTCATTGCCAAGACCCATGACAACGAGCTTTTTTCCTATTTTAGAAGTTTCATGGTTTCAGGTCTTGTGTTTAAATGTTTAATCCATTTGTATTAATTTTTGTGAGGGATGTAAGATGGGGGTCTAGTTTCATTCTTTTACATGTGAATACCTAGTTTTTCCAGCACAATTGATTAAAGAGACTGTCCTTTTTCCATTGAGTATTTTTGACTCCCTTTTCAAAGATTAGTTGATCATATATTCTTTGATTTATTTCTGGGCTCTTGATTCTGTTCCACTGATCTAAGTGTTTTATGTGACCACCATACTCTTTTGATTACTATAGCTTGAAATCAGTACTTCATTCTTCCTTCTCCTGATTGTTTTGGCTATTTGGAGTCTTTTGTTGTTTTATATTAAACTTTAGGGTTGTTTGTTTTTTCTACTTCTGTAAAAACTGTCATTGGAATCCTGAGAGTGACTGCACTGAATCTATAGATGTCTTTGGAAGTATAAACATTTTAATAACATTAATTGTTCCAATCTATGTATACAGAATACCTTTCTATTTACTTATGTCTTTCACTAGTATGTTATAATTTTCTTATTTTTGGTCCTATTATAAGTGGGATCATTTTATTTATTTAACTTTTAGATAATTCTTGTTTGTATAAAAACGCTACTGATTTTTGAATGTTTAGTAAACTTGTAGGGTTACAAAATTAATCTGTTGAGTGGGGTAAAGTGACTCACAAAGGCAGGTGGGGGTGCTGTGCCAGCCTGGAGGGCAATATACTCAGTGTGTAACCATTCTTCTTATCCTTGTGATACAGTCTATCTTAGATCCTAAGGTACAGAGGGGTGCTTCTGCCTCACTCCCATGTTCCAGGATTCTCTCTATTTACTATTCTTGTCCATGAATAGTTGTTACTTGTTGTTCTTATGAGGGGGATCATAGGGTCAACCTATGTCAGCATCTTGGTGATGCTATTCCCCTAAGCCCATGGTCGGCAAACCGTGGCTCGCGAGCCACATGCGGCTCTTTGGCCCCTTGAGTGTGGCTCTTCCACAAAATACCACGTGCGGGCGCGCACGTACAGTGTGATTGAACTTTCATGGCCCATGCACAGAAGTCCGTCTTTTGTGGAAAAGCCACACTCAAGGGGCCAAAGAGCCGCATGTGGCTCGCGAGCCGCGGTTTGCCGAGCCACAGTTTGCCAACAATTGCCTAAGCTAATCTTTTTAGGCTATTCTCACATGGGACTATAATTGGGGCAAAATACCCCTTCAGTGATTTCTTTCCATGATAAAATAGATCATGTAAAGAAAAGATTATCTATAAATGTATAAGTAAATTTAAAAATTGGGAGGCCATGGATCTGAAATGTCCCATCTCATAATTTGTCTCTTTTCCCCCTTTGTCTTCTAACTGAACTACACACAGCTTTATGTGTCTTTGACATTAACACAGGTCAAAACTGAAAGGGAGCTCAGAGTTCACCCAGTCAACGCTCGTATTTTACAGCTGAAGACACTGAGTTGATGGATGTAGGGGCCATCTCCCCAGGTGTGGACTTTACTGATGGATCATTTACTCTGCAGCACAAAAGCTCTCTACCAGCCTTTCTGCGTTCTCTGTGGGAGCCTTCGCTGTCAGTTCAGCACCTGCTGAGAACAATCTTGCCAATCCTCTTTTTCTTAGTCTAAACATATGAGACACAGAAAGGGCACACTTTTCCTTACATTATGTTTGTATTTTGATGCTGCATGGGTGTAGTCTATCTGAAATATGAAGTCCCAGTAACATCTGAGCAGGTTTAATAACTTTCCTGAACTACTTTCATGGAACATCAAATTACAAATCCCTTGCCACTCTCTTCCTAACGTTTGCATTTATGTAACCACATGTGATCCTCACATAATCTTAGATCCTTTCTATCTTTTTATTAGTGCAGCAGGTCAGTTCGATGTAGAAACTCATATGTAGACATTTAATAATTTCCTTTTTTAATTGAAAAGACAACAGTGCTTTAGTCTGAGGAAGCCTAATGTAAAAAATATATATACAGAAAGATAATTACAAATGTACGGAACTATTACTTTTACTCACTGTAGCTGACTGTAGTTCAAAGAGATTCATTGTAACCTCCAATTCTTACTAATCTAATCCAGAATTCCTCCACTTACTAACTAAAGACCAGAGTCTCTATTTGGACCCAGAATTACTAAGTGGTCCAAAATTCTGTTTACCAATTTACCATTTTCTAACCCCACTTACCACTGTCTCTTCTTTAAAATTTTAGATCATAGGTTTCTCAAATGCTTGCAGGAATAAAACATGTAGGGGGATACAAGATGCAAACCAGATCTTAGAGCATGCTCTGTCAGTGTGAGGGCTACTTATAAATTAGTTCCAGCATATTTTTGTGATGCAAGAATATGAACTCACTTTGAGAAACAAGCTAGAACTTCATTAAAATCCACAGCGAAATAGGATTTTCATGTGAAATCTCACAATTTAAGATGAGGAGGCCATCAATGCCTCTATATCTAAACGTTTATCCATCTCTTTGTGCACCAAGAATGAAGGGAAAATACACATACTTGCCATAAAAGGCTCCCTGTTTATCTGCCTACTCTTACTGCTTTTTGCTTAATGTACGAATATAATTTCCTTAAAGGAATAGTGGTTTTATTTTCACTTCTTTGTAATTTGGTTACCTCTTCCCATCAATACCACCCCTGAGCTCACTCACCTGGAATTTCAGACAGGGACACAGTTAATGTTTCCTGTTCCTACAGTAGGATAACATGATTTTAAATAAACAAACACCATAACCACATTGGCAAACATATGCACATTTCTAAATCACAACTGCTTTGCATTAACACAGTTTCCTCATTTACTTAAAATTCAGAAAGTTGCTTTTACCTCTTTATTGAAGTTATGGCTTATCAATAAAAAGAGTTCCTTTTAAATATTTCATTTTTTAAAAAATGTAACTTTGGTGGCATTCTTACAATTGATGTGGTTACTACTACTGTTCACTCTAAGGTCTGGTATCCATAAAGCCTTGTGTATTTTCAAGAGGAAGTACTCTAAAATGTCTACCAGTAGGTAGAAAAATAAATAAGGTTTTCTCTTTTTATAGAAGAGAAACCGTATTCTTTGGACCTCAATGAAAACAGTAGGTGTTGGTTACTAAAGCAAATGCTTTCTTTAAAAATGTGAACTTTATTTAGTTATCTGTAGTTATCATGAGATCAGAGTAAAAGGAATCCAATTCTCAACTTTTTATCTCAGGAAATTGATATTGTAAACATATTTTCCATGGTCTACAGGGAAAGTTTTTCACCAGCAAATTGGTCAAGGTATTCATACACTTTAAATTTGTATCTGTAGCATAGATTTCTCACCCCAAACCAGTTCTTACATATCCAACTGTCTACGCGACATCTATCTGGATGAGTGATTTTCAACTGGTGTGCTGTAAGAATTTTTAAAGCATGCAATACCTGACTTCTTCCTGTAGACTGTCAAAAAAATGACAACCAACACAATAAGAACCATCTGGTGAGAAAGAATCAAAATTAAACCTATTTTTTTGGTGTGCCATGAGAGGAAAACGGTTAAAATCACTAATGTAGATGGTTTAGATTTCTTAATTACAACATGGCCCAAACTGGAATGCTGATCTTCACTCCCAAATCTTATCTACTCCTAGCCTTCCCCATCTCAGTTGACAGAAATTCATCAAAGTTCAGGTAAAAACTTTGATACATCACTGATTTCTTTTTCTTCCTTAAACTCCACATGTAATGCATTATGAAATCAATTCAAATTTTAAAACGCATCAAGAAGATTCTTACCACTTCAGTAGTTATCACCTTGATCCAAGCCATCATCATCTGTTGCCTGGACAATTGCAGTAGTCCCCTAACTTGTCTCCCTCTTCTAATTATGCCCTTCCTTACATCTTTTTTCAACCGATCAGCCAGAGTAATTCTTTTAAAATGCAAGCCAGATCTACACAGCCCTGCAATTTTTCTGCATTTCATTCAGAGTGAAACCCAAAGGACTCACAATGGCCTAGAAGCATCCTCTTCTACTGACACAACTCCAACCTCACTGGCCACATTGCTGAACACACTGTAGAATCTTTGCTATCACTATTCCCTCTTTCTTCTCCCAGGTGAATTAACACTCACTTCCTTCAGGTCTCTGCTTAAATCACTCTTGCCTTCCCAACCACCATAGTTAGTACTGCAGCCTACCCTCAGACACACATAGAATCGAGAGGGTATAGGATCATCAGGTGCAGGTTTACTTA
>NW_005871128.1:1487220-1508220 GCF_000147115.1 Myotis lucifugus
TGTCACTAGGTGATAGGAATTTGTCAGCTCCATTATTGACTGAAATGTCATGTGGTGCATGACTGTTTATACATATATGTTTATGAATGATGTTTCTGTGAAAATGACCTATTTAGTAAGTAATGGTAGTTTTTCCTTTGTGGTGGGATTCTAAGTAAGTAATTTTCTTTGTACTTACCCATATTTTCCAAATATCTGAAAACTAATCAACAGTAGTAGGACTAATGTCACCAAGAGAAACACAGGTTGTTCCCTTGAAGAAGAAGTACCAACTATTCATGAACAAGACAACCACGGAGAGAATTCTAGAACACAGGAGTGAGGCTGAAGGACCCCTCTGCACCACAGACCCAAGACAGACGGCATTAGAAGGGTAAGAGGAGTGGCTACATTTTGACTGCTTTGCTCCTCTTAGCCAGTGGTAAGAGAGCCCAGGGAGGATATCTAGACCCTCCAGGATTGCGGGTCACTGCATGAGAGCCCCTACTCTCGTCTCAACCTATGGGGTTCACAGTGGAATCTGTGGGGTTCAGCTACTAGGAGTCTGTGACTGAGGGGACATACAACAACCAGCATAGTCCCAGTAGTAGTTATAATCACCGGCTTTGCTCATCTACAGAACCAAGTTGGTGGTGCACTTTGGCCAGGGAAAGCGATGGGTTGTAGGTCTCCCTGATACAGCTCCTCAAGTGAGGAGTTCTGCTAATCACAGCCCCATCCAGTGCAGATTAGGATGCTGGGCCCAATCTGACCAGAAGGACTGGAGAGAACACCTGGAAGCTGTGTAACTTAGCAACAGGTTAGCGGGGTAGTGGGGAGACAGATATAGTTTAAAAGCCAGTGGCATTGTTCAGCCAGGGAACTCGGAGTGCAGGTCAGTTTGAATTAAGGCTCAAAAACAAAGCATCTTATAGTCTTTAGTTCCGATGCTCACAGGCAGGAAAACTAATCCATGCCCCTCTCCTTGCTGGATAAAGCCTTCAGCCTGCCTGCCGAAGGAGCTACCAGGGCACCTGGGAAGCTATGTAGTCCATCCAACAGGCCTACTTACTGTGCACCTTGAACAGAGCACAGCCCACAGCTTTCCCAGCCACAGAGAAACACCAGTGGCTTCACCTGACCAGGGTATGCAGTGTACACCAAGCATATTAAACTCGCAGCCCAGCCAATATAACGGTATGTAAGAAACGTTTTAATAAAAATTTCATAACTTAATTTTTACAATATCCTGTTATACATAATTATTAATGAACTACAAAGTTTGCTAATGACCGATTACTATAATCATGTTGCATTCATTTCCTTTACGTGCAGGCGCACCATTTCTCTCTAATACTAGCAGCGAATATTCTAGCAGCCGACTGCCATGTCATTAGTCTTGGGCTGACTTGTTTGGTGTGCGCAACAGGAACTATTTCGCTTTCAGAAAACAAGAAAAATAGGTTTATTTGCATTACGCTTATTTGTGCAGTTATGCAGTGACTGGTAAGTTAATGTTCAAGCAAAAATATTAATTTTTATTAAAATGTTCTATTATTTTATGTTAACGATTACTCATTTATTCCAGCCCTTTGTATTCAGCATGTCTCTATAGAAATAAACCTATGTTTCTATGAAAACGGAAGCTTTTGTTTTTTTGCCCATGTTAGCCTTTGAGTTTGACATGCTTGGTGTACATACATTGACCTTGAAGCAGCAAGAGAGGAGAAAATTACATACAAGGGAACCCCCATACACTATCAGGTTTCTCAGAAAAACACTTTTTAGGACAGAAGAGAATGGAAATACATATTCAAAATATTGGAAGGGGGAAAAAAACCCTGTTAACCAAGAATTCTGTATCTGGTGAAGCTATCCTACAGAAATGAAAAAGGGATAGACTTTCCCAAGTAAACAAAGGAATTCACTACCACTAGAAGTGCCTTACAAAAAAAAATGCTACAGGAAATTCTTTGATGGAAGTAACAGGACACTAACACCATAATAACATAAGAAATGTAAAACTCACTGGTAATGGTACTCAAAGTTATCTTTTGTAATATGATAATGGTAAAGTACAATTGACTTGCAACTCCAGATTAAAAGTTAAAGCATGAATGATGTAAAATCATCCACAACTACAATAATTTGTTATTAGTTACACAACATAAAATATACAAAAATTGTAACATCAACAACCTATACTAAACTGTGAGGAGGAGAAGTAAAACTATAAAACATAGGAATTCCACTGATGTCAATATTTTTGTCAGTTAAAATAGGTTCTTATAATTTTAAGATAAGTTATGAAATCCTTATGGTACCCACAAGGGAAAAAAGACAAAAATATCGAAGTATACTGACATCACAAGACACCCAAACACAAAAGACAGTGGGATAAGAAACAAAGAACAACAGATCCTACTAGTGTAAAACACCCAAAAACAATAAAATGGTAATAGTAAATCCTTAACTATCCATAATTGTAAACAGATTAAATTCTCCAATTAAAAGATACTGCATGGCTGAATAGATCAAAACAAGATCCAATGATTAGTTGCCTACAACAGCCTCACTTTAGCCTTAAAAAACAGACATAGACTGAAAATGAAGGGCTTAAGATATTTCAAGCAAATGGTAACCAAAAAAAAAAAGGTAGGGGTAGCTATAGTTATATCAGACAAAATAGATTTTAACTAAAAATTGTAAAAAGAGACAAGGTCATTATTTAATGATAAAGGGTTCAAACTACCAAGAAGATATAACAAATATAAATTTATATGTGTAAATTCATATGTGTTCAATATCAGAACACCTAAATATATACAGTGAAAACAGAGCAAAAAAGGAAATAAACACCAATACAATAACATTAGGGGACTTTAATGCCACACTTCAACAATGGATAGATCATCCAGACAGTTAATAAAGAAACAGAGAAGCTGAACAACACTATTAGACATAGACAGCTAATCTATCCAACTACAGCTAAACATACATTCTTCTCAAGTGCACATGGAACATTTTCTAAGATACCATATATTAGGCCACAAAACAAGTCTTAGCAAATACAAGGCTTTGAAATGATACCAGTTTTTTTTCCTCAGACTACAAAGGTATGAAACTGGTAATCAATAACAAAGGAAAACTAAAAAATTCACGAATACATGAAAATTACCACTCTCCTGAAAAAAACCAATGGATCAATGGAGAAATGAGGAAGTATCTTGAGACAAATGAAAATGGAATCATAAATGGAATCATAACATAACAAAACTTATGAGTTATAGCAAAAGCAGTTCAAAGATCCTCACAAAGCAACCTAACTCCACTCCTTAAGGTATTAGGAAAAGTAGAACACACTGAGTCCAAAGTTAGCAGGAAGAAAGGAATAAAATGACTAGAGCAGAAATAAGTAATGAAGGACAGGAAAACAATGAAAAAAAAAACAAACAAAAAGACTAACCTTTAGCTAGACTAACCAAAGACAAAGAGAAAGGACACTAATGAACAAAATTATAAATATAAGGAACATAGGGAGCTACTATGAACTATATGGCAACAAACTGGACAACCTAGAAGCAATGGAAAACTTCTTAGAAACATAAAAACCAACAAGATGTAATCAGGAAGAAATACAAAGTTTGAGTAAACAAATTATTTGTAAAAAGACTGAATCAGTAATAAAAAAAAAAAAAACAACCTTCCAGCAAGAGAGCCAAGGGCCAGAGGGCCTCACTTGTGTATTTTACCAAACATTTAAAGAAGTATCAGTGCCAAGCCTTCTTAAACTCTTCCAAAAAATCAAGGAGGAAGGAATACTCCCAAACCCATTTTACTAGGCCAGCATTACTTTGATACCAAAGCCTGAATAGGACATTCCCAGGAAAGAAAACAGACCAATGTTCCTGATGAATATCAATGCAAAAATTCTTAATAAAGTACAAGCAAACGAATTTCAATGGCACACTAACTGAATCATTTTCCAAGAACAAGTGGTTGGTTATACCCAGAATGCAAGAATTGTTCAACACCTGCAAACCAATTTGATACATCACATTAGAATAAAAAAATATATATAATCATCTCAATAGATAAGAAAAAGTATTTGATCCTGAAAAAAAACCCACAATTTAGGTCCAAAAGAAATGTACCTCAGCATAATAAAGTCCATATTTGAGAATCCCACAGCTAACATGATACTTAATGGGGAAAAGGTTGAAAGCTTTTCCTCTAAGGAATAAGACAAGGGTGCCCAGTCTCCCCGCTCCTATTAAACATAGTAATGAAAGTCTTTGCCAGGGCAATCGGGTAAGAAAAAAGAAAAGGCAAAAAAGGCATCAGAATTGGAAAGGAAGAAATAAAAATAAAATTGTCTCTATTTGCAGTTGACATGATTACATATATTAAAAAAACCTTAAGACTTTATAAAAAAATTAGTCTAATCAACAAAATTAACATATAAAAATCAGTAGTGCTCCTACATAGAAAGGAGATAAAATATTGATCCCATTTACAGTAGCATCAAAAACAACAATATACTTAGGAATAAATTTAACCATGGAGGTGAAAGATCTGTATAGTCTGAAATACAGTATATATGAAAAGAAAACAAAAACTAAATTGAAAAGATATCTGCAACCCATGTTTGTAGCAGCATTATTTACAATAGCCAAGATATGAAAACAATACAAGTACCCATTGATGAATGAATGGATAAAGAAGTTGTAGGGTAGACTGATTGTGTAAACATATATATGTGTATATATGTATATATACATAAAGGAATATTATTCAACTATAAACATTGAGGCAATCCTGCCATTTGTGAAGACATGGATGAGATTTGAGGGCATTATATTGTCTAATATGTCAGACAGATAAAGTCAAAGGCTGTATATTCCCACTTGTATGCATAATCTAAGAAAATGCGTCTTACCTAACTAAGAAAAAGTGATTAGATTTTTAGTTACCATGGGCGAGGGGTAGGGAGAGAGGAAGCTGGAGGAAGTTGGTAAAAATATACAAACTTTCAGTTGTAAGATAAATATTAGGGATGTAATATACAACATGATGTTTGTAATTGCCACTGTTGCATCATATACCAGAAAATTAAGGGAGTAAATCCTCAGAGTTCTCATTACGAAGAGAAAATGTGTCCTTATTGTATCAATCTGAGATGATGGGTGCTAAATAAAACGTAAGTAAACTTAAGTTACTTAATTACATTCATTAAATTACTAAGTAAACTTATTCTTAAGTAAACTCATTTCACAATATATGTAAAGTCAGACTGAAACTCATAGAGCGATGTATGTCAACTATATCTAAATAAAATTGTCAACAATCAATAAACCCCTTTATAACTGCTTTAATCAACAATCAATGTAATTCATTAAGTAATAACTGTATAATTTAGATTTGACTATGTATGCTGAATTATTTGGCAGGCGGGCCTTCCAGAGGTCTATTTGCCTGAGGGACTGAGGAAGCCCAGAGGAATTATTTCCACTGTTGAGGGATAACTGCATAATAGCTGTGGCCTGTGAAACATGATTTCTTGAAACATGGGGATTACTGTCATTAACAGGCCCCTGGATTTGTTTTTACAAAACTAGCAATGCCTTGGAAAGATCAAATACCCTACTGACTCCACCTGTTTTTTCCTAATTTGCAGTGTCAGAGTGATTACTCTCTTCTCTTCTTTCTAACCCTTATTCATCACCACCCTCACCTTACACATACTTAGAAGCAATTCTCAACTGATTGTGAATTGGAATGGCAGCTCTCGCGTGTGTCCATTTTGTCTTTTCTCTCATCATTTATCCCTGGGAATGATCATTGTTGTTGTCATTACTAGTGTGTGTGTCTCTTGTCTCTATAACTTCACCTTTTCATCTCTGCAGCACCCCATTCCAGTCCATCCCCTAAATAGAATTTGGAATGAATTTCCTAAAACAAGGCATTAATCAAACCACCCAAATTAAATATATCCAGTGGTTGTACAATGCCAGTAAAAGTATAAAAACAAGATAAAAAACTTTCTCAAATTTGGCCCAAACAGTGTCTCCTCCGGGTTCCTGTGACATAACTCTATGTGCTTCCACTGGAAACTCTCCAAGGTCAGTAACTTGAGCTTACTCTAGTATGCATCCTCCCTAGAACTAGAGCACTTCACTGTTAGAAATATATATGTATATGTAATACATAAATATGCACACAAACTTTCAGTTGTAAGATAAATATAGAAAATAAAGTAGAAAACAGGATATACAATTTTTAATTTATATCAGAAAAAGATGCAACCAAGCAATGGCAATATAGGGCATTCCTGATTTTACCCCGCCCCCCACACACACACTTAAGAAAAATAAGTAACAACTATTCATGTATAAGACATCACTGACAGAATCCTAGAACATGGACTGAAGCAGAAACACCCCTTTACACCACAGAAACCAAGAGACACTACATTAGAAGGGTGAGAGGAATGCCCACTCACTGACCACACTGTCCCTCCCCCGGGCTAGCACCGTACCATGCAGGAGGTCTCCCCTTAGCCTATGGCACCTCCAGTGGGAAAAAAGAGAGTCCAGGGGTGCCATCTAGCCCTCTCAGAATTATAGGGAGATCCAACTCTGGTTTTTTCTTTCTGAGATTTCAGGGGAATCTGAGGGGCCCAACCACTTGGAATCTGATTGTGAGTAAGTAGGTGGAAAGGCAGTTGTAACAACTAGCACTCAGATCTTGGCAAACTAAGTTCCTACCTGAAGAGCCCCAGTAGTAGTCTCAACCAGCAGCTTTGCTCTTCTGCAGAACCAAGGGGGGGCGGTGCAGTTGGACCAGGGAACTTGGCGGGGATCAGGTCTGCCTGATTTGGGGCCTTAAAGACTGGTCTGACTATGCCAAGGTAGAAGAATGGAATCATAGTCACACCTGCTGCGGAGTGTGGCCCCAGGCCCATCTGACCAAAAGGGCTAGCAAGAAGACCTGGGAGCTGTGTAACCTAGCTACACTGGAGTTGAAAGGCTGGCAGAGAAAAGCCAGTGATGGCCACGGAGAAGGCCTCTTGCCATGGAGAAGGCCTCTTGCTACATCTGGCAGAAGGCGAACATAGCATCTCCCTCTGGTACTCATAGCTTCTGACCCCTTCTAACCAGAAAACCTGCTTGGGAAAATTTGGGAGTTGCTAAAGTAGGTCCTCCCAGTCCCACCCAGGCAGGAGAGCTGAGTCATATCCTTATCCCACTGTGGAGCCTGCGTATGGCTCCATCTGATGAGAGTGCTGGCAGGAACACCTGGAAGGTACTGCCTAACCCAACAGCTTGAGCTGAGAGTCACACAAGCAGAGCTAATCACCCTGAAAGTAAAGCCAATTGCCTTGTTGGGGCAGGAAACTTGGTGCGCAGGTTGTCTAGCGATAAGAGTACAACAAAGAGCCTTAGTAGCCTTGGAGTTGCTTCCCCCCCTGAGTCCTGGCAGGGAAGCTAATTTGTAGGACCACATATTGCTAAATATAGCCTTCTGCCCTCCTGATAAGAGAACCTTACCAGAGAACACGGGAAGCTGTGTAGCCCATCCAACATCCCTGCTTACAGTAGCATTTAAACAGACAGCCCAGGCCATGGCATTCCCTGTCTGCAAAGCAAAACTGGTGGCCTCACCTGTTGAGCATCTCCAGGGCACACTCTTGCCTGATTGGGGTCCCCAAACAATAAACCATGCAGGCCCTGGGTCCTCTCCTGTCAGGGTAGGGAAGCTAATTCATAGCTCCCCCTCATAATGAGTATACTACATAGTCACAAACATCTAGTGAGCTGGACCAGAGAATTCAGGCAACCACAGAGCCCATCCTACAGCCTAATTTGGGCAGGGAACCAAGCCAGAAGTCCTGTCCATCTGTTCTCAGCCAGGGGCATACCTCCCACCCCAGACCTCAGAGATCAAACGGTTGCCTTCCCCAAAATAGACGAAGAGCAAGCCCTACCTGTCGAAGGACATTACCAGCGGGCACATCTAGAAACCCAAACTGTGTTGAATGGTGAGAAAGTATATCTGCCAAAGCAAACTTGCTGAGTCTGGAAGAGAAGACTACTTGCTCAAATGCAAGATACCACTGTAAGGAATCAAGGATCACAAAAAATCAGGTAAATATGACACTACCAAGGAAACTATTAAAGCTCCAATAACCAATCCTTAATAAATGGAGATCTATGAACTGCCAGACAAAAGAATTCAGAATAATTCTCTTAAAAAAGTTTAGTCAACTAAAAGAACATACACATGACAGAAGTGCAACAAAGAAAGGGAAACTATTAAAAAACCAACCAACAACCATAAATCCTAAAGCTGAAAAATGTAGTAAATGAATAGAAAAATTTAATGCAGAGTTTTAAAGACAGACTTGGCCATGAAGAAGAATCAGCCAACTATCAGAACATTTGAAATTATCCAGTTAGAGGAGGAAAAAAAAAGAAAATGATACAAAATTAATATCCAGAAATCAGTTGCATTCTTATATACCAATAATGAACTATCAGAAAGGGAAACGTTTAAAATTGTTATTTAAAATTGTACCAAAAAATAAAATACCTAGGGATGAGTTTACTTAGCCAAGAGAGTAAAAGATGTGTGCTCACAAAATTATAAGACACTGAAGAGAGAAACTGAAGAAGATACAAATACATATATTGTGTTCATGGATAGGAAGAATTGTTAAAATGCCTATACTACCCAAAGCAATCTATAGATTCGATGCAATTCCTATCAAAATACCAATGATTTTATATGGTTTCATATAAAATTTTGAATTATTCTAATTCTGTGAATAGGCATAACAATCTTGAGAAAGAACAAACTTGGAGGAAATTATGCTACCTAATATCAAACTAAACTACAAGGCCATAGTAATAAAAACAGCATGATTTTTAAAAAAATAAAAACAGACACATAGATCAGTGGAACAGAGTAGAGAGCCCAGAAATAAAGCCACATCTATATGGTTAAGTAATGTCTGACAAAGAGGCAAGAACATGCAATGGGGTAAAGATAGTCTATTCAATCAATGGTGCTGAGAAAGTTGGAAAGATACACGAAAAAGAAAATGAAACTAGTCCATATTTTTATACCATATACAAGAATAATCTCAAATGGATTGAAGACTTAAACGTAAGACCTGAGTCCATAAAAGTCCTAGAAGAAAACATAGGCAGTAAAATCTTGGACATTTCTCTTAGTGATATTTTTTTCCTGATATATTTCCACAATCATGGAAAACAAAAGAAAAAATAGACAATGGGACTGCATCAAACTAAAAACGGTTTGCACAGCAAAATAAACCATCAAAAAATGAAAAGACAACTCACTTAATGGAAAAATATATTCACCAATGTAACATTTGATAAGGGATTAATATCTAAAATTTATAAATAACTCAGACAACTCAACACCAAAAAACAAGTAATCCAATTAAAAAAATGGGTAAAGAATCTGGATACTTCCCCAAAGAGAACATACAGATGGTCAATAGACATGAGAAAAGATGCTTAACATCAATAATCATCAGAGAAATGCAAATCAAAAACACAGTGAGCTATCACCTCTCACCGGTCTGAACAGCTATCATCAATAAAACAACAAGTGTTGGCAAGGATGCAGAGAACAAAAAATCCTCATGCACAGTTGTTGGGGATCCAGACTGGTGAAGCCACTGTGGAAAGCAATATGGAGTTGTCACAAAAAAAAATGTAACTGTCATTAGGAAAATACAAAGCAAAACCACAATGAAATATCACCTAATGCCTGTTAGAACAGCCATCATTAAAAAAACAAAAGATGAATACTGCTGAGGATGTGGAAGAAAAGGAACCTTTGTGCATTGTTGGCAGGATTATAAAGTGGTACAGCCATTATGGAGGAGTATGGAGGATCCTCAACAAATTAAAAAATAGATCTACCATATAATTCAGCATTTTCACTTCTAGGAATATATCCAAAAGAAACTAAAACACTAACTTGAAAAGATATCTGAACCCCCATATTAACAATAGCCAAAACATGGAAAAAACCTAAGTGCTCATCAATAGATGATAAAGAAGTTTTTTTAATATATATGTATATATATATGATGATAGATATATATATGATATATACATATATATGATATAGATATATGTGTATATATGATATGATATATAATAGATATATATTAACACAATATTATATATCTATAAAATAGAAAATCCTGCCATTTATGACTATATGTATGGTGCTTATGCTTGAGAGCATTATGAGAGTTTAGATAAAGAAAGTCACATACTGAATTACCTTCTGTATGGAATCTAAACAAGCAAGCAAAGAAACAAACAATAACAATAAAAATCCAACCAACCTCATAGAAAAAGATGTGGGAGTTTGGGGTGGTGGGTGGGAGATGGGAAAATTAGAGGAAGGTGGTCAAAAGGTACAAACTTCAAATTATAAGATAATTGAGTACTAGGGATGTCCTATACAACAACATACTATAGTTACCGCTACTGTATATACATGTGAAAGTTATTAAGAGAGTGATTCCTAAGAGTTTTCCTCATAGGGAAGTTTTTTTTTTTCTTTTTCTGCTTCTACTTTTTAAAGTATCTATATGAGATAATGAATTCTAACTAAGTTTACTGCGCTAATGATTTCAAAGTATATGCAACTGAAACCAATTATGTACACCTTAAACTTATATAGTGATGTATGTTGATAGTATCTCAATAAAAGTGGAAAAATAATTATTACAAAAATAGTTTTACTTAATTTGAAAAGTTTTTAGTAGAATATGTAGCCATTGCTTTATTCTAAAAATTTTTTATGTTGTTTTTAATTTTTAGACTTTTAGAGAGAGAGGAAGGCAGAGGGAGAAAAACACTGATGCAAGAGCATAGATCAGCTGCTTCCTGCATGCACCCTACTGGGGGTCAATCCTGCAATTGTGGGCATGTGCAATCAAAATGGCAACCTTTTGTTGTATGGAACGATGCCCAACCAGCTGAGCCCTCCAGACAAGGCTACTCTTAAAATTTCAAAATTTATACAGATTTTAAAAATTTAAGTCAGTATAACCAAAGGTGTAACCTAGATGAAAATAACTTACTGCCTAATCAAGTGTACATAATTTCCACATTTGATTTGATAGGTGAAAAAACTGAGAAAAGGGATGGTGTTCTATCCTGTTTCTTTACTGTCTACCACACCTAATCGCAGAGAGGCTATCACACAAAATGTAGCCAATAATTTTTTTCATTAAACTAGCATTTTAAAATAATTCATAACATAATTAAAAATTGATAGACATAATTCCCATTTTATATTCTGCTCTATATAGAAATTTATAAATATGGAAAAAAACTTTGTAGGTTTCAGACTGCGATTCCACATCTTTGACTTGCACTTACTAAACTCCTCCTCCACTGTCTTTCAGTCTTGAATGTAACCTTGCCTGATATGTTACATAAGCTTAGTATTCTAAAGTGAGAATTTTATAAAAATGATCCATTATGATCCAATGGATGGTATTGCTACCATAAAGTTCAAACCCAGAACTAGAAATATTTGGAACTATTTGAGAAAGCTGTTCAAACAATAAACCTAAAGATTCTTGACTTTTGGCTATTACGGTTATTAGTGGTTTCAACTGTGTGTATGTGTTCAGTGGTGGCTACATAACCATTAACTGGTTACATCATTATAAAATAAAAAAAGGTCATGAGAGCATTAACCAATATCAAATCAGTGTTCTAAAAGAAAAGGTCTGTGTCATATTATATTCAAGGGCAAGAGCTTGTGCACATAAAGTTCCTTGTAAATATAAATTTTCAAGAGAGGAAAAAATTAAGAGAAAAACATGAAAAGAAATTAGAAAATGAAAAAATGTGTTTTTATACAAACAATAGGGCAAAACAACATTTCCCAATTAAAGCCAAATGTATTGAGAAAGATGTGATAAGTACTTGGTTGAATACAAGATATTGGAAATAATATTAAAGCAATAAGATGAAATATTCACAGAATGGATAAGAGAGGTACTCTAAAAGGTATTGATTTTTGAAATTTTCATCTGTTAAATCAAGAAAAGAATCATAAAAGCTGGCCTCAACCCCCACCAATAATACAAAATCCAAAGTTAAGTCCTAACTAGAAAAAAAAATCTATAATAATAAAAGAGTAATATGCTAATTAGACCGGACATCTTTCCAGAAGCCGGGGCTGTGAGGGAAGCCCGGGTCCCAGGTGCCTGCTGGTGGCCAGAGGGAGGCCCGGATCCCAGGTCCTGGAGGGAAGCCGGTGCCAGCAGCCAAGGGAAGGAAGGCCTACTCTTGCACGAATTTCATGCATCGGGCCTCTAGTAATTATATGAATAGATAATGTTATTTTTCCCCAGAAGATAATAGCAAGATTAATTTTAAATTAAGGATGGTTATTATTACAAGTAAAACTAAACAAGATGAGTCTATCTTCCTGATTCAAAGCTTGCATTATTATGTGCAAAGAAAAGAAAATAACAGCCTCAGCCCAGGATAACTGACTGACTTGGTTCCAAGGTAAAGACAGAGACGCCCGCGCTGGCTGGTTTGGCTCAGTGGATAGAGCGTCGGCCTGCGGACTGAAGGGTCCCAGGTTCGATTCCGGTCAAGGGCATGTACCTTGGTTGTGGGCACATCCCCAATTGGGGGTGTGCAGGAGGCAGCTGATCGATGTTTCTCTCTCATCGATGTTTCTAACTCTCTATCCCTCTCCCTTCCTCTCTGTAAAAAATCAATAAAATATATTTAAAAAAAAGACAGAGACGCCCATTAATATACAGTAATTTCTGGGTAATATGGTCACCCTAATAAAGTCAAAATTTCTAAGAAGAGTAATGATATTTGATTTAACGATTTGCCAATTTTATTGTTTTAAAGAAGCAGCTGTTTGTTTCATTCATTTTTTCTATTGTCTTTCTATTCTATATCTCATTTATTTCTCCTCTAATTTATATTATTTCCTTGCTTTTACTGGCTTTAGTCTCTGAATTGATGATAATTTCATAAAAGAGATCTGAATTTTTACTCTGATTTATTTTCTAGTGTAACATAATTCTTTTGCATATGAGGAAATGGAAATCTAGGAAAATATGAGACCTTTCAAATATTATATTTTATAGATAATGGAAAAGTCAGTGTCTTATCATAATGTTGCTTGCAAGTCTTAAGTGGAAATAAAAAAGTACCCACTGGAAGGACATGGGAATTTCAAGAAAATGTAGCAAAAAGCACAACATGTAGCCTTGTGGGGAGTAAAGTCATGCAGCTCAGCTTTCCTCCGTCTGTTCTCTCTCAGCGGCACGGACATGACTCTACCTCTCTGTGCACACTAGGGCTCCCCTTCTGACCTACTCAATCTCTGGGTCCCAAGAAAGGTATTCTAACTACCTGTGTTAGGGATTTTCCCGAATCTTATGAGTTGTGAAGTGCAGTAATGGATATCACAAAGCATAAATATCATTCCCTATGCATACCTCCTTATCCCAGAGTGTCAATCAACTGTAAATTAAAAGAGATGATATAGGTGGGGAGGCAATGATTTCAAAAGATAAAAATTGCATTATCCCTGAAGACAAAAACTGATAGATGACCTATTATCAAAATCAGAAAGAGGTTTATACTAATAAAAAGATGTTGGAGATAAACAAAATTAATCAAATGTTTACTTATTTTTTCATGATTGATATAAGCAATTCAACTACATGAAAACAAATTTTTAAAGTTACTTTGTTCATCTGTTGTTAGTGATTTTTATACATCAGGAACACTGAAAAACTGGACAGTGTTGAACTTTTGCCAAATTTATTTCCCTCTTTTTTTGATGATAACATACATCATCCAATCTTCCTATAAGAATATTTTTGAAAAGAATAACATGCCGGAGAAAGTTTACTGTATAGCAAAAAATCCTCAAAATCAAAGAGCTTTTTGAAATAGAGAGTTAAACAGTTTCCTCACAGCAGTATCATCTAAAAACTTTAACATCTAAATCGAACATCCAGAACTGTCTGATAAAATAAATATCTC
Organism: Myotis lucifugus; assembly: GCF_000147115.1. Lineage (NCBI taxonomy): Eukaryota > Metazoa > Chordata > Mammalia > Chiroptera > Vespertilionidae > Myotis > Myotis lucifugus. The sequence goes on from NW_005871128.1 coordinate 1,501,290, forward strand.
TTGAATGAATTAATGATGCACTTTTTAAATTAATTCTCACCAGAGGATATTTTTCTATTAATTTTTAGGGATGTTGGAAGGCAGGGAGGGAGGGAGTGAGAGAGAAAGAGAGAGTGAAACATCAATGTAAGAGAGACACATTGATTGGCTGCCTCCCACAGGAGCCCCGACAGGGCCAGAGATCAAATCTGCAACCCAATTACTTGTCCTTGACCAGGAATTGAACCTGAGACCTTTCTGTGCAAAGGCTTACAATCTAACCACTGAACAACACTGGCTAGGGCAATGATGCTTTTTGTAAAAAAAAAAAAAAACCTTTTTAAGGGCTTCAATTTTTTTTCTTTCTTATTCATCAATTTCTATTTAGTATTTTAAAAGAGGTAAAAGAAATGAATAATACCTAGTGCATATACAGGGTGGAACAAAAGTAGGTTTACAGTTGTGGCTACGGGAGACGCAGTTTATTCTTATATGATTATTAATTATTGTATTATTTTCTGTACAACCAACTGTAAATCTACTTTTGCCCCACCTTGTATTTACAAAACACGTTTGTAACATAATGCTTTATGTCCCCTGGCTCTTATCACAAATACATTGTGTAACCAAGTTATTATTACTGTTATTAGTCTCTAACTGCAATGACTGTAATAATAGCATTAACCAAATACATTATTACAAAAGCAATTGTTCTAGAACAGGGGTTCTCAACCTGTGGGTCGCGACCCCTTTGGCAGTCGAACGACCCTTCCACAGGGGTCGCCTAAGACCATCCTGCATATCAGATATTTACATTACGATTCATAACAGTAGCAACATTACAGTTATGAAGTAGCAACAAAAATAATTTTATGGTTGGGTCACAACATGAGAAACTGTATTTAAAGGGCCAGAAGGTTGAGAACCACTGCTCTAGAAACTCTGCATCTTGTCTCAGCAGTGTGCATTCTACGGATACAGAGCTGAGACACAGACTCATTTGGCTTGCGATTGGAATTTTTAAAAAATTTTCCTCAAGAACCCCAAAAACAAATTACATGAAAAAGTATGTGCTGTTTGGTAGCATAAGAACATGGTTTATTTAGTAAAAGTCCATATAAAAAATAAATGCTTTGATGTAAAAATTAGGTAAATAATTTTGTTTTCCTAAAGGACAATAATAAACATACGGAAAACATTATGAGGAAAAAGCACATTAAGCTAAAAGTCTATTAAGTTTAAGAGAAAAAAGGCGCATAATGTCTCTTCAGGAGAAAGTTAAATAATTCCTATTCTGCTTTGTCTCTGTGCTACCCATTAACATGGTACTGTTATTTGTGCTGTGGGATCTTATTTGTTTTACTCTGTTTTTACCCAATTGTGGAGACTAGAATCATTTGAGTGGAGAAAAATAGAGACTGTGTAACTGTTTGGTGGGTAAGTAGATTAAACAATTTGTTCACTGGTGTTTTACTTAGGTACTGGGAGTACATAGAAGGGTGAAGCTCGATTTTTACATAAAAAATTAAGACAAGTATACTGGGCCAAATGCGTTTCTTCTGTTCCTAACATGTTGTGCCTCTTCTCACCTCATTTTCTTGCTCTTTTGGTTTTGAGTGGTAATAAGTATCCCACACTGAAATCTATAGTCTTAGAATTATTTCTCTATATTAAATGAATCTGGTAATTATGAATTCTTGACTTCCATATAACCATCTACCTACAGTCCTATGTCAGATGTATATGCCATTAAAAATACAATAACCTGTAAACCCAAGAAAAATTCCTCTACTGCCCTCTACTCCACGGTTAGTATGTGCTTCCCAGACTGAGGGGGGATGTTCTATTTATAACTCCCTTTTGTTTCCTACCATGTGGCCAAGTTTCCACTTATTACATGTCTGCTTGCCTTAATATTAACATCCAGTTTGGAGCACTGTAAACTGTTTCTCAGCCCCTAAATTAAAGCAAATGATATCCACTCCACATCCTACACCAATTTTGCTAGAAGCCACTTCAAAGATTCCATTTTAGAAAATGAAGTACGGCCACTGTTTCCTGAAGCCAAAGTTGGCCCTGTTCATAATGAAGTGAAACTTTCTCTGATTTCCTTTCTACTGAAACACTGACAGTTTATTCTACGACACTTTTCCCTCCCCAACTAGAAGTAAACCTGGTTATTTTGCAGTTGTTGTTGCTGTTACTGGGGGGCGGGATAGGAGATGAGGAAAAGACCCTGCCTTCCTCTGTGGTGCTTGGGACAGTACACCGTGTGCTTACAATGACATTTCTGGACCACATTTGGCCATCTTTAACAACATAAAAGTCCCCAAATGTTTAAAGACTGTCTGAGCTACATACAGTTTCAAAGAGAGCAGCAGTGTATATTTCTTTCTCACGTTGTCACTGGTTTATTATGTGAAAGTAGATGGCAGAAAAGACAAACAAAAACAACCTCTATAACTCTAAATTTTAGCTTCCTCATCAGATCTGTACTCTTTGACCATGTCCTCAATTGTTCACTCATACTAGCCTCTCTGGCTTAATGTCATGTTGCTTATTACACAAGCCACTGTCACCCTCTTTACCTATTTAAGAGGTACCGGCAAACTGGCCCCTCTCCCGCCCTCCATCTATTCAGAGAGTTTGGCACATAGCAAAAGAACAGAAAATACTTACAGACGCTTATAGTCACACTTCCTACTAACCATCACAGGAGCTGCTGAAGAGTATCCACCCCGCAAGCGCATGCACACCCACACACACGCATGTGCATGCACATGCACTCAAGCACCAGTTGGGTTTGAACTGAAGATGCATTCTTTCCGAAAAGGTTCTTCGTACCTGAAGGTGCTACTAACCCCCAGGCTTTTCAAAGTAATTTACCTTCTCGAATCTTTCAAATTCTGCAGCAATGTGAATCTGAACTCTAAACCCACATGGGGGTGGGGGTGGGGGTCAAGGAATATGAAGGACAGAGGGAGAGTTTGTATTTCTCCTCCACTCAGAGCCAAGGCCATGAGAATAAATGGAATGAATGCGTTTGCCTTCTTCCTGGCTGATCCTTTGACTGAGGTGTAGTCTCTTGTGGATCTCAGCCTCATACAGGTTCTCACCCATATTCCTCACCTTGCTTGGGCCCTAGGTTGTGTCATGCCCTGCTGTGCAGCCGTTACAGGATGGGAAAATGCCCCAGGATTTCAGTCCTTATCTCTCTAAACAGAAACTATGTAATTCAACTAATCCAGCAAATGTTATTAAAGGTTAGCTTCTCCTATGAATATTTGTCTTCTTTCCATTCCTCAGACAAGATTCTCCCTTCTCCCAAGTCCTTTTGCCCAAATGGTGTTTCATCTGCTTGAAGCATTCTTTTCATAGACTGGAGCACATGTGTGGATGCACATGCACATACACACACATACACACACATACACACACATACACACACACCTTCTGGGGGTTAGTTCCTTCTCATTCTTTAGATCTGATTTTAAACATTACTCCCTCAGATGGGCCTTCCCGAGCTCTTAAAGTCACAAGATGGCATTGGCAATACTTTGCACTTGGTCATTTTCAAGAGGCAGACTGCCCAGAAGCAGAAGTTTGGGTTCCCAGGTTTTTGCACTGTAGCCCTGCCTGTGTCCCAAAGCACTAAACTATCATTTATTATGCAATAATGCAGGAATAAAATATTACCCAGTGTGTTGCCACATAGAGGACATATTCATACAGAGAAATGAGAGGGAGAGAGAAAGAGAGACAGAGACAGAGAGAGCGGCGGGCGGACAGAGACAGGCTGAGACACACCTCTGAAGAACTCGCTGGTCAGGAACACTTAATAAGTTACAGTCGCAGCTGATCACAAAATCCCGAAGTGATGCCTAGTTCTCTATTGTTTTAGAAACTAAAATACCTAGAGAAGGAAAACTGTAAAAATTCCCACGCCCCAAATTCCATGGGATTATGATTTTCTCTCCTAATTCAATGCAATGTTCCTTGCCTGCTTCCAGCGGATAAATAAGGATTTGTGCACATATGCTACAAAGTCAAAATAAGCCCTTGTGTGGCTTGATCTTCACATGGTTTTTTAACTTCTGCCAAGTGACTGTAGCCTTTAGGACTGTGACATTAAGCTTTACTTACTGATTTTCTGCTCCGACAAAGAACTTTCATAGAGTCTTATCTTTAGTCGTCAAAATCTTGTGTTCTAAGAACTTCAAATGAATCTATTTTTAGCCGAGTTTAAGAAACTAACAGTTTTGAAACAATACCCTTAAAATGCTATTTATATCCATTCTCGTAAATGTATTCAAAATAACTGAGTTTTTATTAGAATTTAATAAACACTTTTTTAATCCTCCAACTTTCTAGATTTCTTCATTTTAATCATCTAACACAGTGGTTCTCAACCTTCCTAATGCCACGACCCTTTAATACAGTTCCTCATGTGTGGTGACCCCCAATTTCATTGTTACAAATTGAACATAATTAAAGCATAGTGATTAATCACAAAAACAATATGTAATTATATATGTGTTTTCCGATGGTCTTAGGCGGCCCCTGTGAAAGGGTCGTTCGACCCCCAAAGGGGTCGCGACCCACAGGTTGAGAACCACTGATAACAGAATATACTTGACAAAAACCAGAGGTTCTTTCAAAAGTATGCTTGCCAACATCAGGAAAACACCTTAAACAAAATATTCTACATTTCAGCACCACATCTTCTCATCATCGAGCACCAAATTATCAAAAAGAACATTAGTTACATGATTACAACAGTACACTCTACTATCTTTGTGCTTTGCACTCCTCAAAACGCTATCCTATTTCAACCTATTGAACTTTATATCTGGAAGCACATGGAAGTTGAAAAAAGCAGAAGCAGTTTTAAGAGGATTAATACCTTCAGAAAAACAAATTCAGGAATTCTATCAAATCAAATGAACAGTAATAAGAGATATCATTGCTCTAAAAAAACCACACACAAAAACATGTGCAATTGACATACCTGTTGAGTGTGTGTCATTTCCTGTTTAAATATAAACCCACAGCCATTTAAGAATGTTATCTTATTGAAGTTCTTAGCATGTTTATATTACAAGTAAGAATACACACCTTACATACACACAAATAACACAAAATACCTGAAGGGCCGTGAGGATATTGGCTAAGGCTTGTCCGTATGTGTCATGGCAGTGAACAGCAAGAGCAGTGGGTGGGATTTCCTTTATGACACTTTCCAACATTCTCCTCATGCTTCCTGGAGTTCCCACTCCAATAGTGTCTCCCAGAGAGATCTCATAGCAGCCCATGCCATACAATCTCTTAGATACCTACGGGCACAATTGAAGAGCTTGTAAAACAATGGAAACAAACAGACCCAAACCTGTTGTTCCTCAGCAAACATCATCTGGAGGTAAACACCACAACTAAGATTGTGATGTATCCATGGGAAACATTTTAATTTTCTGATTCATTTCCTTGTTCATTAAATTCTAAGCATTATATAAAGCTCTGAATGGCATTAGTGTAATTATCTATATTTTAATATTCAAGATTAATATTCAAGTTTAATATTTTAATATTCAAGTTTGTCTTAGAGTCATAACTATTTATTCACATGTTCCATTAGGAATTATAAACTACAATTTCAACTATGGCAGGCTTACTTGTCTCAACTTTTTCTTTAATCAAAGGGAAGCATTACAAATTTACTTTGGAGTAGCATTTCTTAAGGAGTTAGATGAGGTGTCAAGAAATATCAATACCAGTTTCAGCTCTGTCACTCAATAGCTTTATAATTGGTAGAGGATCAAAATATTTCTGGCTTAATTTTTCTGTCTCATAAATGGACACACATATAATATGATCTTTCATTTCTTGACTCAAGTGCTAAGAAGTGATATTATAAAGAGATCTACTGCAAGGTCCCTTCAAACTGAATGACTAACTTTACTTTGCAGGACAATAAGAATTGACATGAAGGCAGCATGGAATGTTAACAAAGGCATGGGTTCCGGAACAAGACAGGCCTGGATCTAAATCTCAGCTGTCATCCATGTTAGTCAGGTGATTTGGGAAGAAAATTAAACTTTATAAACTTCAGTCTCTAACACCCTTACTTCACATATTTTCTAATCCTTTTTTTTAATTTTTAAGAATTACAATAACAAAGATGGTGTCAATAATGACATATTTGGCTGTGAAAATGAAATGGGAAAATATATAAATAACTTTGTACACAATCTGGCACATGGTCACTCATTTATTATGTATTTCTTCAGTGCCATTGCTTGCTAGGCACTGTGCTAGGTGCTAGGATATAATAGGGAGACAAATATTGAGATGGCTCATGCTGTTATAGAGCCTGGAGTCAAGTGAGGACAGACCTTAATCAATTCCATTTGGAAATGTGTAATTACAGCTAAAATAAGAATTTTTAAACAAAGAAACAGGATTCTAAGAGCATGTGGCAAGAGAAATTAACCTAGATCTGTCAGGCAGCAAGGACCCAAGTGACAGCTTAAGATAAAGTATGCATTAACTTGTTGACAAGGTTGAGAAGGAAGAGTATGAAAAGAAGGCTCCAGGTCGAATATCAAATGCAGAAGCAAGTGTGTTGTGGGAAGCTGACATATAAAATACATTCCAGGAAAGATAAAAGTGAAATGCAAAGGACAGGGTGAGGAGAAAGCAACAACCAAAAGGGAATGAAGCTACTCAAAGCTGGAGAGGTAGGCATGGGGCAGACCCTACGGGCCTTGCGAATCCACCAAGTTTAGAATTTTGATTGAGGATTCTATCATAAGAGCACTAGAAAGCCATGGCAGAATTTGGGTTAGTAGTGATATAATCAGATTTGATTTTCAGAAGGAAATATCAAAAACAGAATGGAGGGTACTCAGAAGATTATTATTGGATGAAAACTCAGATTTTAAAAAAGCATAATGCT
>NW_005871128.1:1508320-1546051 GCF_000147115.1 Myotis lucifugus
TCATAAAGTGTGGTGTCAAGGGAATAAAAGGGATATAAGGGGTGCAGGAAGGAGGAAATGGCCACTAGTCCCAAATTCTGCTGATAAGAGGAGGACGAAACCGAGTCTTGCATTTCTTGGTCCAAGTGTTAAGTAGTGATCTTATGAAGAGGGATTTCAGTGGAGTGATGGATGGTTTAGAAGTCAACTCGGGTATAATGAAGAGTGGTATATGAGGAAATGGACACCACTACTATAGACAGTCTTTTGAAGAAACTTAGATGTGGAAGGATGGAGTCGATAACTAGGTGAGGATGCCGAATTAAGGGAGAACGTTTTCAGATGGAAGAGGCTTGAACATGTTCAAGTGCAAATGGGAAGGAATCTAAACAGGGACTAAGTGAGGGGAAGAACTAGAGACTTAAAGGACAAGAGAGTGAAAACAGGTTGCATCAGTCACTTCAGAAAGTAAGAGAGTGAGTTGGCTATAGAATATATTAGAATAACACAGAAGGCTTTTAAAGGCTGCTGGTGATGAATTTGTAATGTTTCTAATCTGCCTGTCACATAATTCTTTTCAGCAACTGCTCAGGCATTCTGGTGCAGGAATGGAGAACCCGAGGGGTAGGTGTGGTCCATCCAGAAACGGCAGAGGCAGAAGAGCAAGGGGTCTGGTGTATAGGCAGAGTTGGGTTAGATTTTGTGGAGTCTGAAATTACACTATTTTGGAAGTGTTCTTTAATACAAAATACGTAATTGTGAATTCACATTATTAACAGTCTTAGAAGGATCCCAAGAGGGTGAAGGACTACAACATGGATGCTTCGTTATCTTATGGTATATTTGCCTCTGTGTGCAAAGGTCTTGCTTAAATAATGGACCCTGGGCTATCCCTCATTTGAAAAATCTGCACTGCATTTCAAAAGTTCAAATACACAAAAATAGGACTGGCTTTAGCCAAACTGAAAGTTTACCCAGCCTAAATTTTGATTTCTAACTGTACCATCTTCACTGCTTTAGTACCACATTAACAAATTTATGAACATTAACAGGTGCACATTAATATACTTCAATATAAAAGAGTCTCTGAGATAGTCTAATACAATCTCAAAGACTGAGCATTTTGCATCCATTGCTATCTATTAAGAAACAGGAATAGTGAGTGAAATTGAACTTTCATAATAAGTCCTAACTGACTAATCTATTCCTGTAAATCATTCTGGAATAGCATCTTGAATCTCAGCAGTAAGAGCTATAGGATCCCAAAGGAACAAAGTACTGTGTATACTCCATACATGTGCTGAAAGTACGCAGGAGAAGAACAAAGGAATGCTACTGGAGCAACCAAGGCCAAGTTGAAGTGTGCACAAACCGCCCGGACACACTGGTAGGAAGGGCACTCACTGCGGTCTGCCCACCGAGAAGCAAAGCAGACACTTTTATTCCCTCCACCTTGGACCACCCAAAAGATGAAACTCAAATGTTACTTAACTCTGAATAGTTATAGGCAATATATAGGTCCTCAGTGTTAAAATGAAACTATTAGTTAAGCAATCACATGACTCCCATTCCATGGTTCCCTTTAGTCTCTGTTGTGCAGATGCACTAAATAGTGAGGGAAATAGACTCCTTTTAAAAATAGCATACATCATTTTACCATGAATCAGAAAACCAAAGGCATATCTTACTTCTGTCACTTTTTGCGGTGTGATGCTTCCTTCATATGGACAGCCCAGGGCACAAGACACATACCTAGATTTAAAATACAGAACCATATAAATATGAGTATGGTGGATAAGCCGCTTCCTATTTTCCATTTTATAAAAATAAAGCAATAGCCCCCCCCCCCCAAAAAAAAATCATCATGAAATTTTACTTTACATCCTTCAGTATTGTTTTATGCTCAGACCAAACAAAAATAATTTCAGAAAATTTTCAATTTAACTCACATGTTCATCTTCCTAATAATTACAATTTGATATATGTTATTTGATGGTAGATGGGAATAAAATATAGGTGCTTATCCTATGGGATTGTTTCTACTATAGCAATATGTGGACATTCAAAGCGGAAAATACCAGGGAAATATAGTTTGATTTAAATAAGTATATACATTCAACTGTTAACTATCCAGGTTTTTGGAACCACAGAGAAAGATCATGTAGATGACTAACTGAACTTTGCCCTTCACTCCCATCTGGATGTCTTGGCCTCATTTAGAGAGTCATTAATCACCCCCAAAACTCTTAGAACTGGCCACAATCTCAAAGTTCATCTTGTTTATCTCTCGTGGCTGTACCTAAATCATCCCAAACAGAAGAGCAGCTAGTCTGCTTTTAAAAGGCTCCAAATAAGGATATTCCATAAGCTTCTTCAACAATTTAATATTAAAAGTCAAGCCTTTCCTGCAAGGACAATGATACATTTCCATCTTAAAGTATTAAGCTTTAGAAAAAGTCTGCTTTCACTATTTTCAGCTCAACACCAATCCTATTTTATTAAACTTTCCTCAGAGACTTTACAACGCTTGCATTAAAATCATGTATCATGCATCTGATGGTCAGGAATGAAGCAATTCACAGGAGGAAGAGGCAGGTGGTGGGAAATGAGGCTGCAGATCCAGATCCTCAGACCAGAATATGAGAGGTTTTAGATAGCAAGGGCCTTGAATGCCATGCCAAGAGTCTAAACTTTGAGATCATTCAAACTTACTTTGGGGCACTCAAAATTATTAGGTAAGTTATTGACAAGATCAGATTTGTTTTCCAGAAATGTAACTCCTTGGGAATGCTAGAAGTGGTTACCAGAAGAAAGGTGGAGGCAAAAACAGAAGAGAAGAAAAAATCATATTTCCTTGATTCTAAAATGCTGTCGACTGGAAGATATACTATGGATTTCATTACAGGTTTTGGAGTAAGAAAATATAATATATAGTAAATAATTCAATCCATATCCATTGATTCTAAAGATGTAACCTAATTTCAATGTAAATATGAATAAAGTTGTGTTTTGACATTAAATAAGCCGTTATGAGGACAGGGAAGGAGAAAGAGGGCAAATTCAAGTAAAATTTGACAGTCCTGCTGGACAGGGAGCCCATCTCTCTGCTTTTCTAATTACTAGAAACTAAGTTTATTGTTTGATTAATCTATACATTTGATCAAGATATGTGAAATTGAAAAATGTACTTCTGCAAGCATAACATTAGAGAAGGTTAGGTCTAAGGATGTAAAAGAGTAAATATTTTCATTGAATTTATTGGGGTGACATTGATTAATAAATGCATATAAGTTTCAAGTGTACAACTCAAAAATACATCATCTGCACACTGCATTGCACACCCATCACTCCAAGCAAAGTCTCTTTCCATCCCCACTTACTCCCCCGTTGCCCACCTCCACCTAGCCCACCTCCCTTTTCCTATGGCTATCACCACACTGTTGTCTGTGTCTATGAGTTATGCATATATGTTCTTTAGCTAATCCCTTCACCTTCTTTCATCCAGTCCTCCCACCCACCTCCCCTCTGACTACAGCTGTCAGTCTGTTCATGTATTCTTGCCTCTGGATTGTGTTTATTTTGTTCATTAGATTCCACATATAACTGAGATCATAGGGTATTTGTCTTTCTCTGACTGGATTATTTCATTTAGCATAATAACATCCAGGTTGATCCAAGCTGTCACAAAATGTAAGATTTCCTTCTTTTTTATGGCCGCATAGTATTACATTGTATAAATGTACCACTGCTTTTACATCCACTCATCTTCTAATGGGAACTTGGGCTGTTTCCAGACATTAGCTATTGTAAATAAAGTTGCAATGAACATAGGGATGCATGTATTCATTCGAATTAGTGTTTGGGGATTCATAGGCTATATTTCCAGAAGTGGGATAGCTGGATCACATGGCATTATTTTTTTAATTTAGATATAATGATTATAGATAATGTGTTGGAAATATAAGTACACTGAATCTGAACTCAACATATCTAGATGTGATTAAATAGAAAACCCAAGCCATCCATTTATATGCTGTTCCTCTAAATGTGAAAAATACAATAAGCAAAAAATAGCAAATGCAAAACAATATGAAACTAACCTTTCCTGTATTTCTATTACCTGGCCATAGCTACCACTCTGTACCATAACCCTAAGTCTCTCTGAGTACATTTTTATTCACTCAAGTTTTCCTGCTAGTCTTTTCCAGGCCTATGGCTTGCCTGGTCTTCACACTCCATGATATTTCATCTTTCTATGTTCTCCATCTTTGTAAGTTGGGTAGTCACTTCTTTAACCTATTTATACATGGGGCTACTTCCTCCAAAGTGAATGTGATGGTTCTCAACTGTGTTCAGTCACTGCACTTTAACCCTCTAAAACAGAGGGCAGAAAACTAAGGCACACAGCAAGACCTCCTCACCACTCTTTAGCAAATAAATTTTTATTGAACCAAACCATGCCCATCTGTTTAGCTATAACCCATGGATACTTTTGTATTGTAATAGCATAGCTGAGTGGTTGAAATGGAGACCATCAGAAACACAAATCCTAAAACATTACTCTCTGGCCTTTACAGAAAAAGCTTGCCAACCACTGGCAAAAGGAAAGGCATTATCATGAGTGCGAAAATATGCTGCTTTGTCTACTTGGACTAGTGGCTAACAGCAGTTTCTAGACCTCCGCTCTTTTCCAATAATCTACGACAGTGGTTCTCAAACTCAGCTGTACAGAATCACCTGGGGAGCTTAACAAACAAAACCAAACCCTGGTGAGTAGGATACTCTCCAAACTAGTTGAATCAGAGACTTAGAAAATGGAATCCAACCTTTAATATTTTAAAATTATTTTTAAAGTTCCATTATTTGTTAAGTTGAAAACCACTCAGCTATTAGTAATACTGCCTTATCTGGAGTGCCTGATTGAGTCCTTTATATAAAAAGTGATATTCAATAGACCTGATAGTCTCTAATCTCAGGAATTTCCTGGCTACTATGCCACAGCACTTTTACCCATCTTTGAAAGGCTTGTGGTTAAAGTTATAATTTTTACTTAGTGTGTTCTCATGGCGATTTTAGTTTCTGTTGGAGTTCCACAAGAGTCTTGTATTATTTAAATGTCCCTAAGAAGGAAACCTGACTTCCTTGCCCTTGCCCTGAGATCTTTACCAGTCCCTGGACAAATTTCTGCCTTAATTTCTCAGTTGGATTTCTACAGTACCCATGTGTTACAAATCCACACTATACATGGCATAGGTTCCAGTGACTGCATTGGCAAGCAAGTCTTTTCAGGCTCCAAGAATGCTCAGTTACAAATCCATGTTTTAGCAGAACATCTATCTTTTCTCATGTAGACATTAAAATCCTATTTCTAAGCCACGAGGGACTATAGCTAGGATGGATACCCGTGTGTTAGTGGCATCAACCAGCATGCTAATCACATTTTTTTTTTATAAAATCTTGGGACTTTTCTTTATTTTCTTTTCTTTCCTTTTCTTTTCTTTTCTTCTTTTCTTTTCTTTTCTTTTCTTAGAATGGCTATATGTTTTAAAAGTTGTTATATTTTTGTGTTTGCAATGGGAATAGAAAAAGGAGTCCCTGCATCAGCTCAGTCCTCCTCTCTCTCACCATATGCAGATAACTCCAGGGACAACTTCCAATCTCGTGAATATTATGAATCGATTGCTTGCCACATTCAGATGACATATTAAGCTCAATCTGTCCAAAATGATGCTCATCCCTATTTCCCCTGCATTTTCCATTTTTTAAAAACACCAGAGTCATTTCCAAAGTCTGTCCTGCTAAATCACTCAAAGGTCACCTTTGAGAACATATTCGAAGTTTAGCTAATTCTTCTCCTGCAGCCTCTACAGCATGTGGCCTCTGCCAATGACAGCCCAAGTACACACAACAGCCCCTGCGTCCCCTCTCCAGGACAGCCATAGACGTCTCCTACATGCTCTCCGTGCCTCTAGTCTCTTACCGCTCATTTTCCCTCCAGGTTCTATTGCCAAAATGATATTCTTAGAGAATAGATCTCATTACATATTTTTCCACGTTGAAAATCTTTTACGGGCCTGCCATTGTCTACCAAATAAGCTTACTATTCAAGTTCAGCAATTTGTGAAAACTCAATGTAACTTTCTTTTTTTTAAAAAAAGTATATTTTTATTGATTTCAGAGAAGAAGGGAGAGTGAAAGAGAGATAGAAACATCAATGATGAGAGAGAATCATTGATTGGCTGCCTCCTGCATGCCCCACACTGGGGATTGAGCCTGCAACCCGGGCATGTGCCCTGACTGGGAGTTGAACTGTGACCTCCTGATTCATAGGCTGATGCTCAACTACTGTGCCACAACAGCTGGGCTTCAGTGTAACTTTCTTCCTCTCTTCCATTCACAGCCTCCAAAACTCCTATTCCAGTAAAAGTAAACTTCTTCCTGTTACTCAAACATTTCTTGAGATTTCTCTTCACTATTCCTTTGCTCCTTGTAGATTTCCTACCCTGATTAAAAAGGCCACCATTTCTGAGTATATTTCATATATTTACCTATCTTTAATGACTTTATTTTGCAGTTAATACCTTCTTCATGAACTTTCTCCAAATAACTCCAGAAAAATTTTAAATAGTATTACTTTAAACTTAATAGGATTTATCTGTATCTCGGTTACTGTACTTGCCTTTTTTTGAGCAATATAATAATTATTACCATTCTGCTGGTAACTCTGAAATCAGACAATTTTTTCATTTTCATATTCCACATAGTACCACAAGGCACTACATTATATAAAACACTCATTATTTCTTGAATGAATTAATGCACCAATATGTTTGTTAAAATGTCATTTCCACCCTCTGAATAATTTTCTATAAAATTACCTATAAAATAAATGTATAGCTAGATGCAGGCTATTGATGTTCTAACTCCTATAGCTAGAGATGATAGCACAGATTTAGAAGTTCAGATTTGGAACCAAGTTTAACATTATTTAGGATGACAGAGTAATAAAGAAATCCCCAATCATAATGAAGCTAATTGTGTGAAAATTAATAAAAAGTGCAGTGTTAAAATAAACTCTGCAGAATGAGTTGGGAGTTGTTTTATGTGTGTTTGTTGAACTGATTTATCAGTACAGATAATACTTGATTTACGTTGGTATGACTTACAGTTTTTGACTTTAGGATGGTGAGAAAAACATGGGCATTCAGTAGAAATCACACTTCGAATATCGAATTCTGATCTTTCCCAGACTCGCCATGTGCAGTACAACACCCTCTCATGATGCCAGGCAGAGCCAGTGAGCTGCAGCTCCCAGTCAGCCATGCGATCGTGAGGGTAAACAAATGATACTCCACTGTGTAGTCATTGTGTGAGAGGATTTTGCCCAACTGTAGGCTAATGAAATTGTGCTGAGCATGTTTAAGGTAGGGGAAGCTATGATGTTCAGTAGGTTTGGTGTACTTAATGCATTCTGAAGTTGGGATATATTCAATTTATGATGAGTTTATTGGGACAACTCTGTTGTAAATTAAGGAGCATCTGTATTGTGAAAATCATGATAAATAGCAAACCTAAGGCATCCCAGTCTGTAACAACTTTACATAGTAGAACTGAATCGCGAAAAAGCACTTACACTTAAGCCTTACTCAAGTCTACCTCCTCACAGTCACCTCACGTTCCTCCCATCATCTTGGCAAAACAAAAGAAAAAGGATTCGTAAATCTTGAATAAATGTCACCATCACTTGAAGTGAAGAGTCAACCATGCCAACGTCAGAAGAGACAAACAATGACAAGAGTGATGAGATGGCATGCAATGTCTAAAGGTAATCAAGATATTAAATATATGAGCTGCTCTGACATACTAGTGCAGAATATATCAACCTATTCCATTAGGATTCCATTACTAATAAACCAACAAAAAATGTTTGAGAGACTATTGTGCACTTATCACTGTAGATGATATAAGAAATAAAGACTGTCCCTTGGGTCTCAAGAAACAATTCTGCTAAGATTCTCCATTTGCTCTAAAATGCTAATTTTATGAGAAATGCAAAACACATTCTTTCCTCAAAAGCTCTACATGATGGCTATTGAGATATGGCTGTTCAAACACAGCTTGTACATATTAACTATTGCTGGGTATGTATTATTCTAGCACACAGCAGTGATGGAATAATATCTACTAGTAAGATTAAAAAAAGTACAAACTCTCATACAGACCACATGTATGAATGAAAATTTTAACAGATGTCTGTTTTTTAGAGTTTTCTTGTAACATATTTTGGTAAATTATGATTTGAAGAAGATGGTGCCATGTGTGCAAGTGAATTCCATTGGTGTAAGTCAGACCAACGGAAGGTATTTGTTACATCAGTCATGAGAAACACTGCCTGCCAGTCACTGTGTATTTTAAAAACTGAGTCCTAAATGAGAGGCTCATTATCTCACTCAGCAAGAGTGCTATTACCTTCAGGGTCCGGATCCGAATCCAAAATGACATTTTGCAGTAGACAAGGAAAGATAGGAAATACAATATGTACATCATGGCCTAACGGTTTGACGAGCAAACAGGCAGGTTGCAAGTTTTTTAATAAATGCATTGAGTTACAAATTATCTCTATCTCTCAAAGGAAAAACCAGTAATATAGATTAAAGACTTAAATGTAAGCCCTCAAATCATAGATTATATAGAAGAAAACATAGGCACCAAGCTCCTGGACATTGGTCTTAGCAATATTTTTGTGGATTTGATTCCAACAGCGAGGGAAACAAAAATAAAAATAAACACATGGGACTACATTAAATTAAAAAGCCCCTGCACAGCAAAAGAAACCGTCAACAAAATAAAAAGGCAACCAATTGAATGGGAGAAGATATTTGAAATATTTTCAATAAGGGGTTAATACCCAAAATATGTAAAGAACTCATACAATGTTTCAATAAAAAAAACCTGATTAAAACATGGGCAGAAAATTTGAATAGACATTTTTCCAAGGAAGATATACAGTTGGCCAACAGACATATAAAGAGCTCTTCAATATCATTAATTATTAGGGTAATGAAAATCAAAACCACAATGAAATATTACCTCAAACCTTTTAGAATGGTTATGATCAAGAAGAAATAGCAAGCCTTGGTAGAGAAAAGGGGCCTCTCAGGCATGGTTGGTTGGGAATGTAAATTGGTACAGCCACTATGGAAAACAGTTTCTCCAAAAATTAAAAATAAAACTACCATATAATCCAGCTATTCCACTTCTGGGTATTTATCTGAAAGATATGAAAACCCTAATTCAAAAAGGTATATGTATCCTGTGTTCACTATAGCATTATTTATAATAGCTAAGATATGGAAGCAAACTAAGCGGTCATCAGTCAGTGAGTGGATAAAGAAGATATGGCACCTATATGGTGTGTGTGGGGGGTGTGTATGTAAGATGTGGTATACACATAATGGAATACTACATGGCCATAAATAAGATGAAATATTGCTATTTGCAACACCATGGATGGACCTTAAGGGTATTATGCTAAATAAAATACATCAGAATTAAAAACAAAAATTATATGATTTCACTCATATGTGGAATATTTTTTTAAAAAGGAAAGAAAGCAATGAACTAACCAAAACAAAACAAAAACAAGTTCACAGATACAGACAACGGATTGGTGGTTACCAGAGAAAAGGGGGTTAAGGGAAAGGCAAAATGGATAAAGGTGGTCAAATGTATGATGAAGAATGAAAAGGAGACTTTTGGTGGTATTGAATACAGATATCTATCTATCTATCTATCTATCTATCTATCTATGTATGTATGTATGTATGTATGTATGTATGTATCTATCTATCTATCTATCTATCTATCTATCTATCTATCTATCTATCTATCTATGTATGTATGTATCTATCTATCTATCTATCTAAAAGCCTAAGTGACCGTTATGACCCGATGACTGGCTGGTAGCTATGATGCACACTGACCACCAGAGGGCAGACGCTCAAAGCAGGAGCTGCCCCTGATGGTCAGTGTGCTCCCACAGCCAACCTTCTGCAGCCAGCCAACCACCCACAATCCCTCCCCCTGGCTGGCCAACCTCCCAAGGCTCATTCCCCCGGACCGGCCAACCTCCTACAGTCCCTCCCCTCTGCCAAGCAGCCCCGATCTGCCCTGATCGCTGGCCAGGCCAAGGGACCCCACCCGTGCATGAATTCGTGCACCTGGCCTCTAGTTGAATTATAATGCAGAACTGAAACTTGTGTAATGTTATAAACCAATAAATTTACCTCATTTAAAATTCTGAGTAAAGTAAAACATTATCACATCCTACAACTGTCTTTGTTTTTCTGTATCTAAAAATTATCTGTGATTGTCATTATTAGTTTAATTACTAATTTACCTTTTACTCCCTGTTCTTATTATTCTGTATCAATTTTTTTCTGGGAATTTGAGAAGAAATACTGCAGTTACAATTCACAGTCAAATACTTTTGCATTTTAAAATTTTTATAAACAATGGGTGAATAATTTTGTTTGGATCCTACAACCATTTTTAAAGTACAGTTTTGTTTTGTTTTTTAGCTTCCAGTAGGCTCAGACTTTCAGGAGGTTAATCATGGATCAAGTCATTCCATGTCAGAAGAAGAGGCCTAAATTGATTATGTAAAAAGGTTGTGCTTTGATATGCACTACTGCTGACCTGTGAATTGTAATTTTTCATATGCATTTATAAGCATTTTAATAGCAAAATTACTAAGGGCACCTCAGTGGTAGTTTCCTTTTTAAATCAATATTCTCACAAAGAGCCTGAGCATATGATTCTTGTCACAAACACTTAGTGCACGTGATTCATTAAAGAGCTGACACTTACTTTAAACAAAAAGGATTAAGACCAGAATGTCTTATATTTTACAGTAGAGCTACTATGTTGATATTTTGAAGCATTTCAATTTTAAAAGGATCTTGACCAACTAAGAGATGATTCAATAAATGACATTGATATAGAGAGAGAATGATTACATTTATAAAGCACTTAGTCTTCTTTGTCTTCTTAACTTTTTAAAAATTTAGACATAATAAAAATATAACAGATTTTTTTTAAACATGTCATGTGAATTACACATTAAAGAATGAAGTCCAAAATGTAAACATTTCACTGCTCATTCACATATAATGTATATACAGCAGTAGTTAGCTGACTCGGCATTTTATGTCAATGACTTGGCATGCTGTCTTTTCCCAATGTGTCCCAGATGTTATCTAAAGTTCTGAGCATGTATTAAAAATGTGTACACATGGATGTGCATAAGTGTGTTCAGGAGGGAGGAAATCAAACATTGGCATTCATACTTTAATAAAAACTGCTGTTTTGACCAAATGAAAGTTTACTGTTATTATAAAAATTTAAATGGTGAGCATTTATAAAATGCATAGTGCCTTATGGCCTTTAAATCTAACAGCTGACGACATAAATTTTCTGGATGATGATCAAGAACATGTTGATGCAGCTGTTGCCATAGAAAGACAGGCTGAAGCATCTACTTCAGCTTCAAGTAGTTGAGAGTGAGTATGGCTCTTTTCTTTAAATGAGTACCAGTGGCCTGTGATTTTTAATCATGAGTACCTAAAGCCCAGATCTCCAGTGAAAACAAAATCTAATTTATACTCTTATGGGGCAGGAAGAAGATATTTTTCAACTGCACAAATAAATAGCGAACTCACATACTGAAAGGCATATTTCTAAAAGTGAATAGTGTTTCAGAAAATCTGTCCCAAAACATCCAGATCTGCATTGAGCAGTATACATGTGCCTATAGTATAACTCTACCGTAAGTCTCCAATGTACTTTCTAACTCATTTGACCAAGTGCTACCTCTCCATCTTGTACTTGGGGGCCCTTCCTGTCAAAGCCTGGGAAGCTTTTTACATTGTGAGATGGTTAGAAATTTCTTTATTGCTGGGACAATATCAGTAATAATTATCCAACAACCAATATTAAAAAGGATTTAGGGTTTCTGTTAGTTTTATTACAGTACCTACTCTGTTTTATAAGTGGAAAACTAAGATGATAAAATCTGGTATCATACAATTTATGCTTACATCCATCCTTCAACATTAAGAGAATTTCCTAGTTGATGTGTAAGCTGCAGATGCATTTTACTTCTCATATTTATGTGTTTTTTTCAACTTTGCAGTGAGAATTACTTTACTCTAAAACCTACATGCTATGGAAATAGAATAGCTCCTTTATTTTTTCTCTTTCATCTAAAGGAGACAAAACAACTTATGTTTTAATTTAGAATCTTACAGTACAGCCCTTCTTTTTTATTGTGGTTTTATAACTTTGCATTAGTAACAGACATCCTTTATTTTCCGTCTATGGAAATACATTATGTCATTTTTAAATGTTTTTCTTCTATGTGTTTGCATGTTATGGATATATTTATTTACAAAAATAATTTTGTATCTTTAAAAAAATTCATGTTGGAAACATAGTACATAGAAATAAAAATGTTAAACAAAAGTATGCAAACCACCAAGATAGTTCACGATGGTACAGTCTAATTCCACTTGCCCTTCCAATGACCTTAGCTGAATTCTAATCCTTTTCTAATACTGTCCTACTGTCCCTCAAAATTGGATTCACTTGTCTTTCTCATTAGTTGCTGAAGATTTCCTGCCACCAGGAACTTTGGTCACCTAAACAAAAGGAAGTACAACCTGCATCTAAATTCAATTGCAGAACTCAGCTTTCTTTTACAAATGCTATGCATTTGAATTTATTAAGATGATATGGTCTGTTTAGAACATGTCCATCATAATAAAACTCAATAGAAAATTAGTTAATGTTTTAGAAATAACTTTTTTTAAAAAATATATAGTTTTATTTATTTCAGAGAGGAAGGAAGAGGGAGAGAGAGATAGAAACATCCATGAGGAGAATCATTGATTGGCTGCCTCATGTACACCCCCTACTGGGGATCGAGCCCACAACTTGGGTAAGTGCCCTGACTGGGAATGGAACCATGACCTCCTGTTTCACAGGTTGATGCTCAACCACTGAGCCTCACCAGCCAGGCCAACAACTTCTTTAAGTAATAAAGGGCTTGTTATACATTTCATAGAACACTGGCCTGGGTGTAGAACCTGCTTGCAATAGATGCTGCAACTACTGGTCCTGGAAGCAGACAAGAGAGAGGTTTTCTTTCTCTTTTCCTTTTCTATATACCCAGCTCTGGGGTCACCCAGAAAAAGTCAGCTGCGGAGAGGGAGGCTGACTGGGTGAAATGCTGGGCCCAACTTCCCAGTGTAGCTCAAAGACTCACATTTGTTTTACATACTCTATTGGACTTCTAAATAAAATATTCTCTGAAGGAATACAGTTAAGGTTCTTAAAAAAATTTTTAAGTATTTGGAAACCACATTAGACGATTCCTTTCTAAATGCTGTTATGAGTTTATACCACTTTATTAAATCACACTGGGCTGAGATAAAATGATGGCTGCATTTAGATATTTCAGTATTAATAAAATGAGTAACAACATCAGGTCTGCATGCTTGTCCCTTGGATCCCAACTGCATTACACATTGCACGACGTAGGGACACTGTAATCATTAACTGATATTAATGAGATGTGCGACTATATAGCAGTGGCCCTGATCACATAAAGCACAAATAAGACACCCTAGGTATACCTTTATGACTGATAAAATAATGTTTAGATAGTTTATAAATGGTCTTTAACAACTGATGTTAACTAAATAGAATCCTTGGGATTTCATACCCTCGTGCTGGAATATTCAGGTGCCTTGCAGACTTAACAACCTCCTCAAACTTCTCCATACTTTCTTCAATAGAACAATTAATATTCTTCTTGCTAAAGGATTCAGATGCAGCACCAAAAACAGATATCTCTGTGGCCCCAGCAGCAACCTGAAAAACATAATTTAAAGGCAAAAGCTAATAAGTTTAAAACTACTCTATAAAGGCATACTTGTATTCTTTAACATCTGCCTTAGAATTTAAAATTACATTCCTCTCATATTGCCACATACTCTCTTTTGAAATGTAAAAATATTTTATAATAACAGAATAATTCCAGAAACCACAACACTCATAAATACATGAGGCACAGAAAACACAGTAATGATGTTCCAATATAATATTGCCTTTCCTAAATGACGTTACCCTCAGAAATATTTCACCTTAATTATGGAAAATACTAGCACCCAATAAAACCTCTTAATATCAATAGAAAACATAATTTTAGACCAATTATTAAAATAAAGTACAGTAAATGCTTTCCTTTTCTTCTCTTCTTACAGTCTAACAGAAAAACATTTCTCCAGTTCATCATTTAGATAATGTCCCAAATCTTCCCACCTATTTTTAAAAATACATGTTTTTTTTATTGATTTTAAAGAGGAAGGGAGAGAGAGATAGAAACATCAATGATGAGAGAGAATCACTGGTTGGCTGCCTCCTGCACACCTCCCACTGGAGATCGAACCCACAACCCAGGCATGTGCCCTGACTGGGAATTGAACTGTGACCTCCTGGTTCATGGGTTGATGCTCAATCACTCAACCACACTGGCCTGGCTCTTCCACCTCTTAACCTAGCTTCCAGTGGTTCATCCCTTGACTGCTACCACCATATTCTTCTGTGTCTAATGCCCAATCCTCTTGCCAGTCTTTAAATCCAACCAGTTAACCTAATCAATTTTTTTTGGTCCCTTTACCATCTTCACTCCTTCCCACAGGCTTCTCTAGTGACTTTTTTCAAATGTCAAGCCTCCTAGTTTTCCAGCTGAAATTTAAGACTTTCTATGAATGTATCTCTAGCATTGTGCCAAAATTTTCCTCTCTTTCTGATACCCTATTAATACATTAAGCACAATACATTCTGTCATCTTTCCTGTAATTTAAATTTTATACACACACACACACACACACACACACACACACACACACAGGCTTCCACTTTCCAAATAAATTTTTAAGCTCTAAAATTAAATTTATTGAACACTTACTATGTGCCAGTATTGTTGTTAGTACTTTGCATATCCTATTTCAAATCAACAATCTTGTTTACTGCATATTATTATACCGTTTTACAGTTGAGAAAACTGGAGACAAAGAAGCTAAATCACTAGCCCGAGGTCACAAAGCTATCAACACTCTGGAGCCTTGTTTTGAGCACAGGCTTGCCTCACGCCCAAGCCAACATTTGTTTCACTCCTTTACTTACTTACAAAAGCTATTACGGGATGTCCTTTCAGTATCTTTTCAAGGCAGATACATTCCCTGCTTTTTTTAGGCCCCAAAGACAGCAATATTTATAATTTCTTAAAATGCCTCTTTTTTCTTTACAATGTGACAAATCATTATATCAAATCAAACTAAAGTGGTTTTAACAAGACACACTAAGACCCACCACCTCAACTTTATGCAATGGAGTCCGAAATACAAAAGTGAAAAATAGCCATTAACATCAGAAACAGCTGCTGCGAAACTTTTACACTAAAGCTATGGAAGCGTAACACCTTAAGCCTTTCCTTAAAATTGCACTAATTCTTTTATGTGTAATTACTAAAGCTTTTGCATATAACTCCCTAAATTGCAGAGGGCTAGGAGGAAACAAGACAGAGAGGAACAGGAAGGCTGTGAGAGGTGGTTCCAATGAGAGCGACTGGCTTCAGCCAGAGGAGAGAACAGCAGCAGCAGAAAGCTGACCCCAAAAGTGGACAAGAGTAATCATTCACTACAATATTAGCAACTGCAATACTGTACTGAGAAATGGTTAGGGTATATTCCAGTCCTTATTTAAAAGGAATGCACAAAATATCTAAAAAATTCATCAAAATGGGTAACTGTATTTTTGTGTTTTGATTCCTTTGAATGGTTAACTTGGAAGAACCATTTATACAGAGCACTCTAATCCCTAATTGTTCCATGAGGTTACTAATCTCCAGGTATTCATGTGAATATATTAGCATAGTATTTATAAAGGATAACAAGTGAGGTACATTTGATGCCATTTTCACTTTGTAAGGACCTTTAAAATAATAAGACACTGATTTTCGAAAAATTAGTAGCATACTTACAGCACGGTGAAAACCCTGAAGATTAGGAGTAAGGACAGGATATCTAACTCCTGGATATTGACGAATGCCTTTCATCACTTCAGTGTGATCAGCCATCTTAAACACATAATAGTTATATGTAAATATATCACTCAATATTCTATGAAGCATGCTTTTAGTTTTTCAGGAAAATTATAATTGCATGCAATTAATTAATGTATATTCTATAAATCAATGTTTGAAATAACAAAACTATACCAATATCACTAAAAATATGTTGTTTTCAACGCCATAAATATAGAATACCTAGATCTGGGTTTAACTTAATTCATAAAGTTATTACAGCCCTAGCTGGTTTGGCTCAGTGGATAGAGCATCAAACCTCAAATTGAAGGGTTTTGGGTTCAATTCTGATCAAGGGCTTGAACCTCGGTTGGGCTGAGTGCAGGAAGCAACTAATCTATGTGTCTATCTCATATTGATGCTTCTCTCTCTCTCTCTGTCTTTCCGCCTCTCTTCCTTTCTCTCTAAAAAATACAATGGAAAAATATCCTTGGGTGAGGACTAACAAAAACAAAAAAACAAAAAAAAGTTATTACAAATGATCATGAATCCTAAATTCTACTATTTTCATTTACTGATTTTTATTCTCTTTCTTTCATTTCATAGACCAAGCCTCAAATACCCCTGAGATTGGGGAGAGTTTTAAAGACAATATGTTATGCATTTACCTTCCACATGAAAATTTTATGTCCAAATAATTTTCAGTGTATGAAATTTTATAATGCTTAGTACAGTGAAAATTACACATCTCTGTTAGGATAATTTAACAAGGCTGAGATACCAGTATATTGCATATATGTTTTATTTAGTAATATTCATATTGCTTTATGCTGTACTGTCATCAGATTACTGTGTGTTTTCATAATGCAAACAAAAAAAACACAATGGAGTATACAACAGGAAAATTTAATTTATCCTGCAAGACTTCATTTTTCTATATTTTCTATGACTCATAAAAATAATCAACCTTGAATTAAAATATCAAATTTACTAGTTTCCACAAAGTGTATAATTTAGCCACCTAGAACAATAATTGATGATCCAATCCCATAACCATCACATAGATAAATTACCACTGACATAATCCTGAGCTTCACACATGTATGGATAATAAATTATGGCATGAACAATAAACATGAGGAACAATATGTAAACAATGAAAATTATATGAAATGAGCATGGATAAAGCTGTGAAAACATATATACCAATCCAAAATTTGTATCTTCAATATCGGAATGGATGAGGGAAGGCTTGTGTTTTCTCTACAATACTGGTTTGTTGTAATGAACATGCATTGTTTTTCATTTAAAAGTGAAATAAAAGTAAAACAATCAAAGTATATTTTTTCTTAATATAACTACACTTTTAAAAATATGAATTTGTTATAATATTTACTCTTATTCTTCAATTGGTCTATTTGACTCTCAGTTAAATGCCAGTAGAATTAAATTTAATACTTTCAATGAATATAATTTGGAACAATTACATAAAAATTTAAAATTAAATATTTAGAGGCAAAAAGAGTACCTCTCATTGACTACCATCATGCCTTATTGACATGTAAGCTTTCATGCTTCATTCTTTCCATACGCATTTATTTATCTGAAATGTGATTCTTGCACACTTATTTCTTAGGGGTCACATGTACATAGGGATCATATCCCCACCACCTCATAGCTGCATCATTTACAACTATCCACTGTAGTCATCTCCATTGCATAAAAGCTAAGTCTCTCATTTCATTCTAAGTTGATTTAACTTTAATCCAGATGTTTATTGAGCACCTACTAGGTCTAAAGCCCTATGGTAGGCCCTGTGGGAAATATAAATACAGAAAAGTAAGGTCCTTGCACTGAATAATGCACAATATAGTGGGGGAGATAAAACAGATGCACATGGAAAGATAACAATCCAAAAGAATATAGTGGTTATAAATGAGAGCACAGATTATAAGATGTGGGTTTCTCACTGAGGGAGGCCATTGTGGGGAAATGAGCTGAGATGCTGTGAGAAAAGCTAAGCTTATGCAGGGAGGCCACATGAAGAGGCCCACATAGAGAGCAGTCAGCATCAGCATGACCCCCTAAATTTGTTATCCAAGGGCGATTTAGATGACTTTATCCTCCAGCATGTGAGTACCAGATGAGGCCCCATAAAGTGTGAACCAGAGACAACATGCCCTTCTATACTACTCTGCTCTAATTTCAATCCCCAGATTTTGTTAGTTTAACAAATGTTTATTTATACCACTAAGCTCTCAGGAAATTCATTACATAGCCAAAAAGCCTGAAACAATAAAAAAAAAATCAACAGGGCTGGAAAAGAGGAGGACAGGTGCAGAGATAAGAACCTGATGTTTGGCTAGAGAAGAGCCAGCCACTGTGATGTCTTTGAGTTAAGTTCCCATTACTCTAAAATTCCCAGATACTGTGAAAGGAATAGAAAGCCACGTGGAGTGGGTCTAATTAACAGGAGAAGCCTGGAACAAATGCAGTATTTTAGGAAGAGTAATCTGGGAGAGATGCAAAGGGCAGGCTAGAGAGTAGAGAGGCAATTTTCAGGCAATTTTGATAAGTTCTGTTGTAGAGAAATGGCACAGGGAATAGATTCCCCCCAAAAAAAACAGTGGCTACTAGTATAAGGCCATGGCTTTCCTTAAAAAATGTTGTCCTTGGTATTGTATAACCTTCTTTTCAAAATATCTTATGTTTGTGCATATTTCAACACAATTCTCGATTGCATCTTCATGAATTTAGCCTTTGTGCTAGTGTCACTCATTCTCTTTTTCTTCCTCCCTCACTCCCTCTCTTGCAAGCACAAGTTTTCTCTCAGACATGTAGATGTAAACATGCACACACAAATTATAATAAAAATTTTAGAGCTTTTATTTCTAATTTTAAGGAGAAAGAAAAGCAAAGTCACAACTACTTTTAGGATATTGCAATGAAATCTAAAACAACACTCTCTTACCAGAGAATAATGTTAATCGGTACTATGAACACTTATGTCTAACTAAACATAGTATGCTTAAATATTTATTAGAGACATTTATATTAACACGATAACAAATAGGCATAAAGAGTGCTTCTCTAACCAACACACAGATTAGGGTAAAGTATGTGCATCAGAAAAGAGCACAAAAGGCACAAAACAAAATTTAATCCTTAAGAAATGTAGGTTTTATTATCCTGTAAGTGATTATTTCATTTTACGTGTTATTTAACAAAAATGTTGAACCAAAATGAAGAAATTTATGTAATGGAATAATGACTCAAGAGCTGCTTCATCAGTAGAACCAGAAAATAAACAGAAACAAAGTAACTAAATTATTAGGTCATGAAAACTAAGCTTTGATAATCATTAAAGATACCTTAATGAAATTATGATAAATATATTAATTAGAATCCACCAAATCAGTATTTTATTTCCTTTTTAAAAATAGTCACAATATAATGAGGTATTTTTAAAAAATAACAGTATTCTGTCTAAATTTGGTCAATAAAGACAATTATGGAAAGAGCTTTAGGAAATGCTGATAGGATATAATTGTATTATAACAAATAAAATAGAGCAGGTTTCAATGAAAGGTATAAAGTTCCAGCCTTATTTATTTATTCATCATTTATTTAACTCTTAGGTGTACACGTATACTTTAAGTTTGATGTTCTTTTGATGTCTAAAGTTTATTATTCAAACAATAAGAAAACTATTTGTTTTTTAAACAAATCTTTATTGTTGAAATTATTACATGCCCACCTTTTTCCTCCATTGACTCCTTCTATCCCTATTTCTTTGCAATATTATAACTTTTCTACATCTGGTTTTATTAAAATATTTTAAATATTTTTTTGTAATTTTTCATTTAAAATCATAAATATCCCCACAATTTGGTTGGTAACATGCTTTGCCATCATCTTGCCTCAGTCTGGAAATGGCAATATATATATGTCTATCTAGCCAACAAAACAGGCTATACCAGGGGGCCTCAAACTTTTTAAACAGGGGGCCAGTTCACTGTCCCTCAGACCGTTGGAGGGTCGGACTATAGTTTAAAAAAAAACTATGAACAAATTCCTATGCACACTGCACATATCTTATTTTGAAGTAAAAAAACAAAACGGGAACAAATACAATATTTGTATTTGCATGTGGCCCGCAGGCCGTAGTTTGAGGAGCCCTGGGCTATACCATGGTTAATCAATTCATAGGCATTCATATTTTGATATGGATTCAAATAATCACAATATTTGTGCAACACTCCAAAAGTCTTTTAAAAATATGCAAAGTGTCACAAGGATTAGAATGTAACAAGTGTATAGTTAAGAGATTTTATTGTATCTGCTACTCATTCTATCACGGTGTGATTAAATTTGGACACTCTACACATTATACATATGTAGATCTCTTCTAATACTTTGTTTTTATCTGAATGCTATAGCTCTCCTAAATATTTAGGATTTCAATGTGTTCTCCAGGCAACAGCACTGGCTAAAATATAGTTTGAGTATTAAGTGTTGTCATCTCACATAAATTCCCTAAAATTACAGAATTTTACGATAATGCATGAGTACATAGTCATAAAAAATGACAACAGGTTTCCCATAAGTTTAGGAGAGGAAAATATTGGAAGTTTCAACTACATTTTGTAATAGACTATAAAATTTACCATTGGGGCATACAAACGTTAATTTCAAAATATCATGAGACCTTAAAATATCATGATTTTTATAATTCATTTTAATATTTGAATACTGACTCATTTCAACATTTTATACAGTTACTGCATATCTAACATCATGGCATAGAAAAATAAAACCGATGCAGCCAATACACAGGCTAGCGGGGGAAGATATATGTGTGTGTGTTTGTGTGTGTATCAAATACAAAACAGTACCGGTACCATGTGATCTGAAGTTCCATGGAGCACAGATAAAGAAACATTTTTCTTTGCAACCTAAATGAGAACAATGATAACCATTTCAACTAAATCTTGTCTACGCCAAATATAAATAACTCAGGGGCCTGTTTTTCTTTGAAGCAAAATATTCATAGTTTCATAAAGCAGAACTATTCATAGAACTTAAAACTATTCAAAAATATTCATAGAGCAAAACTATTCATATATACATACATTTTTTCTATGATAAATTTAACTTTCTAATGTACTGTAAAAGGAAAGCATTTAATAAGACTAAACTTAAAAAGATGCTTAAAGTTTCTGCAGATAATTATAGAGTGACTTTTTACATAATTAATTTAATTTTTAAAGTAGTATAATTATTTAATTTTAAAGTCCATTGAGATGAAAAGTAAAAATACTTATTACCCTTTACTTCTCTTAAAAAAAACACACACACACAATTGTTTGAGGAAACAGAATATACACTGATCAAATTCTGTTCAGTTCCAACAGAATATATGTTGCCTGAGATACTCAATAAGGGGAAATGAATATTTATGATATAGTTTAGGTGAAAGTGCAGAGGAAACTGAGAATTTCTAATCCAGTTTTTAGAAAAATTCACTTCTATTCATTTAAAAAACAATCACTGGTTAACATGTTTTTCCGTTTCCCAGAACAAATGCAATTATAAAGATACATCATTGTATGGGTTGCTAAGTTCCAGAGCTACATTTATTACAAATTTTATATGAAAGTCCCTTATACACATTTATCATTCATAAAACTGCTACACTGATTATTTTAACTTGAGATTAGTAACTAACAAGATTCCAAAGTATGTGAGAGGACTTGTTTTCCATCACCGTAGAAAATACTCAGCGCATCTTTGTGGCTCTGTTGAAGTTGAGGTGATTGGACTGTGTGACGGGGGAAGCATTAAGAGTTGAGTTAGCACTGTGTTTGTAAATGGCAAAAATGTTTCGAGTAGGATCTAAAATTTATTCAAGTGTTTCTCGAGTAGGAGGGGAAAAAAGTTAAGATACTGAATCTTTACAGTGATTCCTGTAAAGTGCTATCTGTGAAATTACCTAACTGGACCCCTCTCTTACAACTGGACTTGTAACATGTATATTGGACTCTACTTTTTGTCCCCTTTTCTCTGACCTGGTCCAGTCAGTACGACCAAGTCAAGCTTCATAGATGGGTGAACACTACCCACTATCCTTCACTCTATTCTCCTGCGAAAGAGCTGAAATAGTTTCCCTCCCCTGCCCTCTAACAAGACCGGCATCGGAGTGCTTGTGGTATATTGAGGAGAAGGGGGAAACTATGAACTGCTAGGAAAAGCAGGATGAGATAGTCAGAAAAATCTAAATTACCTAAACAGTAATGAGTTTGGGGAGATACAAAATGGGGTTCAAGACGTATGCTTTGGTGGTGAGATGCTTTTACTGCTCTGGGGCAGTGAAAAAGTGTGAGAAGTAAGACAAAAAGCAATTAAACAGAGTTACTTTATCTATAGAATGGGTCTCCTGTAACTGTCTTCAAGTAACACACACAAAGATTGGAATACCATTTAAATCATTTAGGTTGCTATATTATATTTCCTTATGTATGAATCCAGACACAGACTTATCCACTCAGGGGGGGAAGCTCACAATTGCAGCACTCTTAAAACAACGTTGGTATAAATATTCTCATATACTTCAAATATATAACAAAATAGAGTACTCAATGTATCTCCTATTAAAACTGTCACTCTCAAGTTAAGCCAACAATCCATATTCATCCTGACCTACAATATCTGGAACCAGAAGTGTGTAAATATTTGAGGAGAAACAGGTTTCAAAATGTACAGAGCCAGAAGCTAAGCTTATTCTTGGTAGATCCATAATGTTTCTGAGTACAGTTGCCCCTTTAACAACGTGGGTTTGAACTGTGTGCATCCACTTATACGAGGATTTTTAAAAATAAATACTGTAAGTGTATTTTCTTTTCCTTAAGATTTTCTTAGTTACATTTTTCTCTACTTAACATAAGAATACATAGTGCATAATACATATAACATACCAGATATGTATTAATTTACTATCTATGTTATCTATAAGGCTTCCTGCTCAACAGTAGGTTATTAATTGTCAAGTTTTGGGGGGAGTCAACAGTTATACATGAGTTTTCCACTGCCTGGGTGTTTGGCACCCTAACCCTTGCCTAATTCAAGAATCAACTGTATATTTATTTTTATGAATTCTCTGCCTAATAAACCATTTTAATTTTTTCCAGGAAATAGACTTAAAACTTATAGACCTATAACCCTCGTTTTCCCCTGCTCACTAATACAGTTTGCTGAATCATTTAAAATATTTTAAATGTCCTGTGTTTTTGTTTGCCCACCACCACCATCATCACCCAGGACAACATAAATATAAGCAGGAAATGTCAGTAGGTATTTGTCTACAATCTCCACTGGCCAGATGAGACATAACTGATGATATTGCCTTCTATATGCAGGAGCACAGCAGAGGGACAGGATGTAGAACATGCAATTTCTTCAACACATGCCATCGATTACTCTAAAAGTGTAAATAATGTGGTTTCAGATCCTATAACTCGAAACTCAATTTGAGCAGGAACCCCTTTTAGAGGCAATCCATTTGTAAATGCAATAATGAGAAAAAATGAGACCAGCACTCTTCTTGACAACCCAGGTGAAAATGCTCTACCCAACTATGAATACCATTGTAGCCTGGGTACTATAACCTTGTCTCATTCACGGACTCTTTGCACAAACCCCATATATCTTAGCCTCAGTAGCACAGAGGAAACCTTGGTCTGCTTGAAGAAGTAAGACAGTTTTAATAAATCACAGTCTTACAATAATAAACACAGGAAATCTCTGGAAAATTGAACATCCAGTTTTTTGGGTTGTTTTTTTTTCCCCTACCCAATACCCTATCTTGGCTGCCACTGCTAAAATGGTCTGACACCATACTCAGAAAATTTCTAAAATCCAGAAGCCTTAAAACTAATTTGGTCTGGTGTACAATTTCCTGTAGTACTTCCTTCGTCAACGTTACCATTGTATCCTAAGGACTCTGGTCCTGCCCTCTATCGATGGAACACACATGCTTCTCAAGTGACCAAAGCAAGTAGCATAGGATCCCTTCTCTTCTACTGTGAATGCAGACAAGACATTAATTATAACCTAATCATGTGCACAAATCTGTATTTTTAAATTGTAAAATCAACCCAGTCTACCCAATGGATTTGTGGGTTATAAACTAGGAGGCCAATGTTCCAGAGAGGGAAACCAAAGTCATTTTATGAAATAAC
The DNA here is from genome assembly GCF_000147115.1 of Myotis lucifugus. Classification (NCBI taxonomy): domain Eukaryota; kingdom Metazoa; phylum Chordata; class Mammalia; order Chiroptera; family Vespertilionidae; genus Myotis; species Myotis lucifugus. The sequence continues at coordinate 1,532,684 of NW_005871128.1, forward strand.
ATTTCCCAGTTTCCTAAGATAAACATAACAAATAAGTGTTAGTTATTCTTTGTTCAGGTCAGTGCCTTTTGTGACCACCCTCCTGGTCTTCCCGTGTCAAAACAATCATGTTCCCAACATCAATCTGGAGCAGGGGCAAGAAGTCTCAGAGCTCCCAGTATAATTTTCTTTCCATTCAACTGTGTTGTCTCTCATATATCATGCCTTTGTGTTTGATAATAACCCTGTTGACACTGTTATTTCCCATGCACGGAAGAAGTGATTGTTAAAACACTACATCTAATTGTACCCATTCTGGACTGACTATAAATGGAGTTTCCCTTCAAAATGTACACTTCCTGCTGTCAGCCATCTCTGCTCACAGTGAACGGGCACATCCCCAGTAGGAGATGTGCAGGAGGCAGCTGATCGATGTTTCTCTCTCATCGATGTTTCTAACTCTCTACCTCTACAGCAAAAAAGGTCTTACTGCCATGAAAAGCAATGTGCTCGCTACAATGGCTTGTATGCTTACACTACAATGATTTGGATAGTATATGGATCTGGAGGTGTCTGTTTTGGTAAATAGTAAAGAAGGCGGAACTAGATCTTTGCCGAAAGGCCGATGAGAGATTTGAAGGGAGAACTTGGAAAGGTTGGCCAGAGTGGCCAGTGACAAACTGCTTAATGTATCCCTAGGTTTGATTTTATTATAACTCATTTACAGATATTCACTTCACTTAAAAAACCTTTTGTGTGAGTTTTAATTTTTTCAGTGATTTGATTTCATTATCTATTTTATCTTTATAAGTTATGTAGATATCATGGTTATTGTGAGCAACTATACGTTATTTAATTTTGGAGTCCAACAAAGAACTCAATGTGCTTTTTTAGTAGAGACACAGTAAAAGGAAGGGGTGGGTGGGTGAAAAAAATGGGGAAAAAATTCCAAGGTAGAAAGTGATAAAAAACTGCCAAACCATATGATGAGTAAGAATCAGGTTTCAGATTTTCTACTGTTCCACCAGAAAATGGATATGTTGTTATATCTAAACAATAGACATAATAACATCACTAAAAGCTCAGGGAACCTGCAACCTGGAGGACTTGGGGGAAATAACTATTTTGTGTTACTTAGAAATACATTCTTACTATGTACCATAATCTGAATTCAACATAAAATGCATCAGCCTTGACTAAGAATAGTGTTACAATTTACTAGTGGGTCCCACATAAGAGCAGTAAAAGGAGGTCTGGAGTAAGTAGTGTTATGTTCTAAAGTTATCAGCATAAAGTTGCTTCAACATGTTGATATTTCAAAAGAGCACCTAATTGTGCATTTTAAAAGGAAAATATGAATGTGAGTACACAGAAGTTGTTCAAGACATTTATAAAATAAACAGCGTTTTTCTATACATTAACAATGAACAAAAATCTAAAATTCATAGATGTTACAAAATATTCTAATATTCTAAAAATTATAATTACAATCACCAATAAATTCTATAAATTGAACATTTAAGCTCAATAAATGTGGATAAAAATTTTGAAGTATAACAAAATAAAATGCGTTTTAAAGTATGCTTCCTGTGTACAGGTATACTATAAGTGAAAAAAATAATTTAAAAGAAATCTATAGTCTTTTTTTATCAAATGTGGAATAAGTGAAATGTTAACATAGACATGTCTCATTCATGCGTAAGTTGTAAATATAAATCTTAACTATTATTTAAGGTTATTTTTTAAATATAATGTGGTTTTAGCATTCATATTTATCTAATTCTCTGTTTACTACATGTTACTCCTACAGAACTTCCCAATAATTTAATCAGGCAATTTCAGATCAATGTGTGTGTTTGTCTAAAAAATTCAAAAAATTACTTTAAAAAATTAAAACATAATTCTTTATAAACATATTAATAAAATATCTTTTAAAATCATAGCCTAACAATTTAAAAATATGTGGTGTCATATTTTCATTTTCAATGCTCCATGTACAAGGATCATACATTTTTTAAAACAAGTGCTACTTGAACATATACTTAAAACTGATGCACAAACCAGTTCACAACTAATTTCTTAACACTTTACACTTTAAACCCAGATTTCACTAATGGCTATGGTTCTCCATGTGAGAGTCATCCCTGAGCACTCTAGCAGGACTTCAATTCCTTCCAGCCTCACCCAGAGGGCATACTCTGAGTATCTTACAGTGGACTGCACTTAGGAGGCTTAGTCAGGAGTCATATCAACAGAAGGAGTTTACACTAAAATAAGATTGGCAATGTTTATCAACCAACTAATCAGAGTAATGCAAAAAAGAACATTAAAAAGTTAGATTCAAGTCTCTCTGTACTAAACTGTACCTCCCTTCAGCTTTTATGTAATTACTAGAGGCCCGATGCACGAAATCATGCACCAGTGTGGGTCCCTCGGCCTGGCCTGCGGGATTGGGGTGAAACCGGCTCTCCGACATCCCTGAGGGGTCCCGGATTGTGAGAGGGCACAAGTCAGACTGAGGGACCCCACCGGTGCACGATCAGGCCGGGGAGGGGTGCGGGATGTTGGCCAGCCGGGAAGGGACCACAGGAGGGCTCCAGGGCATGTCTGGCCCATCTCGCTCAGTCCAGATTGGCTGGACCCCAGCAGCAAGCTAACCTACCGGTCAGAGCATCTGCACCCTGGTGGTCAGTGCACATCATAGCAACTGGTCGACCGGTCGACTTCCCCCTGGTGGTCAGTGCACGTCATAGTGACTGGTTGACCAGTTGACTGTCTGTCCCCTGGTGGTCAGTGCATGTCATAGTGAGCAGTTGAGTGTCCTTAGCATATCACTAGCATATTACACTTTGCTTGGCTGAACGGCTGACTGGTTGACCAGACACTTTGCATATTAGGCTTTTACTATATAGGATATAATGCACAGCCCTTTCAGCTACTAATGCATACAGATAGTTCTACAAGACCAAATTTTAAGATAATTTAAATCAGACACAAAAATTGAATTTTAACATGATCAAAGTGGCTTTAAAAGTTTCTTTTATGGGAAAATTCAGGAAAAAAATGGTAAATGGTAAACAATATAATTAAATTAAAAGGGAGATAAAGTGTTTCCTTTAAAATTTTGTTATGGTTTTACTTATAAATCTAAGAACCCCAAAACCCAATTTGTTAATCAAAATTTTGATCAAATTAAGTAATTAGAAAGTAGTACATGCTGAGCCTAATAAATCTTTGATAATCATGAATTTTGGTGTCATGGGGAAAAACATCCAAAAAATATAGAATTACACCTTCAGTGTGAAAAATTTTAAAATCTAACCAGTAAAATTCCTGGCATTATTGCTCTTAATTACAAGTCTTTCTTTGCTTTGCTTTGCAGACTGTCATGAAACTACATCTGAGCTACAGAATAACAATAACAAAAAATATATATATTCATATTTCATATTCTTTTCTGTGAGAGATAAAGGTGTTTTAAAAATTTGTGATTATGTTTTAGGCCAGAAATTTTCAGTCAGTTATGCCCTAAGGGGCACACTGGTGTGCCACAAGGATTTTTAAAACATGCAGTACCTGTTTAGTCAGAGGCACTGACCTCTTTTCCCTTAGATTGTCAAAAAAATTAAAAAAAAATGACAACAGCCAACACAATAGTAGGCACCTGGTGTGAATGAATCAAAATTATACCTATTTTTTTGTCAGATCAGCAAAGAACATAATATATTTTGGGTGTGCAGCAGAGTGTTAGTAATTAGTTTATGTGTTCCTTGAGATGAAAAAGGTTGACAAACACTGCCTCAGGCAATTTGCTTGCTCTAAGTGATTATAGTAACAATGATGTGCTAATGGTACAATGAAGCAACTTAAAAATAACACATTTGGGTCTCACTGCTTAAAAACAAATGGTTAAGCAAACCCCACCCCACTGATTAGAGGAATGAAGGAGTTTATCACTGTAAAGCTAAAGCCCAGTGATACTCACTATTATATAACCAACACTAGTATAGAATATCAATCAGATACGTTGCCACATTGTAAACAGTGCCTAGTATAGTATTCAGAATGCATGTGATTGTTTTCTTTAAAAGGAGAAAAAATTGACTGCAAATTTAGAGGAATATGTTAATATAGCAACTTAAAATAATGCAGGGTGTTTTATGCTAACAAAAAGGGGCCTGGGAAATAGGGGGTAAGGGGAGGGATTGGGGACATCTGTAATACTGTCAACAATAAAATAAAATAGCCCCGCTGATGTGGCTCAGATAGTTGAGAGCCATCCCACGCACCAGGAGGTTGCCTGTTCAATTCCCAGTCAGGGCACATCCCCAGGTTTCGGGCTCAATCCTGAATAGGAGATGTGCAGGAGGCAGCCAACTGATGTTTCTCTCTCATCAATGTTTCTCTCTCCCTCCCCCTTCCTCTCTCTGAAATCAATAAAAAACATATTTAAGAAAAAGAAAAGAAACTAAAAAGCAAACAAAAATCTAATTGCTACTTTTCATTTCTGGAGTACACTGACTTTTGCTCTGACAAAAAAAAGCCTTCCTGTTCTTTATTCTTTCCAAGTAGACATTACCTAAATAATTTAACACATGGAACTGAACGGTGTGAGCATGCCAGGCATGCCAAATAGGCTACACCAGACTCTCTGCAAAGGTGTCGGTCAGGAAGCTGGGACTCTGCTGAGCAGGTCTAGACGTGGAGGCACAGCTTCTGGGTATAGAAATAACATTCTGCAGTGAAGGCCCTGACTGTGCAGTGTGTGCTCACCATTTTCAGAGCGGACGGCAGGGATTCAGGGTTTATCTGGAGGGTAAACTGCAAGCACTAATGTTTACCTCTTGTTTTCTGGCTTTTTTTTTTTTGCCTTTTTCCTGCCCCATCTTCTGGCAGGAGGCGATTCTTCCCTCCTGGGACCTCCTCTCTACTTTGGGCTGCATGCTAGAAGCTGGTATTCAGGGAAAAGGTGGCTTTACTCCAGAGTAGAAAAGCTTAGGAAAGCAAATGCCTAGGACTGTTTCAACCTGCTTCGACCCCATCTCTGCCTTTGCCAGAGGTGAGGGAGGAAGATCTGAAGGGGCTGTGGGTGCAGCTTTCTCCCCCTCACCTCGCAACTTGTCCAGGCAACACACCTCTCCCTCCAATACCAACCTGAACCCCATTTGAGGCAAAACAACCTTATAAAGGGAGTGAGGTAAGAATTAGCAGCCCTGCTAGTGCTAAAGTCCCCCTTTCTTCCTCCCTTCCTTCCTCCCTTCCTTCCTCCCTCCCTCCCTCCCTCCCTCCCTCCCTCCCTCTCTTTCTTTCTTTCTTTCTTTCTTTCTTTCTTTCTTTCTTTCTTTCTTTCTTTCTTTCTTTCTTTCTTTCTTTCTAAACTTGGGATTTTCAAAATGCAAAACTTGCTTTTCTCTTAATTTATTTATTCTTTAATTATTAGTGAGAAAAAGCATATAACTGGGTTAATTAAATGCGATTATTTTCATTTAAAAGGAGAAGATTCCGATGAACATGTTAATATAGCAACTTAAAATAATGCAGGATGTTTTGTGCTAATAAAAAGCCAGAAAAACCTAATTGCTACTTTTCATTTCTCGTGGTCAAACTTTGGAGTTAGACCATTTAAAAACATGTAAGTGTCACGGATTATAAAATGGCTCCAATGATATTTCCCCTCACACGTGTTCTTCTAAACTATCCTTCCCAATCAAGAGGTACTGTCTGTCCTCCTCCCTCTGAAACTGGGTGCCTTTGTAACTGGCTCAATGAATATATTATTTAAAAGTAACGCTATAAAATTTACAAGGCTTGGTTATAAACGGCACACCACTTTTCCCTGCCTCTTACAACACTCCCCTTTGCAGTTCTGAGTCACTTTTTTGTCTAAAGCTGCCATGCTGTGAGGAAGTACACACTCACCCATACAGAGACCACGAGGAGAGGCTCTGAGAACACAGAGGGAAAGAGAGGTGCAGCCCTCAGCTCCCAGACTCCTAGCCCCGCTGCTCCATCTCTGACCACCATCTCAGGGGGACATCTAGCCAGAGATACCCAACTGAGCCATTCCTGAATTCTTGATCCACAGAAACCAAAGCACAAACAAGTGTTATTAAGCCACTAAACTGTGGAGTTATTTGTTATGCAGATAATCAAAAGAACCAGCATTAATTTTACGAGTTTTCAAGAATACATGACAATTGCACCTATCCGAATACACATGCGCACATGCATTTGCACAAACATACAGCTGGAATGTTCTCCACAAGCTACATGGTCAATGCAAAAAAAAAATTAGACTTACAGACAAGTCTAAAGAGTCTATGGTTCATTCCATTTAATGCTGGGAGCAAAATGAGGTGGAACCTATTGTATGTTTATTTCTATTTCCTAAGGAATGAATATATTTTTTCTATGTGTATATAGTTCTTATAGAACAATTTTATCCTCATTTAACTTTCAATAACCATCTAAGGTCATTGACTAGAGAACTCGGTGTCTTTATTTCTTCTCTGAGACCAAATTTTGAACACACAGCAATTATTATTTGATATGGAAGAAATTCAACATGCTCAAATAAGTTGAAAAATGAAACAAGCCTGGACAGTGTGGCTCAGTAGTTGAGCATTGACCCATGCATCGAGAGGTCACCAATTCCATCTGAGTCAGGGCATGTGCCTCAGCTGCAGGCTCAATCCCCAAGGGGGCGTGCAGGAGGCAGTGGATGGATGCTTCTCTCTCATGGATGTTTCTAGTTTCTATCTTTTTATCCCTCTCCCTTCCTCTCACTCTAAACTCAATAAAAACATATTTAAAAAAAATGAAACAAGCCTAGTACATTTAGAAACTATCTATATATATAAAAGCCCAGCGACTGGAACGGTGGAACGACCAGAATGACTGGAACAACCGGTGGCTATGTGGCAGGCAACCAGCCTGATCCGGGCCCTGATCGACCTGCCCCCCCCCCCACCCCTGCCAGCCCCGCCCCAAATCGGATCTCAACACTCTAATTGGGGGTGGGGACGATCAGCTAACCACCCTCGCCCCCTACCCCCGGCTGGCCCAGCCCAATGGGTCCCCATCAGGGAGGGCTGGCTGGACGCCACCCATGCACAAATTTGTGCACCAGGCCTCTAGTTAGTAAGAATATACCCTTAAACCTCTTTAATATATATAAGCTTTTTACAGGAAGCAGCACTAGTGTGTGCTCCTGGGCTAGCAATTCCAGAAAAAAGAAGAACAAATGGAGATGTACTTCACCAATGACTAGTCTGGGTGATCTGAACTGACCGGAGCCTAATGCTAACTGTCGTAATCAAACAGAACCAACTCTATTATAGAAATAACATGTGGAAAGCATAAGGGTACCAAATAGAACAGGGGTTACGTGAGGGACAAACTTAGTGTATAGTGTACTAATCCCAGAACTGAGTGTTCCAAATCAGTCTCCTTTGAATGGAGTTTGGGTTAAATCTTACTCTCCGTTCAGCCCACTCTCCTCCTCCCAACCTAGCTGAGTAAAAGGAATCCTATAACCCTATACAACGGGAACTGTGGTCTTGGTAAATTTCACCAGGATCCTCTTTGGAGAGATGGCAGAGGCCAACTCATCTGGGGTATATAATGAATGAGACTCACCCTGGAATACTTCCCAGATGATAAAATTGCCCTGCCAGCTAACTGTGCCTCATAAGCAAAAGAATTTGGGGGCTGTGTGTGTCTGCATGCCCAGGGGCATTATCTCGTTCTTTCTGTTTCTCTCTCCCTCTTTCTCTCTCACACACAAAATCAACATCCCCACTAAATTACCTCCTTCCTTGCCTATTCACACACCCATCCCCCTCAAAAAGAGCAAAGCCAGGAATAAAGCCAGGAGGAAACAGTAACAGAAGCTACAGCCTCCTGCATCTCATCAATGAAAATCTGAATCTTAAACTTCAATCCAGTAAGTGTGTTTTCACTACCAATAAAGAATTAATTGCAGCACACAGTAAAAGGAGGGTAAGGAAAAGCTTACACATTCCTTCTTGCTTACATTGTACTTGGGCCATATATTCAAGTGTTAGACTGATTTGTAAATAATTGTTACAGTCTTTTATGTCTATTTCCTTTTACTTTTACAGAGAAAGTCTTTTTCTATCCCTTGCTGACAGGTCAAGATTTGTGACCCATCCATTCCGTAGTTAAAAATTAATTAAATGGGGAGCAAATGTTTATAACCAAGTCTTTGCATATGACATACATAAACATACAGCGTTGTATACAGTTGATGTATTCTTATTTTTAAATAAATGATGTTCACGTGAATCATTCATGTGAATGAAAAAGCTTAAGCCAAATTCCTAAATTCAGGATGAATGTAAAACTCTAGTTCACTGTTTAAAATTAATGTATTTATAACGATTTAAATAGATGACTACTAAGAGCCACATTTCTAAGTTGCCGTAAACCTGTCTATTTTTATAAACAAGTTTTCTTTCAGCTGTTATTGTTTGTCCCACTGAACTGGAGGGCTATCTGGACTCATTTGAAATGTTCTTGTAAGTCACTCTAAGGAAACCTTTTTCTAGATAAGTTGTAAAGAACATTTTTTTTCATGGCAGATATTTTATTATCTCTGGCCATTTAGAGTATAGGTGTGGGATCCTGTTTTATATGGCACCCTGCTACATGGAACTTTCTCTAGCTGATTTAGTTAGAAAGCCACTGCCAAACAAAACAGTAGGAGGGAAACTGTAAAAAAAAACTTTAAAACACTAAAAAAAGAAATAAGTGAACAAGCAGCAATCTAAACATAAACTAGAGAACTGTTCCCATGACCTAGGTCTGACGGGAAGAAACAGAAGATGCAGAGTTAACAGAATACCAGTTTGGGGCCAAGCTCTGTCTTGAGAAGAAATAGAAGTTACTTCAGACAATTACACATAAGCTGTTGTACTAAGATTGTTCTGTCACAAATCTCAGACATGACTTTACGTTAGATGAGTCTGAGGTCATAACAGTTTCTTCTAAAATATCAAAGATATAAAATTTCAAAAGAGGAATTATCACTATGAATTAGTTCTGCTGACTTAAGGCCTTTTTTGTTGGTATAAAACCAGTGAAATCAGCAGTTACATAATGAGATGACCTGCAGCTACAAAAAAAAAATTGCTCTGCTTAGTCAAGCTCAGTGAATTCTAAAACACAAACACAACTATGGAAAATAAAATAGCTAAAGTGGAATATTCTCAATATTGCCTTTTTTGTTGTTGTTGTTGTTAATCCTTACCTGAGGATATTTTCCCATTGATTTTTAGAGAGAGTGGAAGGGAGGGGGAGAGACGGAGAGAGAGAAACATCGATGTGAGGAAGACACATCAATTGGTTGCCTCCCACATGCACCAGGCGGGGCCAGGGATCTAGCCTGCAATAGAGGTACATGCCTTTGACCAGAATCAAACCCACAACCATTCAGTCTCTGTGGGCTGATACTCTATCCACTGAGCCAAACCAACTAGGGCTCAATACTGCCTTTTGATATGTCCTGCGGTAAGTAATTTTAGAATATGAACCTCATCCTGTCCTTGATTCAGGAGTACTGCTTTTATGGATACATGATTTATCTAAAAAAAACCTTTTTTGTTGTTGTTTACAAATGCATGTAATCAGATGAGTAATAAAAGTGAAATATATAACATATTCTCTAGTATTTGAAAGATTAGTATCTTAAATTACTCAGATTGGGCCCAAATATTTAAACTAAACACATATCTTAAGCTTTAAGAAAAAGGCAGAAGAGAGAAGAAAAAGAGAGAAGGCAGTGAATTTCTGTGGTGCCCAGGACAGGTCAGTCAGTCCGTCTGTCAGTCAGGCATTCATTACTGACGCTAGTCAGGAGTCCGGTGCTCTGGGCTCTGGGCACTCACACTCAGGGACCCAGTCACAGGCCTTGCTGCCCCGAACCTCCCAGGCTGCAGGCATCACTGCTGGGATTTCCAAGGTTCAAAGAGGTTATGTCACTTGCTCAAGCTCAAGAAGGAATGTAGACAGGAAGACAGTACCAGAGGAACGTGTACCTCACCGCAGCTGTCCTCAAGAGCTGTGTGGGGACTTACGTCACTTATTCCATAATACTTTGAGCCCAGGAAAAGTTCATGAAGTCTCAATAGGTTAAGTCCCAAATTCACCGCAGGACTGAGTCCAGAATAAATCATGTTATTTTATGGTTCCATCACATGTATCTACTTAATGTGAGGCCAGAAGGCATTTTCCCATGACTGCTCACAGAGGACTGCTTCCCTTTTGTTTTATCCATCTTTTCTCTTCACTAGTTTAGCAAGAAGAAGCATGGCCCTCTAGAAAGGGGCCTATCCTTTTCCTGCTAAATGTCACTGGGTGTGTCCTCCATCCATCTGAACAATAATCCACCAATCAATTTCCAGTATTGCTTAATAATAAATGTGACCAATGAGCATTATAATAGGAAAGAAGACTACTTTGTAGGCAGTTTTATAAAACTATTAGGAAATAAAAATATCTTGAGGAGGACTAGTAAAATATAATGTCTGAAATATAACTTTCATTAGTCATTAGTTAATATTACCATGAACCGTTCCCTCTCTTCGCCCTAATTCTAAAGTGACACCAGACTCCAGGGTCTCTCCACCAATAATCAAGTCTGTGGAGTGAGCACCAGCTGAATCAAATGCAGCAGCAATTTCATGAAGTCTTAGAGATGATAAAAGGGTCTCACATTCTCTTAAAATTAATGACAGTAAGTGAAATAATAATAGCTAGCATTTTACAAAGTGAAAATATAAAGAAAATATGTACAGTCTCATCAAGCTATGTGTGTCTTCCTAAGGAAAATATCTGTGACCTTCATTAGACAGGACCAAATATGTGACTAAAAGTAAGTCACTTGTCCAAACCAAAGAATGGAAAGTAATGTGCTATTTTTTCAGGCTAATTGATTCACTAATTTATAATAATAAAAGTGTAATATGCTAATTAGACCAGACAGCAAAACAACCTTCCAGATGTCCTTCCGGGTGACCTTCTGGACGAAGCCAGGGCTGTGAGGGCCGAGCCCCTTTCATGAATTTCGTGCATCGGGCCTCTAGTCATTTCACAATTACTTACTGAGCACCTACTCACTAGGCACCAAACACAAGGGATACAATAAACAAGAGAGACACATCACTGCCTCTAAAAGGCTTATAGTCAAGGAAAGAGATTACTGAAAAATATTTACAAGAAATATGAGTATAAACAGTGACAATGGGATGAATGAAAAATTATGGTCTATTTGGAGAATGAACAAAAGTAACTGATATTTGAATACTGACTCTGTGAAAAGAGACATATTACTAATACTAATAATTATACTGTGGTTTCTGTTGCTTCTAATGTCTTTTTTAAATATACTTTTATTGTTTTCAAAGAAGAAGGGAGAGGAAAAGAGAGATAGAAACATCAATAATGAGAGAGAATCATTGATCGGCTGCCTCCTGCACACCCCACATTGGTGATCGAGCCTGCAATCTGGGCATATGACCTGACTAGGATTCAAACCATGACCTCCTGGGTCATAGTTTGATGCTCAACCACTGAGCCATGCCAGCTGGGCTGCTTCCAATGTCTTGCAATTAAAAAGGCTTTAATGTTTTAAGACTTTGCACATCATCCTGTTATAACTTCAGAGCAATGCAGAAATTGAGATGCTCATGAGTAGGTATTAATACAGAGCTATAGAGCCAAAGAGGCAGGGCATGTAAATAGAAAACAAAAAGCAATTTGACTTGGAAGGACTTCAGCAAAATGAAATAGGAAAACAGATTTAAGACTGGAAAGGAAAAAAGAGCCCAGGAAAAAAAGCCTTGAAGACCAAAGTTTCCTGATCTTTTCAGTGGGGAGAAGGGAACTCTAAAGAAGTTTGAGAAGGCTGGTATTTCTGGGAGATTATTTTAGGAGTGGGAAAATACAGGTTGTCCTCAAAACATGTATACACACTTTAACAACTGACAGCTCAATTGATGTTTCTTTCTTTTCAGCCAGACTAAGCTTTGAACAAAGGAAATAAGCCAGTCAGAGAAAGACAAGTATCACATGATCTCACTCATATGTGGAATCAAAAGAACAAAATTAACTGATGAACAAAATAGATCCAGAGACATAGAAGCATGGAACAGTCTAATGAATTGCAGTGGGAAGGCTAGGGTGGGTGTAGGGGGAAGAGTTTAACCAAAGAACTCATATGCATACTAGAGGCTCGGTGCACGAAATTCGTGCACTTGGGGCGGGGTGTCCCTCAGCCCAGCCTGTACCCTCTCCAAACTGGGACCCTTCAGGGGATGTCTGACTCCTGGATTAAACCGGCAGTCGGACATCCCTCTCACAATTAGGGACTGCTGGCTCCCAACTGCTCGCCTGCCTGCCTGCCTGATTGCCCCTAACCGCTTCTGCCTACCAGCCTGATCACCCCCTAACCACTCCCCTGCCAGCCTGATTGATGCCTAACTGCTCCCCTGCTGGCCCGGTTACCCCCAACTGCCCTTCCCTGCCGGCCCAGTTGCCCCCAACTGCCCTCCCCTGCTGGCCATCTTGTGGCTGTGGGCACAGCCATCTTTGAGGGCAGGGCAGTCAATTAGCAAATTCCCTCCTTACTGGCTTTGGGCGCCACAATCTTTGCGATGGTGTGAGGGTCAATTAGCATATTCCCTCTTTATTAGATAGGATAGGCATAACCCATAGATATAGACAATGGTGTGATGAAGGCCTGGGGGGCAGGGGCAGGAGCTGGCTGGAAGGGGTCAATGGGGACAAAGGGGACATGTGTAATAGTTTCAATAATAAAGATAAATTTGAAAAAAAAGAAATTCAACCTAAAATGCTACTGGAAGTTTGAAAACACAGTTGAAGTACAAACACTGCCTTTATAATCATTCAAAGTATATACTAGTATATATTTTGGGGGGACAGCGGGAGTCCCCCCAAAATATATACACACTTTAACAGCTGACAACTTAATTTTCTTTCCTTTTCAGGTTTAAATGATTTGAATATTGGGTGAAGCCAGACTAAAGTTTGAACAAAGAATATTTATCCACTAGACTTTGTTATGGGGATACATAAAAGATAAAGTTTACGGTACAAAGCTGGCAATAGTTGACAAATTGGGGGCAAAAAATACTGAACAAAATGATTCTTGATGTTTGTGATATCATTGCTTCACATTATCAGCAGTGCCTGGACCAGAACATTCATCAGTTTGAAAATAGGCATTAACAAAAAATTATTCATTTTGTTAAGATTATTTTAAATTTTGAAAATGAACTGTATATTGATAAACACTGGCTTTATAATCATTCAAAATGTGTGTACATTTTGGGAGACATCCTATATATA